>NC_139936.1:2963602-3071102 GCF_963514095.1 Eutrigla gurnardus | reverse complement strand
GTATTTTGATATGACATTCTTGTCTTGTATTTTGTGGCAGCCTTCTATATACTTTAGTTGGACACATCTTATTTTACTGTGTCCAATTTCAGTCTGCCATATATTTGGTATTCAAGTTTATTTTTTTTAATTTTGATATGACATTCTTGTCTTGTATTTTGTGGCAGTCTTCTATATACTTTAGTTGGATGCATCTTATTTTACTGTGTCCAATTTCAGTCTGCCATATATTTGGTATTCAAGTTTATTGTTTATGTATTTTGGTATGACATTCTCGTCTTGTATTTTGTGGCAGCATCTATATACTTTAGTTGGACACATCTTATTGTACTGTGTCCAATTTCAGTCTGCCATATACTTGGTATTCAAGTTTATTTTTTTTGTATTTTGATATGACATTCTTGTCTGGTATTTTGTGGCAGCATCTATATACTTTAGTTGGATGCATCTTATTTTACTGTGTCCAATTTCAGTCTGCCATATACTTGGTATTCAAGTTTATTTTTTTTGTATTTTGATATGACATTCTTGTCTTGTATTTTTTTTTCAAGTTTATTTTTTTTGTATTTTGATATGACATTCTTGTCTTGTATTTTTTTTTCAAGTTTATTTTTTTTGTATTTTGATATGACATTCTTGTCTTGTATTTTGTGGCAGTCTTCTATATACTTTAGTTGGATGCATCTTATTGTACTGTGTCCAATTTCAGTCTGCCATATACTTGGTATTCAAGTTTACCGTATTTTTTTGTATTTTGACATGACATTCTTGTCTTGTATTTTTTTTTCAAGTTTATTTTTTTTGTATTTTGACATGACATTCTTGTCTTGTATTTTGTGGCAGCCTTCTATATACTTTAGTTGGACACATCTTATTTTACTGTGTCCAATTTCAGTCTGCCATATATTTGGTATTCAAGTTTATTTTTTTTTATTTTGATATGACATTCTTGTCTTGTATTTTGTGGCAGCATCTATATACTTTAGTTGGACACATCTTGTTGTACTGTGTCCAATTTCAGTCTGCCATATACTTGGTATTCAAATTTATTTTTTTTGTATTTTGATATGACATTCTTGTCTGGTATTTTGTGGCAGCATCTATATACTTTAGTTGGATGCATCTTATTTTACTGTGTCCAATTTCAGTCTGCCATATACTTGGTATTCAAGTTTATTGTTTATTTATTTTGATATGACATTCTTGTCTTGTATTTTTTTTTCATGTTTATTTTTTTTGTATTTTGATATGACATTCTTGTCTTGTATTTTGTGGCAGCCTTCTATATACTTTAGTTGGACACATCTTATTTTACTGTGTCCAATTTTAGTCTGCCGTATACTTGGTATTCAAGTTTATTGTTTATGTATTTTGATATGACATTCTTGTCTTGTATTTTGTGGCAGTCTTCTATATACTTTAGTTGGATGCATCTTATTTTACTGTGTCCAATTTCAGTCTGCCATATATTTGGTATTCAAGTTTATTGTTTATGTATTTTGATATGACATTCTTGTCTTGTATTTTGTGGCAGTCTTCTATATACTTTAGTTGGATGCATCTTATTTTACTGTGTCCAATTTCAGTCTGCCATATATTTGGTATTCAAGTTTATTGTTTATGTATTTTAATATGACATTCTTGTCTTGTATTTTGTGGCAGTCTTCTATATACTTTAGTTGGATGCATCTTATTTTACTGTGTCCAATTTCAGTCTGCCATATACTTGGTATTCAAGTTTATTGTTTATGTATTTTGATATGACATTCTTGTCTTGTATTTTTTTTTCAAGTTTATTTTTTTTGTATTTTGATATGACATTCTTGTCTTGTATTTTGTGGCAGTCTTCTATATACTTTAGTTGGATGCATCTTATTGTACTGTGTCCAATTTCAGTCTGCCATATACTTGGTATTCAAGTTTATTTTTTTGTATTTTGACATGACATTCTTGTCTTGTATTTTTTTTTCAAGTTTATTTTTTTTGTATTTTGACATGACATTCTTGTCTTGTATTTTGTGGCAGCCTTCTATATACTTTAGTTGGACACATCTTATTTTACTGTGTCCAATTTCAGTCTGCCATATATTTGGTATTCAAGTTTATTTTTTTTTATTTTGATATGACATTCTTGTCTTGTATTTTGTGGCAGCATCTATATACTTTAGTTGGACACATCTTGTTGTACTGTGTCCAATTTCAGTCTGCCATATACTTGGTATTCAAATTTATTTTTTTTGTATTTTGATATGACATTCTTGTCTGGTATTTTGTGGCAGCATCTATATACTTTAGTTGGATGCATCTTATTTTACTGTGTCCAATTTCAGTCTGCCATATACTTGGTATTCAAGTTTATTGTTTATTTATTTTGATATGACATTCTTGTCTTGTATTTTTTTTTCATGTTTATTTTTTTTGTATTTTGATATGACATTCTTGTCTTGTATTTTGTGGCAGCCTTCTATATACTTTAGTTGGACACATCTTATTGTACTGTGTCCAATTTCAGTCTGCCATATACTTGGTATTCAAGTTTATTTCTTTTGTATTTTGATATGACATTCTTGTCTTGTATTTTGTGGCAGTCTTCTATATACTTTAGTTGGATGCATCTTATTTTACTGTGTCCAATTTCAGTCTGCCATATACTTGGTATTCAAGTTTATTTTTTTTGTAGTTTGATATGACATTCTTGTCTTGTATTTTGTGGCAGTCTTCTATATACTTTTGTTGGATGCATCTTATTTTACTGTGTCCAATTTCAGTCTGCCATATACTTGGTATTCAAGTTTATTTTTTTTGTAGTTTGATATGACATTCTTGTCTTGTATTTTGTGGCAGTCTTCTATATACTTTAGTTGGACACATCTTATTGTACTGTGTCCAATTTCAGTCTGCCATATATTTGGTATTCAAGTTTATTTTTTTTGTATTTTGATATGACATTCTTGTCTGGTATTTTGTGGCAGCATCTATATACTTTAGTTGGATGCATCTTATTTTACTGTGTCCAATTTCAGTCTGCCATATACTTGGTATTCAAGTTTATTGTTTATTTATTTTGATATGACATTCTTGTCTTGTATTTTTTTTTTCATGTTTATTTTTTTTGTATTTTGATATGACATTCTTGTCTTGTATTTTGTGGCAGTCTTCTATATACTTTTGTTGGATGCATCTTATTGTACTGTGTCCAATTTCAGTCTGCCATATATTTGGTATTCAAGTTTATTGTTTATGTATTTTGATATGACATTCTTGTCTTGTATTTTGTGGCAGCATCTATATACTTTAGTTGGACACATCTTATTGTACTGTGTCCAATTTCAGTCTGCCATATACTTGGTATTCAAGTTTATTTTTTTTGTATTTTGATATGACATTCTTGTCTGGTATTTTGTGGCAGCATCTATATACTTTAGTTGGATGCATCTTATTTTACTGTGTCCAATTTCAGTCTGCCATATACTTGGTATTCAAGTTTATTTTTTTTGTAGTTTGATATGACATTCTTGTCTTGTATTTTTTTTTCAAGTTTATTTTTTTTGTATTTTGATATGACATTCTTGTCTTGTATTTTTTTTTCAAGTTTATTTTTTTTGTATTTTGATATGACATTCTTGTCTTGTATTTTGTGGCAGTCTTCTATATACTTTAGTTGGATGCATCTTATTGTACTGTGTCCAATTTCAGTCTGCCATATACTTGGTATTCAAGTTTATTTTTTTGTATTTTGACATGACATTCTTGTCTTGTATTTTTTTTTCAAGTTTATTTTTTTTGTATTTTGATATGACATTCTTGTCTTGTATTTTGTGGCAGCCTTCTATATACTTTAGTTGGACACATCTTATTTTACTGTGTCCAATTTCAGTCTGCCATATATTTGGTATTCAAGTTTATTTTTTTTTATTTTGATATGACATTCTTGTCTTGTATTCTGTGGCAGTCTTCTATATACTTTAGTTGGATGCATCTTATTTTACTGTGTCCAATTTCAGTCTGCCATATATTTGGTATTCAAGTTTATTGTTTATGTATTTTGGTATGACATTCTCGTCTTATATTTTGTGGCAGCATCTATATACTTTAGTTGGACACATCTTATTGTACTGTGTCCAATTTCAGTCTGCCATATACTTGGTATTCAAGTTTATTTTTTTTGTATTTTGATATGACATTCTTGTCTGGTATTTTGTGGCAGCATCTATATACTTTAGTTGGATGCATCTTATTTTACTGTGTCCAATTTCAGTCTGCCATATACTTGGTATTCAAGTTTATTTTTTTTGTAGTTTGATATGACATTCTTGTCTTGTATTTTTTTTTCAAGTTTATTTTTTTTGTATTTTGATATGACATTCTTGTCTTGTATTTTTTTTTCAAGTTTATTTTTTTTGTATTTTGATATGACATTCTTGTCTTGTATTTTGTGGCAGTCTTCTATATACTTTAGTTGGATGCATCTTATTGTACTGTGTCCAATTTCAGTCTGCCATATACTTGGTATTCAAGTTTATTTTTTTGTATTTTGACATGACATTCTTGTCTTGTATTTTTTTTTCAAGTTTATTTTTTTTGTATTTTGACATGACATTCTTGTCTTGTATTTTGTGGCAGCCTTCTATATACTTTAGTTGGACACATCTTATTTTACTGTGTCCAATTTCAGTCTGCCATATATTTGGTATTCAAGTTTATTTTTTTTTTTTTTGATATGACATTCTTGTCTTGTATTTTGTGGCAGCATCTATATACTTTAGTTGGACACATCTTGTTGTACTGTGTCCAATTTCAGTCTGCCATATACTTGGTATTCAAATTTATTTTTTTTGTATTTTGATATGACATTCTTGTCTGGTATTTTGTGGCAGCATCTATATACTTTAGTTGGATGCATCTTATTTTACTGTGTCCAATTTCAGTCTGCCATATACTTGGTATTCAAGTTTATTGTTTATTTATTTTGATATGACATTCTTGTCTTGTATTTTTTTTTCATGTTTATTTTTTTTGTATTTTGATATGACATTCTTGTCTTGTATTTTGTGGCAGCCTTCTATATACTTTAGTTGGACACATCTTATTGTACTGTGTCCAATTTCAGTCTGCCATATACTTGGTATTCAAGTTTATTTCTTTTGTATTTTGATATGACATTCTTGTCTTGTATTTTGTGGCAGTCTTCTATATACTTTAGTTGGATGCATCTTATTTTACTGTGTCCAATTTCAGTCTGCCATATACTTGGTATTGAAGTTTATTTTTTTTGTAGTTTGATATGACATTCTTGTCTTGTATTTTGTGGCAGTCTTCTATATACTTTTGTTGGATGCATCTTATTTTACTGTGTCCAATTTCAGTCTGCCATATACTTGGTATTCAAGTTTATTTTTTTTGTAGTTTGATATGACATTCTTGTCTTGTATTTTGTGGCAGTCTTCTATATACTTTAGTTGGACACATCTTATTGTACTGTGTCCAATTTCAGTCTGCCATATATTTGGTATTCAAGTTTATTTTTTTTGTATTTTGATATGACATTCTTGTCTGGTATTTTGTGGCAGCATCTATATACTTTAGTTGGATGCATCTTATTTTACTGTGTCCAATTTCAGTCTGCCATATACTTGGTATTCAAGTTTATTGTTTATTTATTTTGATATGACATTCTTGTCTTGTATTTTTTTTTTCATGTTTATTTTTTTTGTATTTTGATATGACATTCTTGTCTTGTATTTTGTGGCAGTCTTCTATATACTTTTGTTGGATGCATCTTATTTTACTGTGTCCAATTTCAGTCTGCCATATATTTGGTATTCAAGTTTATTGTTTATGTATTTTGATATGACATTCTTGTCTGGTATTTTGTGGCAGCATCTTTATACTTTAGTTGGACACATCTTATTGTACTATGTCCAATTTCAGTCTGCCATATACTTGGTATTCAAGTTTATTTTTTTGTATTTTGACATGACATTCTTGTCTTGTATTTTTTTTTCAAGTTTATTGTTTATGTATTTTGATATGACATTCTTGTCTTGTATTTTGTGGCAGCATCTATATACTTTAGTTGGACACATCTTATTGTACTGTGTCCAATTTCAGTCTGCCATATATTTGGTATTCAAGTTTATTGTTTATGTATTTTGATATGACATTCTTGTCTTGTATTTTGTGGCAGCATCTATATACTTTAGTTGGACACATCTTATTGTACTGTGTCCAATTTCAGTCTGCCATATATTTGGTATTCAAGTTTATTTTTTTTGTATTTTGATATGACATTCTTGTCTTGTATTTTTTTTTTCAAGTTTATTTTTTTTGTATTTTGATATGAAATTCTTGTCTTGTATTTTGTGGCAGTCTTCTATATACTTTAGTTGGATGCATCTTATTGTACTGTGTCCAATTTCAGTCTGCCATATACTTGGTATTCAAGTTTATTTTTTTGTATTTTGACATGACATTCTTGTCTTGTATTTTTTTTTCAAGTTTATTTTTTTTGTATTTTGATATGACATTCTTGTCTTGTATTTTGTGGCAGCCTTCTATATACTTTAGTTGGACACATCTTATTTTACTGTGTCCAATTTCAGTCTGCCATATATTTGGTATTCAAGTTTATTTTTTTTTATTTTGATATGACATTCTTGTCTTGTATTCTGTGGCAGTCTTCTATATACTTTAGTTGGATGCATCTTATTTTACTGTGTCCAATTTCAGTCTGCCATATATTTGGTATTCAAGTTTATTGTTTATGTATTTTGGTATGACATTCTCGTCTTGTATTTTGTGGCAGCATCTATATACTTTAGTTGGACACATCTTATTGTACTGTGTCCAATTTCAGTCTGCCATATACTTGGTATTCAAGTTTATTTTTTTTGTATTTTGATATGACATTCTTGTCTGGTATTTTGTGGCAGCATCTATATACTTTAGTTGGATGCATCTTATTTTACTGTGTCCAATTTCAGTCTGCCATATACTTGGTATTCAAGTTTATTTTTTTTGTAGTTTGATATGACATTCTTGTCTTGTATTTTTTTTTCAAGTTTATTTTTTTTGTATTTTGATATGACATTCTTGTCTTGTATTTTTTTTTCAAGTTTATTTTTTTTGTATTTTGATATGACATTCTTGTCTTGTATTTTGTGGCAGTCTTCTATATACTTTAGTTGGATGCATCTTATTGTACTGTGTCCAATTTCAGTCTGCCATATACTTGGTATTCAAGTTTATTTTTTTGTATTTTGACATGACATTCTTGTCTTGTATTTTTTTTTCAAGTTTATTTTTTTTGTATTTTGACATGACATTCTTGTCTTGTATTTTGTGGCAGCCTTCTATATACTTTAGTTGGACACATCTTATTTTACTGTGTCCAATTTCAGTCTGCCATATATTTGGTATTCAAGTTTATTTTTTTTTATTTTGATATGACATTCTTGTCTTGTATTTTGTGGCAGCATCTATATACTTTAGTTGGACACATCTTGTTGTACTGTGTCCAATTTCAGTCTGCCATATACTTGGTATTCAAATTTATTTTTTTTGTATTTTGATATGACATTCTTGTCTGGTATTTTGTGGCAGCATCTATATACTTTAGTTGGATGCATCTTATTTTACTGTGTCCAATTTCAGTCTGCCATATACTTGGTATTCAAGTTTATTGTTTATGTAGTTTGATATGACATTCTTGTCTTGTATTTTGTTTTCAAGTTTATTTTTTTTGTATTTTGATATGAAATTCTTGTCTTGTATTTTGTGGCAGTCTTCTATATACTTTAGTTGGATGCATCTTATTGTACTGTGTCCAATTTCAGTCTGCCATATACTTGGTATTCAAGTTTATTTTTTTGTATTTTGACATGACATTCTTGTCTTGTATTTTTTTTTTCATGTTTATTTTTTTTGTATTTTGATATGACATTCTTGTCTTGTATTTTGTGGCAGTCTTCTATATACTTTTGTTGGATGCATCTTATTTTACTGTGTCCAATTTCAGTCTGCCATATATTTGGTATTCAAGTTTATTGTTTATGTATTTTGATATGACATTCTTGTCTGGTATTTTGTGGCAGCATCTATATACTTTAGTTGGACACATCTTATTGTACTATGTCCAATTTCAGTCTGCCATATACTTGGTATTCAAGTTTATTTTTTTGTATTTTGACATGACATTCTTGTCTTGTATTTTTTTTTCAAGTTTATTGTTTATGTATTTTGATATGACATTCTTGTCTTGTATTTTGTGGCAGCATCTATATACTTTAGTTGGACACATCTTATTGTACTGTGTCCAATTTCAGTCTGCCATATATTTGGTATTCAAGTTTATTGTTTATGTATTTTGATATGACATTCTTGTCTTGTATTTTGTGGCAGCATCTATATACTTTAGTTGGACACATCTTATTGTACTGTGTCCAATTTCAGTCTGCCATATATTTGGTATTCAAGTTTATTGTTTATGTATTTTGATATGACATTCTTGTCTTGTATTTTGTGGCAGCATCTATATACTTTAGTTGGACACATCTTATTTTACTGTGTCCAATTTCAGTCTGCCATATATTTGGTATTCAAGTTTATTGATTATGTATTTTGATATGACATTCTTGTCTGGTATTTTGTGGCAGCATCTTTATACTTTAGTTGGACACATCTTATTGTACTATGTCCAATTTCAGTCTGCCATATACTTGGTATTCAAGTTTATTTTTTTGTATTTTGACATGACATTCTTGTCTTGTATTTTTTTTTCAAGTTTATTGTTTATGTATTTTGATATGACATTCTTGTCTTGTATTTTGTGGCAGCATCTATATACTTTAGTTGGATGCATCTTATTGTACTGTGTCCAATTTCAGTCTGCCATATATTTGGTATTCAAGTTTATTGTTTATGTATTTTGATATGACATTCTTGTCTTGTATTTTGTGGCAGCATCTATATACTTTAGTTGGACACATCTTATTGTACTGTGTCCAATTTCAGTCTGCCATATATTTGGTATTCAAGTTTATTTTTTTTGTATTTTGATATGACATTCTTGTCTTGTATTTTTTTTTTCAAGTTTATTTTTTTTGTATTTTGATATGAAATTCTTGTCTTGTATTTTGTGGCAGTCTTCTATATACTTTAGTTGGATGCATCTTATTGTACTGTGTCCAATTTCAGTCTGCCATATACTTGGTATTCAAGTTTATTTTTTTGTATTTTGACATGACATTCTTGTCTTGTATTTTTTTTTCAAGTTCATTTTTTTTGTATTTTGATATGACATTCTTGTCTTGTATATTGTGGCAGCCTTCTATATACTTTAGTTGGACACATCTTATTTTACTGTGTCCAATTTCAGTCTGCCATATATTTGGTATTCAAGTTTATTTTTTTTTATTTTGATATGACATTCTTGTCTTGTATTCTGTGGCAGTCTTCTATATACTTTAGTTGGATGCATCTTATTTTACTGTGTCCAATTTCAGTCTGCCATATATTTGGTATTCAAGTTTATTGTTTATGTATTTTGGTATGACATTCTCGTCTTGTATTTTGTGGCAGCATCTATATACTTTAGTTGGACACATCTTATTGTACTGTGTCCAATTTCAGTCTGCCATATACTTGGTATTCAAGTTTATTTTTTTTGTATTTTGATATGACATTCTTGTCTGGTATTTTGTGGCAGCATCTATATACTTTAGTTGGATGCATCTTATTTTACTGTGTCCAATTTCAGTCTGCCATATACTTGGTATTCAAGTTTATTTTTTTTGTAGTTTGATATGACATTCTTGTCTTGTATTTTTTTTTCAAGTTTATTTTTTTTGTATTTTGATATGACATTCTTGTCTTGTATTTTTTTTTCAAGTTTATTTTTTTTGTATTTTGATATGAAATTCTTGTCTTGTATTTTGTGGCAGTCTTCTATATACTTTAGTTGGATGCATCTTATTGTACTGTGTCCAATTTCAGTCTGCCATATACTTGGTATTCAAGTTTATTTTTTTGTATTTTGACATGACATTCTTGTCTTGTATTTTTTTTTCAAGTTTATTTTTTTTGTATTTTGACATGACATTCTTGTCTTGTATTTTGTGGCAGCCTTCTATATACTTTAGTTGGACACATCTTATTTTACTGTGTCCAATTTCAGTCTGCCATATATTTGGTATTCAAGTTTATTTTTTTTAATTTTGATATGACATTCTTGTCTTGTATTTTGTGGCAGCATCTATATACTTTAGTTGGACACATCTTGTTGTACTGTGTCCAATTTCAGTCTGCCATATACTTGGTATTCAAATTTATTTTTTTTGTATTTTGATATGACATTCTTGTCTGGTATTTTGTGGCAGCATCTATATACTTTAGTTGGATGCATCTTATTTTACTGTGTCCAATTTCAGTCTGCCATATACTTGGTATTCAAGTTTATTGTTTATTTATTTTGATATGACATTCTTGTCTTGTATTTTTTTTTCATGTTTATTTTTTTTGTATTTTGATATGACATTCTTGTCTTGTATATTGTGGCAGCCTTCTATATACTTTAGTTGGACACATCTTATTTTACTGTGTCCAATTTCAGTCTGCCATATATTTGGTATTCAAGTTTATTTTTTTTTATTTTGATATGACATTCTTGTCTTGTATTCTGTGGCAGTCTTCTATATACTTTAGTTGGATGCATCTTATTTTACTGTGTCCAATTTCAGTCTGCCATATATTTGGTATTCAAGTTTATTGTTTATGTATTTTGGTATGACATTCTCGTCTTGTATTTTGTGGCAGCATCTATATACTTTAGTTGGACACATCTTATTGTACTGTGTCCAATTTCAGTCTGCCATATACTTGGTATTCAAGTTTATTTTTTTTGTATTTTGATATGACATTCTTGTCTGGTATTTTGTGGCAGCATCTATATACTTTAGTTGGATGCATCTTATTTTACTGTGTCCAATTTCAGTCTGCCATATACTTGGTATTCAAGTTTATTTTTTTTGTAGTTTGATATGACATTCTTGTCTTGTATTTTTTTTTCAAGTTTATTTTTTTTGTATTTTGATATGACATTCTTGTCTTGTATTTTTTTTTCAAGTTTATTTTTTTTGTATTTTGATATGAAATTCTTGTCTTGTATTTTGTGGCAGTCTTCTATATACTTTAGTTGGATGCATCTTATTGTACTGTGTCCAATTTCAGTCTGCCATATACTTGGTATTCAAGTTTATTTTTTTGTATTTTGACATGACATTCTTGTCTTGTATTTTTTTTTCAAGTTTATTTTTTTTGTATTTTGACATGACATTCTTGTCTTGTATTTTGTGGCAGCCTTCTATATACTTTAGTTGGACACATCTTATTTTACTGTGTCCAATTTCAGTCTGCCATATATTTGGTATTCAAGTTTATTTTTTTTAATTTTGATATGACATTCTTGTCTTGTATTTTGTGGCAGCATCTATATACTTTAGTTGGACACATCTTGTTGTACTGTGTCCAATTTCAGTCTGCCATATACTTGGTATTCAAATTTATTTTTTTTGTATTTTGATATGACATTCTTGTCTGGTATTTTGTGGCAGCATCTATATACTTTAGTTGGATGCATCTTATTTTACTGTGTCCAATTTCAGTCTGCCATATACTTGGTATTCAAGTTTATTGTTTATTTATTTTGATATGACATTCTTGTCTTGTATTTTTTTTTCATGTTTATTTTTTTTGTATTTTGATATGACATTCTTGTCTTGTATTTTGTGGCAGCCTTCTATATACTTTAGTTGGACACATCTTATTGTACTGTGTCCAATTTCAGTCTGCCATATATTTGGTATTCAAGTTTATTTCTTTTGTATTTTGATATGACATTCTTGTCTTGTATTTTGTGGCAGTCTTCTATATACTTTAGTTGGATGCATCTTATTTTACTGTGTCCAATTTCAGTCTGCCATATACTTGGTATTCAAGTTTATTTTTTTTGTAGTTTGATATGACATTCTTGTCTTGTATTTTGTGGCAGTCTTCTATATACTTTAGTTGGACACATCTTATTGTACTGTGTCCAATTTCAGTCTGCCATATATTTGGTATTCAAGTTTATTTTTTTTGTATTTTGATATGACATTCTTGTCTGGTATTTTGTGGCAGCATCTATATACTTTAGTTGGATGCATCTTATTTTACTGTGTCCAATTTCAGTCTGCCATATACTTGGTATTCAAGTTTATTGTTTATTTATTTTGATATGACATTCTTGTCTTGTATTTTTTTTTTCATGTTTATTTTTTTTGTATTTTGATATGACATTCTTGTCTTGTATTTTGTGGCAGTCTTCTATATACTTTTGTTGGATGCATCTTATTTTACTGTGTCCAATTTCAGTCTGCCATATATTTGGTATTCAAGTTTATTGTTTATGTATTTTGATATGACATTCTTGTCTGGTATTTTGTGGCAGCATCTTTATACTTTAGTTGGACACATCTTATTGTACTATGTCCAATTTCAGTCTGCCATATACTTGGTATTCAAGTTTATTTTTTTGTATTTTGACATGACATTCTTGTCTTGTATTTTTTTTTCAAGTTTATTGTTTATGTATTTTGATATGACATTCTTGTCTTGTATTTTGTGGCAGCATCTATATACTTTAGTTGGACACATCTTATTGTACTGTGTCCAATTTCAGTCTGCCATATATTTGGTATTCAAGTTTATTGTTTATGTATTTTGATATGACATTCTTGTCTTGTATTTTGTGGCAGCATCTATGTACTTTAGTTGGACACATCTTATTGTACTGTGTCCAATTTCAGTCTGCCATATATTTGGTATTCAAGTTTATTTTTTTTGTATTTTGATATGACATTCTTGTCTTGTATTTTTTTTTTCAAGTTTATTTTTTTTGTATTTTGATATGAAATTCTTGTCTTGTATTTTGTGGCAGTCTTCTATATACTTTAGTTGGATGCATCTTATTGTACTGTGTCCAATTTCAGTCTGCCATATACTTGGTATTCAAGTTTATTTTTTTGTATTTTGACATGACATTCTTGTCTTGTATTTTTTTTTCAAGTTTATTTTTTTTGTATTTTGATATGACATTCTTGTCTTGTATTTTGTGGCAGCCTTCTATATACTTTAGTTGGACACATCTTATTTTACTGTGTCCAATTTCAGTCTGCCATATATTTGGTATTCAAGTTTATTTTTTTTTATTTTGATATGACATTCTTGTCTTGTATTCTGTGGCAGTCTTCTATATACTTTAGTTGGATGCATCTTATTTTACTGTGTCCAATTTCAGTCTGCCATATATTTGGTATTCAAGTTTATTGTTTATATATTTTGGTATGACATTCTCGTCTTGTATTTTGTGGCAGCATCTATATACTTTAGTTGGACACATCTTATTGTACTGTGTCCAATTTCAGTCTGCCATATACTTGGTATTCAAGTTTATTTTTTTTGTATTTTGATATGACATTCTTGTCTGGTATTTTGTGGCAGCATCTATATACTTTAGTTGGATGCATCTTATTTTACTGTGTCCAATTTCAGTCTGCCATATACTTGGTATTCAAGTTTATTTTTTTTGTAGTTTGATATGACATTCTTGTCTTGTATTTTTTTTTCAAGTTTATTTTTTTTGTATTTTGATATGACATTCTTGTCTTGTATTTTTTTTTCAAGTTTATTTTTTTTGTATTTTGATATGACATTCTTGTCTTGTATTTTGTGGCAGTCTTCTATATACTTTAGTTGGATGCATCTTATTGTACTGTGTCCAATTTCAGTCTGCCATATACTTGGTATTCAAGTTTATTTTTTTGTATTTTGACATGACATTCTTGTCTTGTATTTTTTTTTCAAGTTTATTTTTTTTGTATTTTGACATGACATTCTTGTCTTGTATTTTGTGGCAGCCTTCTATATACTTTAGTTGGACACATCTTATTTTACTGTGTCCAATTTCAGTCTGCCATATATTTGGTATTCAAGTTTATTTTTTTTTATTTTGATATGACATTCTTGTCTTGTATTTTGTGGCAGTATCTATATACTTTAGTTGGACACATCTTGTTGTACTGTGTCCAATTTCAGTCTGCCATATACTTGGTATTCAAATTTATTTTTTTTCTATTTTGATATGACATTCTTGTCTGGTATTTTGTGGCAGCATCTATATACTTTAGTTGGATGCATCTTATTTTACTGTGTCCAATTTCAGTCTGCCATATACTTGGTATTCAAGTTTATTGTTTATTTATTTTGATATGACATTCTTGTCTTGTATTTTTTTTTCATGTTTATTTTTTTTGTATTTTGATATGACATTCTTGTCTTGTATTTTGTGGCAGCCTTCTATATACTTTAGTTGGACACATCTTATTGTACTGTGTCCAATTTCAGTCTGCCATATACTTGGTATTCAAGTTTATTTCTTTTGTATTTTGATATGACATTCTTGTCTTGTATTTTGTGGCAGTCTTCTATATACTTTAGTTGGATGCATCTTATTTTACTGTGTCCAATTTCAGTCTGCCATATACTTGGTATTCAAGTTTATTTTTTTTGTAGTTTGATATGACATTCTTGTCTTGTATTTTGTGGCAGTCTTCTATATACTTTTGTTGGATGCATCTTATTTTACTGTGTCCAATTTCAGTCTGCCATATACCTGGTATTCAAGTTTATTTTTTTTGTAGTTTGATATGACATTCTTGTCTGGTATTTTGTGGCAGCATCTATATACTTTAGTTGGACACATCTTATTGTACTGTGTCCAATTTCAGTCTGCCATATACTTGGTATTCAAGTTTATTTTTTTGTATTTTGACATGACATTCTTGTCTTGTATTTTTTTTTCAAGTTTATTGTTTATGTATTTTGATATGACATTCTTGTCTTGTATTTTGTGGCAGCATCTATATACTTTAGTTGGACACATCTTATTGTACTGTGTCCAATTTCAGTCTGCCATATATTTGGTATTCAAGTTTATTGATTATGTATTTTGATATGACATTCTTGTCTTGTATTTTGTGGCAGCATCTATATACTTTAGTTGGACACATCTTATTGTACTGTGTCCAATTTCAGTCTGCCATATATTTGGTATTCAAGTTTATTTTTTTTGTATTTTGATATGACATTCTTGTCTGGTATTTTGTGGCAGCATCTATATACTTTAGTTGGATGCATCTTATTTTACTGTGTCCAATTTCAGTCTGCCATATACTTGGTATTCAAGTTTATTGTTTATTTATTTTTATATGACATTCTTGTCTTGTATTTTGTGGCAGTCTTCTATATACTTTTGTTGGACACATCTTATTGTACTGTGTCCAATTTCAGTCTGCCATATATTTGGTATTCAAGTTTATTGTTTATGTATTTTGATATGACATTCTTGTCTTGTATTTTGTGGCAGTCTTCTATATACTTTAGTTGGACACATCTTATTTTACTGTGTCCAATTTTAGTCTGCCGTATACTTGGTATTCAAATTGATTTTTTTTGTATTTTAATATGACATTCTTGTCTTGTATTTTGTGGCAGTCTTCTATATACTTTAGTTGGATGCATCTTATTTTACTGTGTCCAATTTCAGTCTGCCATATACTTGGTATTCAAGTTTATTGTTTATGTAGTTTGATATGACATTCTTGTCTTGTATTTTGTTTTCAAGTTTATTTTTTTTGTATTTTGATATGAAATTCTTGTCTTGTATTTTGTGGCAGTCTTCTATATACTTTAGTTGGATGCATCTTATTGTACTGTGTCCAATTTCAGTCTGCCATATACTTGGTATTCAAGTTTATTTTTTTGTATTTTGACATGACATTCTTGTCTTGTATTTTTTTTTTCATGTTTATTTTTTTTGTATTTTGATATGACATTCTTGTCTTGTATTTTGTGGCAGTCTTCTATATACTTTTGTTGGATGCATCTTATTTTACTGTGTCCAATTTCAGTCTGCCATATATTTGGTATTCAAGTTTATTGTTTATGTATTTTGATATGACATTCTTGTCTGGTATTTTGTGGCAGCATCTATATACTTTAGTTGGACACATCTTATTGTACTATGTCCAATTTCAGTCTGCCATATACTTGGTATTCAAGTTTATTTTTTTGTATTTTGACATGACATTCTTGTCTTGTATTTTTTTTTCAAGTTTATTGTTTATGTATTTTGATATGACATTCTTGTCTTGTATTTTGTGGCAGCATCTATATACTTTAGTTGGACACATCTTATTGTACTGTGTCCAATTTCAGTCTGCCATATATTTGGTATTCAAGTTTATTGTTTATGTATTTTGATATGACATTCTTGTCTTGTATTTTGTGGCAGCATCTATATACTTTAGTTGGACACATCTTATTGTACTGTGTCCAATTTCAGTCTGCCATATATTTGGTATTCAAGTTTATTTTTTTTGTATTTTGATATGACATTCTTGTCTGGTATTTTGTGGCAGCATCTATATACTTTAGTTGGATGCATCTTATTTTACTGTGTCCAATTTCAGTCTGCCATATACTTGGTATTCAAGTTTATTGTTTATTTATTTTTATATGACATTCTTGTCTTGTATTTTTTTTTTCATGTTTATTTTTTTTGTATTTTGATATGACATTCTTGTCTTGTATTTTGTGGCAGTCTTCTATATACTTTTGTTGGACACATCTTATTGTACTGTGTCCAATTTCAGTCTGCCATATATTTGGTATTCAAGTTTATTGTTTATGTATTTTGATATGACATTCTTGTCTTGTATTTTGTGGCAGCCTTCTATATACTTTAGTTGGACACATCTTATTGTACTGTATCCAATTTCAGTCTGCCATATACTTGGTATTCAAGTTTATTTTTTTTGTATTTTAATATGACATTCTTGTCTTGTATTTTGTGGCAGTCTTCTATATACTTTAGTTGGACACATCTTATTTTACTGTATCCAATTTTAGTCTGCCGTATACTTGGTATTCAAATTGATTTTTTTTGTATTTTAATATGACATTCTTGTCTTGTATTTTGTGGCAGTCTTCTATATACTTTAGTTGGATGCATCTTATTTTACTGTGTCCAATTTCAGTCTGCCATATACTTGGTATTCAAGTTTATTGTTTATGTAGTTTGATATGACATTCTTGTCTTGTATTTTGTTTTCAAGTTTATTTTTTTTGTATTTTGATATGAAATTCTTGTCTTGTATTTTGTGGCAGTCTTCTATATACTTTAGTTGGATGCATCTTATTGTACTGTGTCCAATTTCAGTCTGCCATATACTTGGTATTCAAGTTTATTTTTTTGTATTTTGACATGACATTCTTGTCTTGTATTTTTTTTTCAAGTTTATTTTTTTTGTATTTTGATATGACATTCTTGTCTTGTATTTTGTGGCAGCCTTCTATATACTTTAGTTGGACACATCTTATTTGACTGTGTCCAATTTCAGTCTGCCATATATTTGGTATTCAAGTTTATTTTTTTTGATTTTGATATGACATTCTTGTCTGGTATTTTGTGGCAGCATCTATATACTTTAGTTGGATGCATCTTATTTTACTGTGTCCAATTTCAGTCTGCCATATACTTGGTATTCAAGTTTATTGTTTATTTATTTTGATATGACATTCTTGTCTTGTATTTTTTTTTCATGTTTATTTTTTTTGCATTTTGATATGACATTCTTGTCTGGTATTTTGTGGCAGCATCTATATACTTTAGTTGGATGCATCTTATTTTACTGTGTCCAATTTCAGTCTGCCATATATTTGGTATTCAAGTTTATTGTTTATGTATTTTGATATGACATTCTTGTCTTGTATTTTGTGGCAGTCTTCTATATACTTTAGTTGGACACATCTTATTGTACTGTGTCCAATTTCAGTCTGCCATATATTTGGTATTCAAGTTTATTGTTTATGTATTTTGATATGACATTCTTGTCTTGTATTTTTTTTTCAAGTTTATTTTTTTTGTATTTTGATATGAAATTCTTGTCTTGTATTTTGTGGCAGTCTTCTATATACTTTAGTTGGATGCATCTTATTGTACTGTGTCCAATTTCAGTCTGCCATATACTTGGTATTCAAGTTTATTTTTTTGTATTTTGACATGACATTCTTGTCTTGTATTTTTTTTTTCAAGTTTATTTTTTTTGTATTTTGATATGACATTCTTGTCTTGTATTTTGTGGCAGCCTTCTATATACTTTAGTTGGACACATCTTATTTTACTGTGTCCAATTTCAGTCTGCCATATATTTGGTATTCAAGTTTATTTTTTTTTATTTTGATATGACATTCTTGTCTTGTATTTTGTGGCAGTCTTCTATATACTTTAGTTGGATGCATCTTATTTTACTGTGTCCAATTTCAGTCTGCCATATATTTGGTATTCAAGTTTATTGTTTATGTATTTTGGTATGACATTCTTGTCTTGTATTTTGTGGCAGCATCTATATACTTAAGTTGGACACATCTTATTGTACTGTGTCCAATTTCAGTCTGCCATATACTTGGTATTCAAGTTTATTTTTTTTGTATTTTGATATGACATTCTTGTCTGGTATTTTGTGGCAGCATCTATATACTTTAGTTGGATGCATCTTATTTTACTGTGTCCAATTTCAGTCTGCCATATACTTGGTATTCAAGTTTATTGTTTATTTATTTTGATATGACATTCTTGTCTTGTATTTTTTTTTCATGTTTATTTTTTTTGCATTTTGATATGACGTTCTTGTCTGGTATTTTGTGGCAGCATCTATATACTTTAGTTGGATGCATCTTATTTTACTGTGTCCAATTTCAGTCTGCCATATACTTGGTATTCAAGTTTATTGTTTATTTATTTTGATATGACATTCTTGTCTTGTATTTTTTTTTCATGTTTATTTTTTTTGCATTTTGATATGACATTCTTGTCTTCTATTTTGTGGCAGCCTTCTATATACTTTAGTTGGACACATCTTATTGTACTGTGTCCAATTTCAGTCTGCCATATACTTGGTATTCAAGTTTATTGTTTATGTATTTTGATATGACATTCTTGTCTGGTATTTTGTGGCAGTCTTCTATATACTTTAGTTGGATGCATCTTATTTTACTGTGTCCAATTTCAGTCTGCCATATATTTGGTATTCAAGTTTATTGTTTATGTATTTTGATATGACATTCTTGTCTTCTATTTTGTGGCAGCCTTCTATATACTTTAGTTGGACACATCTTATTGTACTGTGTCCAATTTCAGTCTGCCATATACTTGGTATTCAAGTTTATTGTTTATGTATTTTGATATGACATTCTTGTCTGGTATTTTGTGGCAGTCTTCTATATACTTTAGTTGGATGCATCTTATTTTACTGTGTCCAATTTCAGTCTGCCATATATTTGGTATTCAAGTTTATTGTTTATGTATTTTGATATGACATTCTTGTCTTGTATTTTGTGGCAGCCTTCTATATACTTTAGTTGGACACATCTTATTGTACTGTGTCCAATTTCAGTCTGCCATATATTTGGTATTCAAGTTTATTGTTTATGTATTTTGATATGACATTCTTGTCTTGTATTTTTTTTTCAAGTTTTTTTTTTTTGTATTTTGATATGACATTCTTGTCTTGTATTTTGTGGCAGTCTTCTATATACTTTAGTTGGATGCATCTTATTGTACTGTGTCCAATTTCAGTCTGCCATATACTTGGTATTCAAGTTTATTTTTTTGTATTTTGACATGACATTCTTGTCTTGTATTTTTTTTTCAAGTTTATTTTTTTTGTATTTTGATATGACATTCTTGTCTTGTATTTTGTGGCAGCCTTCTATATACTTTAGTTGGACACATCTTATTTTACTGTGTCCAATTTCAGTCTGCCATATATTTGGTATTCAAGTTTATTTTTTTTTATTTTGATATGACATTCTTGTCTTGTATTTTGTGGCAGTCTTCTATATACTTTAGTTGGACACATCTTATTTTACTGTGTCCAATTTCAGTCTGCCATATATTTGGTATTCAAGTTTATTTTTTTTTATTTTGATATGACATTCTTGTCTGGTATTTTGTGGCAGCATCTATATACTTTAGTTGGATGCATCTTATTTTACTGTGTCCAATTTCAGTCTGCCATATATTTGGTATTCAAGTTTATTGTTTATGTATTTTGGTATGACATTCTTGTCTTGTATTTTGTGGCAGCATCTATATACTTTAGTTGGACACATCTTATTGTACTGTGTCCAATTTCAGTCTGCCATATACTTGGTATTCAAGTTTATTGTTTATTTATTTTGATATGACATTCTTGTCTTGTATTTTTTTTTCATGTTTATTTTTTTTGCATTTTGATATGACATTCTTGCCTTCGCCCAATGATAGCTGGGATCGGCTCCAGCCCCCCCGTGACCCTAAATACAGGATAAGCGGTAGAAAATGGATGGATGGATGGATATGACATTCTTGTCTTGTATTTTTTTTTCAAGTTTATTGTTTATGTATTTTGATATGACATTCTTGTCTTGTATTTTGTGGCAGTCTTCTATATACTTTTGTTGGACACATCTCATTGTACTGTGTCCAATTTCAGTCTGCCATATATTTTGTATTCAAGTTTATTTTTTTTGTATTTTGATATGACATTCTTGTCTTGTATTTTGTGGCAGCATCTATATACTTTAGTTGGACACATCTTATTTTACTGTGTCCAATTTCAGTCTGCCATATATTTGGTATTCAAGTTTATTGTTTATGTATTTTGGTATGACATTCTTGTCTTGTATTTTGTGGCAGCATCTATATACTTTAGTTGGACACATCTTATTGTACTGTGTCCAATTTCAGTCTGCCATATACTTGGTATTCAAGTTTATTTTTTTTGTATTTTGATATGACATTCTTGTCTGGTATTTTGTGGCAGTCTTCTATATACTTTAGTTGGATGCATCTTATTTTACTGTGTCCAATTTCAGTCTGCCATATACTTGGTATTCAAGTTTATTGTTTATTTATTTTGATATGACATTCTTGTCTTGTATTTTTTTTTCATGTTTATTTTTTTTGCATTTTGATATGACATTCTTGTCTTGTATTTTGTGGCAGCCTTCTATATACTTTAGTTGGACACATCTTATTGTACTGTGTCCAATTTCAGTCTGCCATATACTTGGTTTTCAAGTTTATTTTTTTTGTATTTTAATATGACATTCTTGTCTGGTATTTTGTGGCAGTCTTCTATATACTTTAGTTGGATGCATCTTATTTTACTGTGTCCAATTTCAGTCTGCCATATACTTGGTATTCAAGTTTATTGTTTATGTATTTTGATATGACATTCTTGTCTGGAATTTTGTGGCAGCATCTATATACTTTAGTTGGACACATCTTATTGTACTGTGTCCAATTTCAGTCTGCCATATACTTGGTTTTCAAGTTTATTTTTTTTGTATTTTAATATGACATTCTTGTCTTGTATTTTGTGGCAGTCTTCTATATACTTTAGTTGGATGCATCTTATTGTACTGTGTCCAATTTCAGTCTGCCATATACTTGGTATTCAAGTTTATTTTTTTGTATTTTGACATGACATTCTTGTCTTGTATTTTTTTTTCAAGTTTATTTTTTTTGTATTTTGATATGACATTCTTGTCTTGTATTTTGTGGCAGCCTTCTATATACTTTAGTTGGACACATCTTATTTGACTGTGTCCAATTTCAGTCTGCCATATATTTGGTATTCAAGTTTATTTTTTTTGATTTTGATATGACATTCTTGTCTGGTATTTTGTGGCAGCATCTATATACTTTAGTTGGATGCATCTTATTTTACTGTGTCCAATTTCAGTCTGCCATATACTTGGT
The DNA here is from genome assembly GCF_963514095.1 of Eutrigla gurnardus. Classification (NCBI taxonomy): domain Eukaryota; kingdom Metazoa; phylum Chordata; class Actinopteri; order Perciformes; family Triglidae; genus Eutrigla; species Eutrigla gurnardus. The sequence continues at coordinate 3,049,201 of NC_139936.1, read as the reverse complement.
ATTCAAGTTTATTGTTTATTTATTTTGATATGACATTCTTGTCTTGTATTTTTTTTTCATGTTTATTTTTTTTGCATTTTGATATGACATTCTTGTCTGGTATTTTGTGGCAGCATCTATATACTTTAGTTGGATGCATCTTATTTTACTGTGTCCAATTTCAGTCTGCCATATATTTGGTATTCAAGTTTATTGTTTATGTATTTTGATATGACATTCTTGTCTTGTATTTTGTGGCAGTCTTCTATATACTTTAGTTGGACACATCTTATTGTACTGTGTCCAATTTCAGTCTGCCATATATTTGGTATTCAAGTTTATTGTTTATGTATTTTGATATGACATTCTTGTCTTGTATTTTTTTTTCAAGTTTATTTTTTTTGTATTTTGATATGAAATTCTTGTCTTGTATTTTGTGGCAGTCTTCTATATACTTTAGTTGGATGCATCTTATTGTACTGTGTCCAATTTCAGTCTGCCATATACTTGGTATTCAAGTTTATTTTTTTGTATTTTGACATGACATTCTTGTCTTGTATTTTTTTTTTCAAGTTTATTTTTTTTGTATTTTGATATGACATTCTTGTCTTGTATTTTGTGGCAGCCTTCTATATACTTTAGTTGGACACATCTTATTTTACTGTGTCCAATTTCAGTCTGCCATATATTTGGTATTCAAGTTTATTTTTTTTTATTTTGATATGACATTCTTGTCTTGTATTTTGTGGCAGTCTTCTATATACTTTAGTTGGATGCATCTTATTTTACTGTGTCCAATTTCAGTCTGCCATATATTTGGTATTCAAGTTTATTGTTTATGTATTTTGGTATGACATTCTTGTCTTGTATTTTGTGGCAGCATCTATATACTTAAGTTGGACACATCTTATTGTACTGTGTCCAATTTCAGTCTGCCATATACTTGGTATTCAAGTTTATTTTTTTTGTATTTTGATATGACATTCTTGTCTGGTATTTTGTGGCAGCATCTATATACTTTAGTTGGATGCATCTTATTTTACTGTGTCCAATTTCAGTCTGCCATATACTTGGTATTCAAGTTTATTGTTTATTTATTTTGATATGACATTCTTGTCTTGTATTTTTTTTTCATGTTTATTTTTTTTGCATTTTGATATGACGTTCTTGTCTGGTATTTTGTGGCAGCATCTATATACTTTAGTTGGATGCATCTTATTGTACTGTGTCCAATTTCAGTCTGCCATATACTTGGTATTCAAGTTTATTGTTTATGTATTTTGATATGACATTCTTGTCTGGTATTTTGTGGCAGTCTTCTATATACTTTAGTTGGACACATCTTATTGTACTGTGTCCAATTTCAGTCTGCCATATACTTGGTATTCAAGTTTATTGTTTATGTATTTTGATATGACATTCTTGTCTGGTATTTTGTGGCAGTCTTCTATATACTTTAGTTGGATGCATCTTATTTTACTGTGTCCAATTTCAGTCTGCCATATATTTGGTATTCAAGTTTATTGTTTATGTATTTTGATATGACATTCTTGTCTTCTATTTTGTGGCAGCCTTCTATATACTTTAGTTGGACACATCTTATTGTACTGTGTCCAATTTCAGTCTGCCATATACTTGGTATTCAAGTTTATTGTTTATGTATTTTGATATGACATTCTTGTCTGGTATTTTGTGGCAGTCTTCTATATACTTTAGTTGGATGCATCTTATTTTACTGTGTCCAATTTCAGTCTGCCATATATTTGGTATTCAAGTTTATTGTTTATGTATTTTGATATGACATTCTTGTCTTGTATTTTGTGGCAGCCTTCTATATACTTTAGTTGGACACATCTTATTGTACTGTGTCCAATTTCAGTCTGCCATATATTTGGTATTCAAGTTTATTGTTTATGTATTTTGATATGACATTCTTGTCTTGTATTTTTTTTTCAAGTTTATTTTTTTTGTATTTTGATATGACATTCTTGTCTTGTATTTTGTGGCAGTCTTCTATATACTTTAGTTGGATGCATCTTATTGTACTGTGTCCAATTTCAGTCTGCCATATACTTGGTATTCAAGTTTATTTTTTTGTATTTTGACATGACATTCTTGTCTTGTATTTTTTTTTCAAGTTTATTTTTTTTGTATTTTGATATGACATTCTTGTCTTGTATTTTGTGGCAGCCTTCTATATACTTTAGTTGGACACATCTTATTTTACTGTGTCCAATTTCAGTCTGCCATATATTTGGTATTCAAGTTTATTTTTTTTTATTTTGATATGACATTCTTGTCTTGTATTTTGTGGCAGTCTTCTATATACTTTAGTTGGACACATCTTATTTTACTGTGTCCAATTTCAGTCTGCCATATATTTGGTATTCAAGTTTATTTTTTTTTATTTTGATATGACATTCTTGTCTGGTATTTTGTGGCAGCATCTATATACTTTAGTTGGATGCATCTTATTTTACTGTGTCCAATTTCAGTCTGCCATATATTTGGTATTCAAGTTTATTGTTTATGTATTTTGGTATGACATTCTTGTCTTGTATTTTGTGGCAGCATCTATATACTTTAGTTGGACACATCTTATTGTACTGTGTCCAATTTCAGTCTGCCATATACTTGGTATTCAAGTTTATTGTTTATTTATTTTGATATGACATTCTTGTCTTGTATTTTTTTTTCATGTTTATTTTTTTTGCATTTTGATATGACATTCTTGCCTTCGCCCAATGATAGCTGGGATCGGCTCCAGCCCCCCCGTGACCCTAAATACAGGATAAGCGGTAGAAAATGGATGGATGGATGGATATGACATTCTTGTCTTGTATTTTTTTTTCAAGTTTATTGTTTATGTATTTTGATATGACATTCTTGTCTTGTATTTTGTGGCAGTCTTCTATATACTTTTGTTGGACACATCTCATTGTACTGTGTCCAATTTCAGTCTGCCATATATTTTGTATTCAAGTTTATTTTTTTTGTATTTTGATATGACATTCTTGTCTTGTATTTTGTGGCAGCATCTATATACTTTAGTTGGACACATCTTATTTTACTGTGTCCAATTTCAGTCTGCCATATATTTGGTATTCAAGTTTATTGTTTATGTATTTTGGTATGACATTCTTGTCTTGTATTTTGTGGCAGCATCTATATACTTTAGTTGGACACATCTTATTGTACTGTGTCCAATTTCAGTCTGCCATATACTTGGTATTCAAGTTTATTGTTTATTTATTTTGATATGACATTCTTGTCTTGTATTTTTTTTTCATGTTTATTTTTTTTGCATTTTGATATGACATTCTTGTCTTGTATTTTGTGGCAGCCTTCTATATACTTTAGTTGGACACATCTTATTGTACTGTGTCCAATTTCAGTCTGCCATATACTTGGTTTTCAAGTTTATTTTTTTTGTATTTTAATATGACATTCTTGTCTGGTATTTTGTGGCAGTCTTCTATATACTTTAGTTGGATGCATCTTATTTTACTGTGTCCAATTTCAGTCTGCCATATACTTGGTATTCAAGTTTATTGTTTATGTATTTTGATATGACATTCTTGTCTGGAATTTTGTGGCAGCATCTATATACTTTAGTTGGACACATCTTATTGTACTGTGTCCAATTTCAGTCTGCCATATACTTGGTTTTCAAGTTTATTTTTTTTGTATTTTAATATGACATTCTTGTCTTGTATTTTGTGGCAGTCTTCTATATACTTTAGTTGGATGCATCTTATTTTACTGTGTCCAATTTCAGTCTGCCATATATTTGGTATTCAAGTTTATTGCTTATGTATTTTGATATGACATTCTTGCCTTCGCCCAATGATAGCTGGGATCGGCTCCAGCCCCCCCCCCCCCCCCCCGTGACTCTAAATACAGGATAAGCGGTAGAAAATGGATGGATGGATATGACATTCTTGTCTTGTATTTTGTGGCAGCATCTATATACTTTAGTTGGACACATCTTATTGTACTGTGTCCAATTTCAGTCTGCCATATACTTGGTATTCAAGTTTATTTTTTTTGTATTTTGATATGACATTCTTGTCTTGTATTTTTTTTTCAAGTTTATTGTTTATGTATTTTGATATGACATTCTTGTCTTGTATTTTGTGGCAGTCTTCTATATACTTTTGTTGGACACATCTCATTGTACTGTGTCCAATTTCAGTCTGCCATATATTTTGTATTCAAGTTTATTTTTTTTGTATTTTGATATGACATTCTTGTCTTGTATTTTGTGGCAGTCTTCTATATACTCTAGTTGGATGCATCTTATTTTACTGTGTCCAATTTCAGTCTGCCATATATTTGGTATTCAAGTTTATTGTTTATGTATTTTGATATGACTATCTTGTCTTGTATTTTGTGACAGCATCTATATACTTTAGTTGGATGCATCTTATTTTACTGTGTCCAATTTCAGTCTGCCATATACTTGGTATTCAAGTTTATTTTTTTTGTATTTTGATATGACATTCTTGTCTTGTATTTTTTTTTCAAGTTTATTTGTTTTGTATTTTGATATGACATTCTTGTCTTGTATTTTGTGGCAGTCTTCTATATACTTTAGTTGGATGCATCTTATTTTACTGTGTCCAATTTCAGTCTGCCATATATTTGGTATTCAAGTTTATTGTTTATGTATTTTGATATGACATTCTTGTCTTGTATTTTGTGGCAGTCTTCTATATACTTTAGTTGGACACATCTTATTTTACTGTGTCCAATTTCAGTCTACCATATACTTGGTATTCAAGTTTATTTTTTTTGTATTTTGATATGATAACATTTTGATATAATTAAAAATAAAATTGTTTGATTATTTTCTGTTAAGTTTACTTAAGTTTTTTTTTTGGCATTTTTTTGTAATTTGTAGTGTAAGTGGTAATCACTTTTTTCTACTTTTATATTACATTGTTTCATTAATGCTTTCATTTTGTGTATTACTTGCTTTTAATTGTTCAATTTCTTCCGTACATGACAAGGAGGACAGAGGTTTTTTACATGTAAAATTGTTTGATTATTTTCTGTTAAGTTTCCTTAATTTTTTTTTTTTTTATATTTTTTTGTAATTTGTATATATTATTTGATTTTAACTGTGGTATTTTCATAAGCCGGTGAGTCAGCAGGCAGGTAAGTGGTAATCAAGGTTCAGAGTAAATTTTTCTACTTTTATATTACATTGTTTCATTATTGTACATTTTGTGTATTCGATTTGAACTGTTCATTTTCTTCTGTACATGACAAGGAGCACAGAGGTTTTTCACATGTAAAATTGTTTGATTATTTCCTGTTAAGTTTCCTTAAGATTTTTTGTGGCATTTTTTTGTAATTTGTATATATTATTTGATTTTAACTGTGGTATTTTCATAAGCAGGTGAGTCAGCAGGCAGGTAAGTAGTAATCAAGGTTTAGAGTAAGTTTTTCTACTTTTATATTACATTGTTTCATTATTGTACATTTTGTGTATTCGATTTGAACTGTTAATTTTCTTCTGTAACAAGTTATGACAAGGAAGGACCTCTACAACTCATCTTGTCATGGTGACCAGTGACAAGAGTCCACTGACCAAAGACAAAGACAGTGTACAGTGTCATATTCACGGTTCAAGCACAAACACACACACACACACACACACACACTTTTAACTGTGGTATTTTCTTAAGCCGGTGAGTCAGCAGGCAGGTAAGTGGTTGTCAAGGTTCAGAGTAAGTTTTCTACTTTTACATTACATTGTTTCATGCATAGGCTGGGGTGTGGGAAGAGTTTGGGGAGGCCATGGAGGAGGACTACCGGTCGGCCTCGAGGAAATTCTGGAAAACCATCCGCCACCTCAGGAAGGGGAAGCAGCCCTCCACCAACACTGTTTACAGTGGAGGTTGGAGCTGTTGACTTCGACTGGGGATATTGTCTGGCGGTGGAAGGAATACTTCAAGGATCTCCTCAATCCCACTGACACGTCTTCCATAGAGGAAGCAGAGGCTCAGGACTCGGACGTTGATCCCCCCATCACCTGGGCCGAAGTCACCAGAGTCGTTAAGAAGCTCCCCGGTGGCAAGGCACCAGGGGTGGATGAGATCCGTCCTGAACGCCTTTAAGTCTCTCTGGATGTTGTGGGGCTGTCTTGGCTGACACGCCTTTGCAACATCACGTGGCAGTCGGGGACAGTGCCTCTGGACTGGCAGACCGGGGTGGTGGTCCCTCTATTCAATAAGGGGGATCGGAGGGTGTGTTCCAACTATCGGGGGATCAGGTTAATTTACTTCTGTATATGTATGACAAGGAGCACAGACGTATTTTGCATGTAAAATTGTTTGATTATTTATTTATCTGTTAAGTTTCCTTAAGTTTTTGTTGTCTGTATCTACATGTCGGCCCTGCGATGGACTGGCGTCCTGTCCAGGGTGAACCCTGCCTTCGCCCAATGTCAGCCGGGATCGGATCCAGCCCCCCCGCGACCCTGAATACAGGATAAGAGATAGACAATGGTTGGATGGATTTTCTTAAGCAGGTGAGTCAGCAGGCAGGTAAGTGGTAATCAAGGTTCAGAGTAAGTTTTTCTACTTTTATATTACATTGTTTCATTATTGTACATTTTGTGTATTTGATTTTAACTGTTCATTTTCTTCTGTACATGACAAGGAGCACAGAGGTTTTTCACATGTAAAATTGTTTGATTATTTTCTGTTAAGTTTCCTTAAGATTTTTTGTGGCATTTTTTTGTAATTTGTATATTTAATTTGATTTTAACTGTGGTATTTTCATAAGCAGGTGAGTCAGCAGGCAGGTAAGTAGTAATCAAGGTTCAGAATAAGTTTTTCTACTTTTATATTACATTGTTTCATTATTGTACATTTTGTGTATTATTTGCTTTTAACTGTTCAATTTCTTCTGTACATGACAAGGAGCACAAAGGTTTTTTCGATGTAAAATTGTTTGATTATTTCCTGTTAAGTTTCCTTAAGATTTTTTGTGGCATTTTTTTGTCATTTGTATATATTATTTGATTTTAACTGTGGTATTTTCATAAGCAGGTGAGTCAGCAGGCAGGTAAGTAGTAATCAAGGTTTTGAGTAAGTTTTTCTACTTTTATATTACATTGTTTCATTATTGTACATTTTGTGTATTCGATTTGACCTGTTAATTTTCTTCTGTAACAAGTTATGACAAGGAAGGACTTCTACAACTCATCTTGTCATGGTGACCATTGACAAGAGTCCACTGACCAAAGACAAATGCAGTGTACAGTGTCATATTCACGGTTCAAGCACAAACAAACACACACACACACTTTTAACTGTGGTATTTTCTCAAGCCGGTGAGTCAGCAGGCAGGTAAGTGGTAATCAAGGTTCAGAATAAGTTTTTCTACTTTCATATTACATTGTTTCATTATTGCTTTCATTTTGTGTATTATTTGCTTTTAACTCTTCATTTTCTTCTGTACATGACAAGGAGCACAGAGGTTTTTTACATGTAAAATTGTTTGATTATTTTCTGTTAAGTTTCCTTAAATTTTTTTGTGGAATTTTTTGTAATTTGTATATATTATTTGCTTTTAACTGTGATATTTTCTTAAGAAGGTGAGTCAGCAGGCAGGGTTGTCAAGGTTCAGAGTAAGTTTTCTACTTTTATATCGCATTCTTTCATTTTTGTACATTGACAAGGAGCACAGACATATTTTTTGCATGTAAAATTGTTTGATTATTTTTTATTAGTTTCCTTAAGTTTTTGTTGTCTGTCTCTACATGTCGGCCCTGCGATGGACTGGGTCCTGTCCAGGGTGAACCCTGAAGTTTTTTTGTGGCATTTTATTGTAATGTGTTATTTGGCCAGAACAGCTTTTTCTCTACACATTTTGTGTTGCTTTTTGGTAAAAGAAATAAGAACAAAAAGTACTTAAAAGTGATTTTATTCTCTCTCTAGCCAATGTTATTGACAAGTTTGTAGCTAGCTAAATCCATTAGCTAGCTCTTATCGTCAGAACTTTGAAACAAATGTAGAAAGCAATTATCCATTAGTTATTAAGGTTTGCTTGTAACTTATTTTTGCATGCATTAACTACAGGTAAGCTTTAGCAAGCAAATGGCCGATATGGTTATGTTTTCTGATGTTAGTAGGATCATTTTATGCTAGCTAAGTTAGCTTATGATCTATTGTCTTAAAGCATTATATGGAGAAAAAGCTGTGCTCTGGTCATAGTGAGGTACCCCTCAGATTTGATTGAAGATTTGATTTAACTGTAACTTGTGCTTTATTAATTTAGAGAAGATGCCAACGGATGCAGGAAGAAGACCTCCAGAGGACCACAGCAGATTTCCAGGGGTCTACACATAGGATAAAATATCACAACAGATGATGAGTGAGTAACACTTTCCAATGTGTTTTACTGACTGTACTGTGACCAAATGATCAAGCAACATTTGATTTAACTGTAACTTGTGCTTTATTAATCTAGAGATGATGCCAACAGATGCAGGAAGAAGACCTCCAGAGGACCACAGCAGATTTCCAGAGGACTCCACAGATAAAATATCCCAACAGATGATGATTGAGCAACACTGTCCAATGACTTTTACTGATTGTAGTGTGATCAAATGATCAAGCAGGGTTTGATTGAACTGTAACTTGTGCTTTATTAATCTAGAGAGGATGCCAACAGATGCGGAAGAAGACCTCCAGGGGACCACTGCAGACTTCCAGAGGACTCCACAGATAAAATATCCCAACAGATGATGATTGAGCAACACTGTCCAATGCACAGGGGTTGTGAAGTCGATCACCACTTCCCTGGTCTTGGCCAGAAGGAGATGGTTTCTTCTAAACCACTCCAAAAATCATCCACCAGCACGCTGTGCTCCTCCTCCGGTCCATCACTCATACACCAAACATCTGCAGACATCGTCAGAAAACTTCTGCAAGTGGCAACGACCCAGAGTTGGACTGTAAGTCTGTTGTGTGCATGGTGAAAAGATAGGGAGACGGCACAGTCCCTGTGGAGCTCCAGCACCACTAACGCCATTTCAGACAGAACACTGCCAAGTCAGGTTTCACCTGGGTTCTCACCACCTCCCATCACCAGGAGGGACGTCTTCCACAGCACCGGCAAAATGTGCAAACCAGCTTGTCCAACAGGGTGTAAGGAGGTCTACCGTGTATAGACTTCATGGACCTTATTTAATACCTCAAAACTATTCAATAAACTAATGTCAAATGTAAAAAAGAAAAATGTGGATATGCTGAGATGAATATAACAGTGAATCAGATTCTCCATGAATTAATGAATGTGTCAATTGAGAAGTGGAATTACAATTCAACCTATGAGCTGTGTTATACATTTCCTATCACAGTTCCCGAAAGAAAACCATGTTGTATTTTAAAGAAAACCACACACACACTGACAGCGTAGCTACGTATTCAAAACTACAACACACTACTACCAAAGTGGAGTGGGAATGCGTGTTTATCGCAGACATTATGGTGCTGTCACTATAGCGTTTTAATTACTTAGCGACCAGCTAACTTTTAGTTCAGCTAGCTAGCGTTAGCATATCTCGCTAGGAACAGTTTGACAAGATTTTTTTTTTAAATAAATATTTTTGTAACTTATTTTTTCGTTCGTGCCTGCTTACTATAATAATAAAATAAAAAAGCTGTAGTGGTTGCAACAGCAGCACCACCTTGTGGACTTTTCAATGTACTACATCAGCAGTGGCAGCTGTAGTTTGAAGCAGGTAAATGCTGGAGAAAATGTTACTGTAGAGAAAGATTAAAATATGTGTCTCTACATTGCTTGATGCAACTTTTGGAGAATCGTGTTCACAATTAATTACAATTCATTTTGTAGGTTATCATAGAAAACTATTACATCTGTACAGGTATAACTGATGAAACAGTGTTCAACATTTATTTCCCCCAAATACAGTCCACGAAAAAGAGTGTGGATGGTACAAACCATGTGTTTGTTTCATTTACAAGAATTTATGTTTTATTATTAATTTTAGTAACCCAGCCTTCCCAACCGCACACACTAAATAAGACTCAGTGGAAAATGTTTAATAGTGAGTAAAATACATAGAAATCCCTTCAAATCAAGCAACGTGTCATTTTATAACATCCAAAATATGCAAACATGGAATATAACTGTTATTTTGTTCTTCGTTTTTTTTTCAGTGAAAATTTAATGACTTGATTTTTTCATACAACAATGCTTTTATACAAATATACATTGGGATGTACAAGATCACAGGGTATTTGAACAGTGTTATTAGATCCTACGTCATTCATGGACCCTTAAAATGACTTTTGAATGGTTATTATGGACGTCATCAAAAGTTGAACCCCAAAAAATCTGTTGGTGGCGGTGGTCCGTCAGACGCTCACAGGACAACATATATGAAGAGCGCCATGATGGCGGCGCTGATCAGCCCGGAGATGGGGACCGTGACGAACCAGGCGATGAAGATGTTCCTGAACAGACGCCAGTCGACCGACTTCCTGGAGCGCAGCCATCCCACGGCCACCACGGATCCCACCTGCGTTGATAGAAAAAGACACGGGGTTTGTGTCTGCACAGAAAAAGGTGAAAACTTTTAATTATTTTTTTATTTTTTATCACCTTGCAGTGAGTTGTGCTGACAGGAAGTCCAATGTTGGATGCCACAACGACTGTAACCGCTGAGGCCAGCTCAATGCTGAATCCACTGAAATGGATGAAAGAGATTAATAAAAGTTTTGACAATGAGATGTATCAGAATTTTAGTCATTATAGGATATGATATGATACCTGGAGGGTGTAATGGGTGTCAGGTCTTTGCCCATGGTCTGCATGACCCTTCGCCCCCACACCCAGAGTCCGGCACAGATGCCCACGCCGCCGTACAGAAGCAACCAAATGGGCGTTGGTGCGCTGGACTCCACGGAGCCGCTCTCATACAGAAGCCAGAGCGCCACCAGTGGACCAATCGCATTGCTGGTGATGGAAATTGCTGGTGTTACGACTGTGAAGAAGCAGCACATGCATCGATCCCTCAGGAGGAAACCACCCACCTGACGTCGTTCCCTCCGTGAGCGAAGGAGCCGAAGCACGCCGTGAGTATCTGCAGGAACTGGAACAGCAAGGAGACGGCCGGCTGGTCCACCTCCAGCTCGTCCTCTTCCAGAGCGGGGGGGTCCTTTCCCGCTTCCTGCGTGGCGCCCTCCTCCTCCTGGACCACGCTGCCGTTGGTCGCCGTGGAGCTGTAGCTGCTGCCGCTGCCCACCCTCGGCCTCCCCTGCAGCACGCCGTCCAGCTCCCTGTGTTTGGGCTCGCCGCCCTGAATGCCGTATATGGCCATGGTGTAGGAGGTGTAGCTGTTGTTCCTCCTCATGGGCCGCTCCTCCGTGTCGCTGTCGCCGATGCAGTCGCCCACTTTGGCCACGTGGAGCTTGTGCAGCAGGTCTTTGTAGAGGCCCGAATCCTTGTGGATCGTGTGGGACCGTCCGCTGTGAGGATCCGTGATCATCATGGGGCCGAAGGGGCCGGTCAGACCTGAACCGGATTGTATTTAGTCACATTGTAGATATCGTTTTAAGGTTTTACAAAGTCGATTAATTTCTCACCATTGCCGACGTCCACGTCATTGTGATCCAGATCAGCTTCCTCCGAGCCGCCGAGTTTGAAAGCCACCGTCTGACTGTCTGCTGGGGGGGTCTGGGGTCGAGGGTCACGAGGCGCCGGGGGTCGCTCTGCTGGCTCACGTTGGCTTAGGTCCTTCTCCATCAGTGGAGTTTCACAGGGAGCAGCAGCTGTTTCTCCTGGAAGTACATCACAGTTCATGGAAGGTTACACAAGCTCGTTTCTGAATTTTGCATTCACGTAAATTTCAATACGAGCACAATATTTTTGTGGTGTACATAATCCATTATTATTTTTGTATTTTTATTGTATTTTTTTATAGTATTTTGTACTGCTTTGTTATTTGCACTATCCTCTTTGCCACTGTAAGCCTGTACATTTCCCCACTGTGGGCTAATAAAGGATTATCTTATCTTATCTTACGAGCATAAGATTTGGTTTTCATTTAAAATGCATTTGCCTGAAAGTGTCCGATGTACCCACGTTTGATTTTCTTCTTGAGGTACGGGCAGACGAGGAACCAGACGACCAGAGCCGTGACGACGGCGCAGCCCAGTGCGATGGAGAGCGTCCCCCACCACGGCACCCGGTCGAAACCCAACACTGTGCACACGGCAGAGCGAGACAACCCGCTCTCAGATAAGCCAAATAAAAAATATATATATTTTCACATACAATGGATGCAGCTGATTTTAAAATAGTAGAACAGAGAAACGGTTCAGAATTTTCACATCCCTTTACCGTTGAAATGACGAGACATTTTAACATCTAATAGTACAAAATAAACGTATCCAAAGTAACCACGCCCTCTTCCTGCCTCACGAGTTGTGGTCAAAATGTCTCAACGGCCTCCTCCAGTGTACCAGCGTGCCCTTCCAGACAACCCTATCAGCAGAAACACACTCAAATCTCCTCCAATCAGATGGTTCATAAGAGCGGCGTTGCAGGAGGGTAGTGTGCAGTATCAGTGTGAGAAGCTGCACTCTTTTGCATAGCAGCGTGTTATATCTCTTGAGCCACACACACACACACACACACACACACACACCGGCCTGCAGACTTCAGTGAAGGGCCCAGGCCGGCTGACTTCCCAATAAGTTCAAACCTGCAAATGAAACAAAAAGGAGTGGAAATCCTCCAAATGGATGAAACTATTAACTATTAGTGGTTTTCTTTCTCAACTGCTGTTTTTACGTTATTCTTGTCATGTTGGTGGATTAAACCAGATTAAATCACACAGAAATGCCAGGGGTAGATGCATTTCTGTTATTTGAAATTAAATGTTACCTCATTGTTCGACCGTCATCAACATCTCCTCTGTGCCTCTACTTGACATTTATTCAGACCTCATCCTGAATCAAAAGCATGGCGAGGGGGTGTAGTGGTGTAGTGCGTGGTCGCGGTACTCACTTGGCGCTCCGGTAAACATGATGGAGAAGAGGTTGATTCCCATGGTGACGGCGTAGAAGACGGGAAGGGATCTGAGGCCGTTGGGGACGGGGTCAGCCTGTGGGGAAATCACAGTGTGAGTGAAGGAGCTGGTCCAACATAGAGACACTTCTTCTGGATACTTTATAAATAACCAGGACTGATATTATAAACTATACGTGGTATTTCGTTAAAGGTGAACAGCAGCAGAATGACCCCTTCCTCCCCTACAAGTCGGTGAGATCGTTCACCTATTTTACATCACTTCCCTCGGCCAAGAGCGAGAGACGAGTGGAATCAAAACAGGAGGAAGACAAAACAGCAGGAACCCTCTATGTGAACCGGCTCATCCAGAACCGAACCCCTTCCCCGAGGATCCACATGCCATCCAGGTCACCTTCTCTCCAGCCGCCCTGCTATCTCAGACACAATCATCCCAGCTGCGATGACATCGTCCCGCCTGATAATACTGTTTGTGTACCAAACGCAGCTCGATCTGATCTGGTCTCTCTGTCCTTGTGTGCCAGAATTTTATCCTAACAACCTTTTTGCACCCAAAGACTACATTTAGTATAATGATGTAAAAATGTGACAACATTTGGTTCTGATTGACATTTTCTTATTATCAGTCTATTATTAGCACGTGGGACTACTGTGTTTATAGCTGTATTTACTCACACAGGCCTCTGAAGTACTTGAACTTCTCCCTTGAACATATCAAGGATTAAAGGACCCGTCTCTCTTGTCTTCACAGGTCTCCCTAAAGACCCGATTAGAGAGCTGCAGCTGCTCCGAGAGACCAAGAGACTGGATCTCTTCAGTCCAGTTCTGATTGCCTTGCTGCTGAAATGGGCTCTGAAAATAAACTTGCTTTGCCTTGAAACTGATGCATCAGTGTATGTATATATGATGTAATAATGTATATGATAACATGTCGGTCTTTGGAGGCAGATTTCTACAGGGTGACTATTATTTGTAATATAAGAATCCCTTTTGATGGAGGACTTTTCCTTGAAATGGAGTATTTGTATACAAATCGTACGACTTTAAACTCATGTAAAGGGTCTTAACACTTCCAGGTACACGTGTTTACCATGAGTAACCGTTAGGGTCGGCCTTACCTTGTTCAGAATGAATTTGCGAACGAAATAGAAGAGAATTCCGGACATGATGCCCGACAGCAGCGGCGACAGGAACCAGGACGCCACTTTAGATAGAAAAACACGTTTATGAATGAGGTTTTTTAGTCAGTATTTCAGATTTTCTTGCTCTAAAAGTGTGCAGAACAACAGTAGAATATCCACCGATGCGCAGCAGCTCCATCCATCTGACCCCTTGGTGACCTCTGGCTACCATGGAGAAGCCGATTGTGGCTCCAACAATGCAGTGGGTTCCAGAAATGGGGAGCTTCAGGAATGACGCGACCAGCTGCCACACGGCCGAGCCTGCGGGACACAGAACCAGGAGGCCTCTCCTCACAAATCTGAACACTCACGCGTCAAATATTACCGTGTACGCCACGCCTTACCACACATGGCGCTGATGGAGCCCGCCATCAGCACGTGCTCGGAGCCGTTGTACATCTGGACGTCGATGATGCCCTTGCGGATGGTCTCGCTGACCTTGGCACCGAGCAGCACCGAGCCCACCGTCTCGAACACGGTGGCCAGGATGCAGGCCTGCCGCAGCGTGACCACGCCGGAGCCCACCGCCGTGCCGAAGGAGTTGGCCACGTCGTTGGCCCCCACGGAGAAGGCCAGCACGAAGGCGATGACGAAGCCCAGCACCAGGAGCCACAAGTAGCCCGTCATGGCCGCCTGAGAGGCCACGGCCACGGTGGTGGCGGCCACGGCCAGACTCGCTAGTGTCGTCGCACCCATCACCACTTACAACCCAATTAAAACAAGCCGATGTGCTGATGTTTGACTTATGAGGTATTATGTGTTTCTAAATCAATTTCTAACCCAAAAATGGATTAAAGAACAAGTTCTTTTCCAGAAGTCCTTATGGGAAGAAATTAGAAATGTGTCGCTAGCTCGGTATGTCGGGTTTGTCCGTAGGCTTCATCACCAGATGACAGGATCTAGAGACCAGAGAGACGTCCATGGCGACGGCGAGCCTCCGATGACGCACTCTGCAAAAGAACAAAAACGCACACACACATCAACGCAGGAGTTAGTGGTTGGAAACAACATGGAGTTACACATTAACGAAGCCTCGAAAACAAGAGTCTGCAGGTGAGATTCACGAGGCCGTGGCAGAAGGGAAGTTCATGTTTATGGATCACATCAACGTGTGATATCTAAAGGCAGCGTGGAGTTATCAGTCAGCGTGGGAGGAGATCTGAGCCACGAGATGAAGCAAAGTGACAGAAATGTCATGAAAACAGTCATAAAGGTGCATTAATCCCCCCCAAAATCTAAAGAATACTCTCAAATTTAAAGGGTTGTTGATGATGCCAGAGGTGGGAAGTAATGAAGTACAAATACATTGAGTATTTCATTTTATTGTATTCAACTTTAGTTTGAATGCATTTTAGGGGAATTATTTTATTATTATAAACAGACACCAGTTTTAATTTCTATTTTGAGTACATGTCAGAATCTGTACTATCCCCTCCACTTTTACTTCAGTTTAGAAGTTAAATTACTTCAACTTTTACCAGAAAGTTACTTTTTAATTACTTTTACCAGAGTATTTTTTTTTAA
This sequence comes from Eutrigla gurnardus, assembly GCF_963514095.1. Taxonomy (NCBI): domain Eukaryota; kingdom Metazoa; phylum Chordata; class Actinopteri; order Perciformes; family Triglidae; genus Eutrigla; species Eutrigla gurnardus. The sequence goes on along the minus strand of NC_139936.1, from coordinate 3,033,443 downwards.
ACACAAGTATGTGTACTTCTACTAGAGATTAGGGTCTGTACTTCTGACTCTGTCATTTACACAAGGACTCATGTTGGACATCCTGGTAAAAAAAGTAAACATAGTGAAATCGAATGAACTCTAAGGCAGTAATGATGTGACTTGTGAATGAACATTCAGCAGCCTCCAAAAGAATTCCTGGCGGGTATTAAAATCACTAATTAATAACTAAATCCACGCAAAACTGCGAATAATCCAAAGTCAGCGCCGTTATAGAAGAACAGCGGTATGTTAATCTCCTCGGCTGATTTTACAAAAACAAAAACAATGAGAAAATAATAAATACTTACAGTTTGAGACCAAAGTCAATGTGTTTTTCTGCTGTTTGTGTCCAGCGCAGATACAGATAATAACAGGAAGAAGATGAAGAAGATGAAGATGAAGAGAGGGTGTTAATAGCGGCGGGTCTGCACCGTTTGCAGGCTGCTGCTTGCAGGCTGGTTTATATAGAGGGAGCCGGCTGAGTGACCGCCCCCCGTCATGAGACCGCCGCCGCTGCCTGCTCAGCTCGTTTGTTGGCAGGGAGAATAATTACAGTTTTCCTTTGATTACGTCTGTTTGGCTAAATATGAACCTGAAACTAAAATTACGGTTTTTTTTTTGTCCTCACACACGTTTTTCCTAAATATATCAGCGTGTTCCTATAAAGAGGTTGTTTGTTGTTGGGGTACTATGTTTAGGTCGACACACGTGCACGCGCAGCTTTTACACGCACGGCCCACATTTATCAACCAGGAGGATCTGATTATTATTTTGTTTTATATAAATAACGTGGTCGTCACTCTGGTGCCACCTATCGGCCAAAGTGAATATTACAATATTATATAAATAATTATAGGAGCATACCTGTGTAATTGTTATTTATCTACATCAGCAGATTCATCCCGTCTTTAACACACGTTGTGTGCATCAGTGTTTACTTTAGTCAAGATTAATTTACCTGTTTTAACTACAGTTTTCATTCATGTTGAAAGGGTGTAAAAAATAACACTCTACAAAACTATTAAAAGTCTGGTTTTATGTAATTAAACCTTTTAAAAATAACCGCGTTGTTTATTTGATCTAAAATTACTGTTTTTATCTAATAAAACCCATTAAAAATTCACGCATTGATATGAATCACGTCGGAAACTAGGGTGCACCTGTTATTAATGTCCGGCTGCTTCCGGTTGAAGTGGCCCGGGTGGAGCTAGCCGCTAATATCAAGTTCAAGAGAGGCTCATTTCGGCGAACGCTGACCTCAATAACAACCTCACTCAATGAACACGTGGTCCCTTGGCGGCATCCCATTGGTCAAAAGTTCTCGCTCTGATTGGACGTTGTGACCCCGGAAGTAGTGAGATGTTTGTTTGAGATGGCGCTCAACGTCGGTTTACGATCCGCAAATTAACGCAGAGAAGGAGAAACCGGTCAGAGAACAAGTTCCCAACACTCCCAGTATGAATGTGGGGAAGACGGACTGGGAGAAGTAGAAAAAAACAGGAATCTATGGCGCGACTGTTGCGTCTTTCAGTACGAGGCCCGAGGACTAACTTTTAGCCAATCGTTGACCTCCTTTGTTCGTTGGTTCCGCCCTCTGAGCTGTCAATCACAGCAGAGCCAAGAGAGCCGGCGGGCCGAATGTTATTCCGCCTGGAGAAGTAGTTCCCTTCAAGAACTGAGTTTCTACCTGGAATTTGAGCCAAAAAGAGGATTTTAACGACGAGGTGAGTTTAAACTAACGTTGACAGACATTTTCAAGGTTTTACATTCTTTCACATTTATTGAATGTGGACAAAATTTAAACAAACTATCTCGAAAATAATGTAATTTGGTAAACATGGTGGAGGTTTATGTAAGCGAGGTGGCCGATGTAACGCCGGTATGGTCCTTTCTTTTTTCATCCATCCAACAACTTTTTAAAATCATATTTTATTGCATTAGTTTCTTATCTAGACTTGAATGATTAACAGTATGAAATGCAGCATGTGTTTCACTTCTCTGCATGTCAGTGTTAAAGATTTCCATCAGCAGGAAAATACCACCGCGTGATCACGCTGCACACTGAAGCTCATACTATGGAGAATCAGCTGTGGTGCTAATAGCTCATTGAACAAGTGCAGCCAAGCAAAACTTTGTCACTGATCAACCTCAACTAGAGCATCAGGCCGCCTTCAGCATCAGCACATCTGACTCCAAAACTGCTGATGGACTTCCTCTTCATCACTCATTTATTTAGTGCACATGAACCTGCGTGGAATACTCTGACCTCTGTGGAGTCATGTGACCGGTGGGGATGGAGGTGACGCACAGCTGTGGACGGCAGGCAGCACACTTTAACTTTAACCTGCACCGTTTGCTTCAGTCCGGTCTGATGTTCACAATGAGACATTTAGATGATCAATAACTATGTTATTGCTCTATTTATTGTTCTTTTTTTAATCAGGCTTCACAATATCCATACTAACCCCATACTCTGTCTATCTGTCTGTCTGTCTGTCTGTCTGTCGGTCTGTCTGTCTGATTGATGCTTTAGTTCTGTTGTAATTCAACAACAAACACATAACGTTTGAATGACAGAAGAGACTGTTTTACAGTCTTTTCAGGGTGTTTTTGTTTTCCTCTCACTGAGCGTCTTCATCCAGAAAGATGTTCTGTTATTGAACCAACACCAGGCTTTCTTCTCATCTTTGTTGTCTGTTAAGATATTCACGTTTTTTTCCCACATCCCATCTCTTGCTGCTGTCGGCTGAATAAAAGCTGCCAGTTTTAGAATCGTGAAGCCGAACGATCATCATTTAAACAATAATCCTGATGTCTTAGAGGGGGGGGGGGGCGACCGAGAACCTTGAAAATGAATCACAGGCTCCTCCACAGCGGGATCGTTCCACGCCATCGTGTTCTCACGAGATTAAAGCAGTGACAGTTTCCCAGGGGGCTCGGCCAATCCTCGGTGCTGCGGTGCGTCCTTAATTATCACCGCCGCAGTCAAATTGAGTTAAATGTTGTTTTCTGTCATGTTTGAGGGATTCACTATTGTAATTATCTTTTATTGTTGTCCTCAAACAACAATGTGCATTTGTTTTGAAGCGGCTTGAGAAGGTTTTACTCCTCACGTTCTCATGAGCTTTCAGCTCGGTCGTGCTAAACAACTTATCTTACACGGCAAACTTGCAAATACATATATTTATATTTATATGTATGTGTGTGTCATAGTTAATGCATCACATTCAAAGTAAACAGATGGAGGTATTTTAAAGATCCTGAAATTCAAGTTAAGAACCTTTCACATTTAAAACGGTGTAAATGTAGACTCACTTTTTGCAGATTTATACCAAACATTGTTTTTTTGAGCACATTATGTTGATTAATTTTGGATGAGAAACATAATCCATGTGTCAAATGATGTGGAAGTGGAAGATGTGCAAACTGTCGTGGAGTCGCCTCCTAGTGGTAGACTAGTAAGCTACGTTTACACACTACGAGCCTTTAATGATTTTTTTTTTTGTTTGTTCTCATTACTTTTGAATTGTAGCCAATATCAGATCCCAGTGGGAACTGGTCTTGGGTCCTGAACTGACCCATATGTGCAGAATTGAGTGACCTAAAAGCTGCACAAATTCAGATTATTATATATTTCAGTCAGACTCAGGTCGCATCGCAAAACATCAGACCTGTATCTGATTTAGGACCACGTATGAAAGTGGCCAAATCTGATTTAAAAATATCAGATTGCATGTTAATTTTTGTGAGGGAAAAAAACATATCTGAGTCTCAAATGAGAAATATGAGATTTGGTTCAGCCTGTAGTGTCTCTGTGTGGAGCAGGATTCAAGTTGACCTGCAGAGCTGAGCTCATTGAGTGAATTCTGCAGTTTAAAAGTTCCCCTCAGCGCCTCTAGATGGCGACGATGGCCCCTGTGCAGATGCAGCTGATGAACATGGTGCTCCATGTGGAAATATGAGTCTCGCCACTAAATGAGGAACAGAAGGAGTAAGCAGCAGCAGCTTGGTCTCCGTGTGAACGGGACCGACGTTTAACTTCATGTAACCATGGAGACGACGGTGAGAGGCTTTGTGCCGACGTCTCAACTCGAACCACCCGGTGACGTCAGCTAGTACACCGTTTTTAATGGTTTATTATAACTTCTACTCAATCCACATATTTCCCTATTCTCCTTCCTGTTTTACAAACTTGTCTGAACATTCAGGTTATTTCCCCACATCTTCAAAATCATCATCAAGAGGATTTTTGTTTTTTTATGTGGTTTATCATATTTAAAAAAAAAAGTAAGACAAGATAGGACATGCAAATAAGTAACTGAAGACACGAGGCTGGTTCTCATGCTCGGGCCTATATTAGCCCAACCCTTCCTTCCCCTCTTCCCTCCCTCCCTCCCTCGCTCCCTCCCTTCCTCCCTTGCCAAACAGGATCTGTAGGATCTTTCTCAAGGGACAGGAATGTCAGAACACAAGGCCTGCTGCCTGCTGGGACATGCACCCTACATTCCCTCAAACTTACAGGAAAATAAAAGTCATACATCCATTTAATTTCCCGTCCGTGTGTGGCAACACAGCTTTCTGTGTAAAAATGCACCGGAGGTGCTGCAGACGCACACTGACTCACTGATGTCTGGCTTTCTCCCTGCCCAGGACTCTAAAGAAAAGGTGTTGGTCACCGCACGACCTTCAAGATCAAAAAGGGCTTTTAGTCGGAACAATATCCCAAATTAAAATGTATTCCGTTTTTCTCTGTTGCTGTTTTTTATCCAAATAAACACTCAAAGCTATTAAAGGATTTTTAAATGTTTTTATTTTTCCAAAGTCTTTTAAAAAATCTCTTTTGTGCACAGCTGATAAGCATAATATAAAAACAGCAGACAAGCTCGTCGTCATTTAGACTATAAAAGGAAAACCCAGGTTTCATAAGAACATAAATATAATACAATACAACTGTGGCGTTTCCTAAAAGAACGACACAAAATCAGAAGAAATGTTAAGGATTATTTGGCTGATTTTTTTTTTTTTAAATGTTTACAAAAATCATCCCGCATCACCGTCTACAGTATCTCAGGTAATTCAGACGCTAAAATGGACAAGCTGAGCGCAGAAATGCAACAAAACACGGACGGCCCCGTTCCATTCGTCTGCATCGATGCGATCCCAAGTGGCGGCGATCCGTTAGCTCGCCCTCTCCAACGCTAGCGCCGGTATTCCCCCGTCGCTCGACAAGCAGAGCTGCACGCGGCCGAAAGTTTGAAAAAAGTCACAGTTTTGTTCCCGTGTGGGAGGCGGGCAGCGGCGCCCCCTTGCTTTTAATTGATGGACCAGCGGCTGGAGGTCGGCGACGAGCCGCCGCCGCCGACCTCTTTGTGGGACCCGTTGGGGCTGTGGCTGTAGGCCGGGGAGTGGGTGACGCTGGGGCTGCTGGGAGGTGTGGAAGAGCAGGAGGAGGACTTGGACTTGATCTGGAGCCACTTGTCTCCCAAGGCCTTGGCGAAGTGGTCGTCCACGGAGACGCTGATGGAGAGCTGCTGGGAGCGAGCCTTCTGGTAGTTGGCGCCGAGGCTTCGCTGGAAATGCTCCTCGACGCCGCGGTCGTACTCGCACCGGGAGGTCACTGGAGGAGGACGAGAGAGAGACGCTCGGTGAGTCGGGATTCTGCATCGTGGTGATGAATCAGGGGAGCGACTGTCTCGTGGGTGGGTGCCGGACTCACCTGGGCCTCTGTGGACCTCAGACCTGCAGGAGGGGCTTCTGGATGAGGAGACGCAGGTGATCACAGAGGGACGCATCTGAAACACAGAAACAAACATGTTTCCTCTTTGTCCATTAAACCTGCTGCTACGACAAAACAGCAATTAAAAAAAAATCATTTAAAAACTGATTAAACTGGTCGGGTTTGCCCCCCTCCCCCCCCTCCACACATGCAGGTCAAAGAGAGAGCAGTCTGTTTGGTCTTGTTGATGGAATTCCTGCCTCCATTGCTCACATTTTCTCCCTGAATCCGGCTGGATCGCATAGCGAGGACAAGCTCGGGCCTGCAAGGAACTCTGGGAAGGAGAAGATCGGGATTTGCCGACTACGGATTGGAAGATGTTGCCGTCGGTAGCCTGGAGCAACACTACAAAGGGACAGTACAGTCCCGCCATTCCTCGTGAGTTACGACAAGACAGCCGTGACCTTTTTACTGGATAAAGCGCACAGTTGAGGTCATGAGCGGCGAATTACCTGGATCTGAGTGGGGGCGGGGCTTTTGGTCTTCTCCTCGGTGCACTCGGGGTCCTTCCTTGGCTTCTTGATGAGGGCGAGTGGTTCGTCCATGATGGGAGCGTAGTACACGTGGCTGGGCAGAGGGCTGGTGGGGCTGGGGGTCGGACTCCAGGTGGACGTGGGACTCTGCGGCCGGTTGAACGCCACTGGCGGCGGCGGCGGTGGTGCTCTATGGGGGGTTTTACCGATGCTTCTGCTCAGCGCCCGCTCTCGCCTGAAAAATTTATTCAAAATCAGGAAACTTTGCTTGCATTTTGACGGAAGCATGGGTGTTAAATGGTGAAGGCGCCTGGACTGACCTTTCCTCCAGCGTCAGGCCTCGCTCGTGGCTGCGCTTGCGTTTGACCGGATGCACCGCCGGGGCTCGAGCGCGGTCGTTGGCGATGTGTCGGTACCGGTCTTCGCTCCTCAGGTGGGGCTGACCTGAAACCCACAACATAATCATAAGACGTGAGAACACATAAAGTCACCCGGGCTCAGAAGGACAAAACGACGGTTTACTGGCATCGATGACGTTGCCGCGGTGACGCTGGTGTGTGACATTCAGTAATGAGTAACTGCTTGTTTTGATCCACGATGTCGACCTGCATGACTGCTACTATTCGTGGGAAAAACTTTTTTTTTTTTTTGGCCACCGTTAATTGTAAACTCCGTTAAGTCGCAGAACTCGATCTACCTGATCGCCGAGGGTTACAACACTCACACAGCTGATGCAGTGCTAACGGTAAATGTTGTTTTTCTGCATAATGCTGGCATCGGGCCCACGTCATCGTCGTCACGCCAAAATCAACAGTTTGTTTTTAAACGGGGCGCCACTCACATCTAACTGCTTTTTTAAGTTCTTTGACGACCCTGATTTGGGCGGCACCCGTCTGTGAAAGGGCCATTAAAGGTGAACACACACACACACATTGGATATTTGCAATTACACAAGTTGAAACACATCAAGGAGAAGCCGATGTGTTGAAATTCAGCGTATATTCTGACTGAAAGTGAGATTATTTCCTGTGTCTTAATCAAAGCGTCTCTTAGTGAGTTCAGACATCGGGGCTGATGGTTTTACGTTAAATTAAAACTCATCACTCTCATTTTGAAAAAACACTGTCTGCAAATGCAACCCCATTGTTTGACTGTATTCTCCGTCAATCCGCGTTGGAAGTGAGGAGCTGTATTCAAATCACTCATTCATGGAGTCACAACAACATCCAGAGTAGTCAGACAAAGGTGGGTGATTATGTGTGTGTGAACTGTATGACAATAAGTCCGTCCAACGTCTTCTTCACACCCCAGAGAGTTCACTCCAATCCACATTTCCTCCTGACACACACTCACTCACTCACACAGAGTGCCATTGTGGAGGGGCAGGTACAACCACACCTATGCTGATTTTCTAGAGCCTCGGGCATGGATATTTATTCCCCTGTTAGCAGGCTGAATGTGCTGCCTGACCTTCTGTGTTTACAGACGCACGTCACACACGGCAACTCACACGATCCTGCCTTTAACCTCTCCGGGAAGCCAACGAGGAAATCATATTAACAGTACAAGTGGCTCAATATTATACGACACATATTATACTCATTTAATAACCGGATGTGGCTGTCATCACATATTTGACACTGTGTCAACATGAATGCCAGTTTTGGAATCATATATAACACCATTATAACACGTTTAAAATGTGAAAGCACAGATTAGATTGCACTCATCAGACTTTAAATCAGTAAGAAAGAGGCTCACCTTCCAGGATGTAGACCTTGAAGCCGCTGCTCATCCGGGTGATGTACTGGAAGTTGGCCACGGCCATGTCTGCTGTCTGTGTGGAGGAGCAGGTCGCGGAGGAGCAACTCTTCTGCTGCAGCTTGCTGGAGAACACAATGAGGTTTGTGTTGGGGAGGAAAAAAAACTGGTAATGAGATGCTTGGCTCCGAGCTCAGCCAGGTAAAGTGTCGGCAGGTGAGTGCAGATAGGCGCAGTGGCCTCCCCTGTGACTCACTCCCTGCGTTCTGATTGGCTGCTGGGTGGAGGTGGAGAAGGGGGGGTGTTGTTGTTCCTGCAGGCGGGATGAGCTCACAGGTGAGCCACTCTCACAGGTAAGAAAGTCCCTCAGGATTTATTTCTTATTGCACGAGAATTTGGTCACGAATCACTTTTTTTTTCTTCTCCACACTTTTTTTTTTTTTTTTTCTGTATCCCCTCGAGGAAAGTGAAGTGTGCCTTTTGTTTCCTCCAGGAATCACCACCTGCCCCCCCCCCCCCCTCTTCCCCAATCTGCAATCTCACCAAACCGCATTTTTCCGAGCTCTGAGCCCACCGGAGCTGCCGTCATTCCGCTGACCTGCCCAAACACGCACGCAGCTGCAGCCCCGCCGCTAATCCACAAGGCTTCTGTTGATGGCCAGACAAAGAGGCCTAAGTCCCGAGAATGCCGCCGCCATGACAAACACGCTCACACGGAGGAGTTTGGGGCCGCACGTAAGAGTCTTTGGAGGACATGTGACCCCAAAACATCTGGGATTCATATGCAAACATGTCATATTTGATTTGTTGCCACATTAGTGCAGCTCCTCTGTTAACCTGTCAAATCAGTTTAATGCACATTTCTGCCCTGCAAGCATGCAAATATGTTGTGAGCTCATTTTAAGCGCGACAGTGAACCCCTGTGGCTGTACGGTGCCATTACATGCAATCACGATATACAGTATATACTGTCACTTACACATTCCAGGCAGTGTAACATTTTTAAAATGCAAAGAATCTGTGTTTAACATGTAAGGAATCTTTGTCAGCGTGTTTCTAGTTTTGCAGCATTCCATCCATCCATCCATCCATTGTCTACTGCTTATCCTGTATTCAGGGTCGGGGGGGCTGGAGCCGATCCCAACTGGTAGACCCTGGACAGGTCGCCAGTCCATTGCAGGGCCAACATGTAGAGAAAAACAAGCATTCACGCTCACATTCACACCTACGGGCAATTTTAGAGTTACCAATTAACCTATCCCCATTTTGCAGCATTCATAGTCATTTATTTATTTATTTACTTATTTTACACAAATTCCACCTTTTATTTTTAATTTGAAAATCAAGCCATATTCTTATTTAGATAACACATGTTTAACTAAATTAATTGTGCAGCCCAACAGGGTTGATTACCACCATAACCAGTTTATAGTTTAACTGGTGTAAGTAATAATATCTGAATAACCTCATAATATACATTTGCTGACTGCATCCATCCTCCCTAATGTGTGAATTCATGTCTTTTTGTCTATTTTTATAAAAGTTTGTATTATATATAAAGTGCATGCGTATGTTTCGGATGGACAGCAAATCTTGTTTTCTATTCTATTCTAAAACTACTACTAATAATTATAATAATATACTTAAATTGCTGCCATCCATAGAATCAATCAATTTACTAAACCAATGAACCTTTCATTATTTTCATTATTTTCCAGCTCCGCCGGCTCCATCCACCTCTACCAGCCGTCATCGTACTGATTAAAGGAAGAAATGTGTTTCTGTGTCCAACAGGGTTCGGCCCCCACCACCACCATGACAGCAGGTTCCACATCAGAGGCCCAGGGCTCCTTTGGGTGTCCGTGTCGATGGCCACCTCTGGGTGTCACCGACAGATGGCGCGTCTCGTTCTGCCAGCGTCGACTCTCCTGGAAATCAAAGGTAGCACACTGTGTGTCAGCAGCCCGACAGCCGAGCAGCGAGATGCTGCTGCTGCATTATTGAACACAACAGGATGCAATATCACATTAAGCGCCCGCGAGCCCCCCGCCGAGTCCACAGCGTGCTCACGCTGACCGCGAGCCACGCCCCCGATACCATCCTCTCATCAGCACCACCATCACATCCCGACACGGAGCTGCATCAAGGCAGACAGGCGCAGTGCAGGAAGTTCAGCAGCCTCCACTTTAATAGCTCAAAGGGTTCAGATGCCACTCCTTTAAATACTCTGAGGGCTGCAACTTAAATGATTCTCCACTTTAACTAATATCAGGATTATTTGAATTCACTTACTGTCTGGTCTATGTCACAATAAAATAAAATAAAGCCTATTATTGTTTATTGAGATGCAGGTGATCACGGAACACAAAAGATTTTATACAATTAAAATATGTTCCTGTTAATACTGTGATAAACGTTTGAGTTGCTCAAAATAGACATCAGTACTCAGCTAATTATTCATTTTTATTAGTCAATGAATTCCTAAAATAACAATATATATATTATTATATTAATTTTTAGGAATTATATAATAGATTATTTGTATTAATAAAGCTAATAATAAAAAAATGAATTCCTAAAATTATAATATATATATTATTATATAATATTCTATTTTGTATATCTTATTTTTATATTATTTATATATATATTATTAATATAGCTAATAATAAAAAGTCGAATTTCTCAAATTATATTTATCATATTAATGTTAAATATTTTTTACAAATGTATTTACGACTATACAATAAATTATTTACATATTTCTGTTATTTATTATATTTCTGTTTTTAATATAAATACATTTGTATCAATAATAGAAATACAATATATATTTTTATTATACGTTCACCTCGCGAACATGCATTTATTTTGAAAGCAACGTCCGGAAGCGGTGTTCACGCCGCCTAACTTGCCCTTCCACTCGTGCACGCTCCTCTCCCTTCCCTCAGGATGACGCAGGGCAGTCGGGGAAAAAACTCGGGTTTCGGGTAGGCTAAGGACAGGGAGAGACGGGGAAGCAGCGGAGCCTTTATTACACAGGTTCAAGCCCGATGCACGGCCTGCCCGCGTGCACAGAGGACACACACATGAAGGCTTCCCTGTGAGAGATAATAATATTAATATTAATAATAATAAGGCATCTTCCCCTCTTCCTTGGGGCGGATCTGGCCGGATACACTCCCAGGTAAGCTGCATCCTTGTTGTGATGGTTGCTTTGATGGGTGGGTTTTATTTGTGAACATAATGCATCAGATATAAGTGTGAAAATGATTAAATTCGTTGCAGTCAGTCGTTAATATTCTGTTTTTTAAACATATTTTACCAAGAGGCTGTGTCATTGCTTTACCTCAGCTAATTCCTCAAAGCCACAGTCACGATTCCTCCTGGAGGCTGATATTAATAACCTGCCGATTATTGATCACATGACATGTGTTTCTCTTTAGGCACACATTGATCGCCTCCTCTGTCTACACATTTATATATATATAAATATATATATATATAAGTAGCCTCGTCATCAGTCCGTGTCTTTTTGCTGCTGCTGCTCCAAGTCTTATCCAGCTGGAGGGGTGAGGAGGGGAGGTTATTCTCACATCTACCGCCACTTTAGGACGTCTCCATCATGAACTACCTGCGTCGACGACTCTCGGACAGCAATTTCATGTCCAACCTGCCCAATGGCTACATGAGCGACCTCCAACGCCCCGACGCGCCGCAGCAGAGCCCCGCAGTGTCGCCCGGGCCGGCGGAGAGGCGCCAGTCCACCAGCCAGTCTCCGCCGCAGCAGCAGCAGCCGCCGCCGCCGCAGCAGCAGCAGCAGCAGCCGCAGCAGCAGCCGCCTGCTGCAGGTGGAGGCTCCGGCTTCTTCTCCTCCATATCCAACGCTGTCAAACAGACCACGGCGGCGGCGGCTGCGACCTTATCCGAGGCGGCGGACCGGGCCGGGGTCTCCAGCAGCGCCAAGATCCTCCTGGTCATCGACGACCAGCAGACCGACTGGTAAGAAGACGCGGTGCGCATCGCCAGTGCGGCGCCAAGTCTAGACGCGCGTGCGTGTGCGTGTGTGTGCGTGTGTGAGCGTGTGTGAGCCCTGACATCTGGAAGGTCATATGACGACCTGCATCACCACCTGAGAACGCGTGCAGATGTGCGCTCGTGCGCTGCTGCTGCCATTTTTCGCTTTTTGCCAGTCAGCTGTTGCTCTTGTCGCGTGGAAAATTAGGCCGAAGCACGCGCGCGCGCCTCGGTGACGATGCAGGTGTCGAGAGGATGAAAGAGTAAAAATGTGCACGAGGGAAAATGCACGCACACGCCTCCTCCTCCTCCTCGTGTACATTATGCTCATTGGAGCATTGCGCACAAGGGACGTGGTTAACACTCACGCGCTCGTGTCCCAAAATGACACCCTATAGGTGCTGATGGAGATCTGTGCATCATCGCATCGAAGCACAACAGGCAGCAGATGTGGATGTTCATGTAAACAGGCCAATTATATGCCATCCATGTCTCCCTGTGCATCAAATGACGTCACGAGTTGAGCTTTAGTTTGTGTTGCATATGCAAAGACAGCACTTCGTCTGGTTGATGTCAGCTTTATTCATCACTGCAGAATACTCAGATTAATGCAACATTAAAGGCATGTTGTGGGGTTCAAACCTATGGTTTCACGTGCAGGGTGAAGGTCTTCAGAGGAAGGAAGGTCCACAGTGAGTTTGACATCAAGGTGGAACAGGTAGGTGATTGTTTAATTTACTCCCCGACACAGAGGAACTTAAATAAATCAGTGTGAACTTCAGTGTGATGTTACGTAATCCTGCTCCTATTAGACATCCGTTTGTCTTCATTTTTGTCACCTCCCAGAATCCGTTTGTCTCTGAATCTAATTTTAGGTGCACCGGTCAACATCAGGCCTGATGTTCACGTTAAACCGTTCTCGGTTAATTGATAAATGACACGTAATCCAGTAGAATGGGTTCCTTAGACGGATTAAATGTCCCAATATTGACAGGAGAAGCTTCCAATCCCACAATGCTCTCTGGCATCTGAATAAGAGAAACATACCTCCACAAAACCATAAAGGTCGTCCCTTTTAGAAATACATCTGTGAATCATAATTATAATGCTGTAATCCTCCCAGCAGCACTTTGAATGTTTATCCCCCCTCCTGTTGCTGTTGATTTGACCTTGACGTCGACCTTCCAGGCGGAGTTCTCTGAAATCAGCCTGGTGGTGAACTCCACGGGAACCTACAACGTCGACATCGATGCCATCAGGAACGGCCATAAGGTCACCAAGTAAGTTCTCTGGGACTTTTTTTATATTTGACGTGCCAGGAAATAATATCAACTTCTTCATATTCTTATATCAAGATCTGTTTCTTCCTGGAAAACTAAATCAAATCAGCTGGTTCCATCCGGTTTCAACCAATAACATCCATCCATCGCTCTGAAGAGATCTGGAGAATTCTCTCAGAAATCAGATGTCTTGAAATACAGTTTCAGACTTAAGAAAGTTAATCCGTGCTGCTGCTGCTGCTGCTGCACATTTACATTTAAATTTAAATCCACTAGATTCCTCTCTGCCATGCAGTTCTAATATTTTGCTCCGTCCAGGTCCTTGAAGCCGGACTTCGTGCTGATCAGACAGCACGCCTTCAGCATGGACAAGAACGGAGACCACCGGAACATCGTGATCGGGCTGCAGTACGCCGGCCTGCCCAGCGTCAACTCTCTGCACTCCGTCTACAATTTCTGTGACAAACCGTGGGTGGTGAGTATTGTTATTTATTATTATTATTATTATTATACATCTTTAAGTTTTAAGGTTTTACTAAAATGCTGCGTCCTGAACGTTTCGTTGTTTTGTAGTTCGCTCAGATGTCTCGACTCTCCAAGCAACTGGGCCCGGAGGAGTTCCCGCTGATAGAGCAGGTTTACTATCCCAACCACAAGGAAATGGTGAGTTCTTTGCCATCTGCTGCCCCCCCCCCCCCCCCCCTACTCACTGATACATGCCAAAGCTTTAAAGAGACACACACACACACACACACACACACACACACACACACACACACACACACACACACACACACACACACACACACACACACACAGGTCCTCCGAAATTTTTAGGAAGGTAATTCACTTCCACATCAATATCCCATCTCATGAAGCAGCTGAGACTGATCTCATTTTCTGGAGTATCTTGGGTTTTTTCCACCTCCCCCCCCCCCCATAGAGGCAGAGTTGATGATCCGCCTGCCAAGTCAGTGACATTACAGTCACTGAGTCTGTTGCTGCAGTCGCCCACCAGCAGCACTGGGCCGGCTTTCAGGCCATCGACGTGAATGTGTGTCTCCTGCAGGAGCGGAGGATCCTGCAGGATCTGCTCTGCTGACACGCATTCAAATTTAAGTTATGTTTTTATGAAGAGATCTTCACCAGGGGGTCCGGGACCCCTATGGGGTCTGCAGAGTTACTACAGGGGCTCCCCGAAATTATTTGATCCCAAATTTTTACGTCCAGAAGTAACCCTAAACATGGATACATCCTATATTAAACAAATATAAATCTTCCTGTTTGTTTAATATAATGTTGAGAAACTGTGATTTATCTCTATAGTCCTTGGGGGTCCCTCCACCAGGTCTCTATAGTCCTTGGGGGTCCCTCCACCAGGTCTCTATCGGCCTTGGGGGTCCCTCCACCGGGTCTCTATAGTCCTTGGGGGTCCTCGGCCTGACAAACATTGAGAGCTCTGCTTTAAGGTGACTAATGATGAATCTCTGCTGTTCCAGATCACCTCCCCCCGCTTCCCCGTCGTGGTGAAGATGGGCCACGCTCACTCAGGAATGGGGAAGGTAAAACGCCTTAGAATTAATTAATTCATGATGTTCGGCGCTATAAAAGACGTATGTATTTCCTGGGACCGATACGACAGCGTATTCACACTTTGACCTTTGCCCCCTGCAGGTGAAAGTGGACAATCAGTACGACTTTCAAGACATCGCCAGCGTCGTTGCGCTGACCAAGACCTACGCCACGTCCGAGCCCTTCATCGACGCCAAGTACGACGTCCGCATCCAGAAGATCGGAAACCACTACAAAGCTTACATGTGAGTTTCCCTCCCAGACCACCAGAGGGCTCCAAACCAGAGACTCCTTCAAGAAGGACGCCAGGGACCTTTTTTTTAAAGGCATTCTCTTGTTTTTAAACCTGTTTTTCATATTGCTTTTACCAATGAATAGGGCTTTACAAATCAAATGTTTTATTATCCATCCTTCAAAACAGCCCTCAAAACTCACCTTCTCACTCTTGTTTGTTTTTTCTGTTCTTTTGTTTTTCTGCTGTCTTGCTTGCTTTGTTCACTTTTCTTTTGTTTTGATTTAGTTTGTTTTTTTGTATCATCGTAGAGCACCTGGAAAAGCGCAAAAACTAAAACCCATGTATTATTGTTATTATTCGTAGTAGTAGTAGTAGTAGTAGTATTATCAGTAGTAGTATTAGTATTATTATTATTATTAGTATGATTGTTGTTGTTGTTATTATATATATATATTTTTTTTCAGTCTGCGGACAAAGAGTCAACGTGCCGGTACATTAGTACGTCACATGAAAAACAGTAAAAATTAATATCTATTTTTGTAATTCTAATGAACAGGAGAACATCCATTTCTGGCAACTGGAAAACCAACACTGGCTCATCGATGCTGGAGCAGGTGGCCATGTCAGACAGGTGAGATATATACATATATATGTATGTGTGTGATTGGGAATCCCATGATGCCTTGCTGTACTATAACAGCTCCATCCAACACACCTGTACAGGTACAGGATGTGGGTGGACTCCTGCGCCGACATCTTCGGAGGGTTGGACATCTGTGCCGTGGAGGCGCTGCACGGGAAAGACGGCAAGGACTACATCATCGAGGTACTGAGCCGGCGGCGTGGTCACAGCAGTGGAGGCTGTCTGAGGCGGAGCCTTAAATCCTTACTGTGTGTGTGTGTGTGTGTGTGTGTGTGTGTGTGTGTGTGTGTGTGTGTGTGTGTGTGTGTGTGTGTGTGTGTGTGTGTGTGTGTGTGTGTGTGTGTGTGTGTGTGTGTGTGTGTGTGTGTGTGGGGACCTGTAGGTGGACGACTGTTCGATGCCGCTGATCGGAGACCAGCAGGACGAGGACCGCGTTCAGATCGCTGAGCTAGTGATTTCTAAGATGAACCAGGTCGTCCCCCGTGCATCGAGCTCTTCCACAGCCGCTGGGCAGCCGGCGCAGGTACTCGAACCAGCAACCTCTCCGCTGTCTTCATGTCCCACACTCTCACTAACAGAAGTCTGATTTTATTTAGAATATCCGGCTTGAAAAGGAAAAACTGTACACTGTATCCTTTTAAATCTCTAAATCCCATCCCTACTTTTATTTACTTCAGGTGTTGAAGTGTTTTATTAATACTTTTATTTATCCAATTTCAACTCTGAACATTTTGTTTTGCATAATTATGTAGTTTTAATGTTTTACTATAGTTGTCTTTTTTACTCCCCTTGAGAATGTGTTTGTATTTTAGCATGCTATATGAATTAAATACATTATTATTATCATTATTATTATCATTATTATTATCATTATTATTATTATTATTAATATTATTATTATTATTATTACAGATACAGACAATGTGTTGGAGTTAACCAGTGTAGAATTGAATGGGTTATGTCGTCTTTATTGATATATTGTTGCAAAAGCTTGTTACAAAACATGAATAATGAAGTATTAATAAGAAGAAAATGATAGATGTGATTAGATAGATTTTTAGCATTCTGACTTGTAATAAAAATGAATGAAAATGAAATATTATATTATAATATAATATTATATATATGAAATAGATGTAATAGTACGTAATCTCCAGTGTTTTCATGTACACTAAGTGAGCGTACTTATACCGTAAAGCGTACATATAGTTGAATGTCAACAACATAAAAGTGGATATTTATGTCATATTAATGGTTAATAAACCCGAGAGGATAAATAATCAAGTGAAGATATTTCTTTCAGTTTACCTTTGACCCACACTGACTCTCGGCTCTTACATCCATGTTTTGTAGAAAGCACCGTCTCCTCAGCCCGTCTCACAGCCCAAAGTACCACAGGCTCAGCAGCGCCCCTCCCCTCAGGGTGAGACACATTTGTTTTTATTTCTGGTTTATTTCTAAGTCTGGGTGAGGATATGAAGCTGCATGTGTGATCGATGCTTTTGTCTTTCTGCTGCAGGTGGTCCTCAGCAGAGTCCCCCACCTCAGCAGCGCCCACAGCCCCAAGGTCAACCTCCTGCACAGGGCCAGCAATCCGCTGCCAACCCTGCTGCCGGCGACCCCGCCGCCCAGACCAAGGCCAACCAGGGACCCGCAGCCCAGCCACGACCCCCGGGCCAGGGAGCCCCTCAAGGCCAGAGACCTCCGTCCGGCCAGGGCTCTCCTCAGCGGAGCCAGGGAGGTTCACCGCAAGCTCAGAGGCAACAGTCGCTCACGCAGCAGAAAACCCAGCCGAGGCCCGCGCAGCCGCCCCGGCAGCTGTCGCAGGGAGCGGCCCAGCAGCAGAGGGCCCCCGGCCGCCCCGGAGGACCCACCACCCAGCAGCCCCGACCCGCCGCTCAGGGCCACGGGGCCCCAGGAGGACGGCCCCCGCTGCAGCAGAAGCCTCAGCCCCCCAACAAGCCCAGTCAGGACAACCCGGCCGCGGGCGGCTCCCCACAACTGAAGTAAGCCACCGTGCAGCACACATGATTTCTGCTTCTTCCTTCCGCCTGCATTTAGAGTCGCATGCCGGGTGGGAATCTGCTCATGCTCCTTATTGATCCACTTTATGAATGTTGTGCATGTTTTATTGACTGCTACATTTTCAGTCCTTCAGGAGCAGTTTCACTAAACATAACATTTCAGATTGACTGCAGAGATGCTGCAGTTTGTTCATAACTGACTACTTTCAATAAATACATATAAATGTAATAAATACATGACTGCTACTCTTAGCAGTCATGGATAGAAAAGAAGTCAATAACTATTATGGAATTATTAACTATTAATGAAATATGACTCTGTATTCGTCAACTATTAGAGGTTGTTTGAAATGTTTTTTATGTATATAAAAGTTCTTCAGCTGATCTCTAAAATAACAAATCTTAATTCATTCTTAAACATTCAAAATATGCAGTAATATTGTCATATAATGGAAAGTAGTTCTGCACAATACATTCTCCAGCTGGTGACTTTCATGAAATGACATATGAAATTATTATATTTATGGCATACTATACTATTTTAAATTAAGTTTTTATGACACTATAATATGAGGTTTTTATTCCCACTGCACTGTGATATTTTTATAATATTCTTTATGGCAGAGTAAAACATATTTTATGATATTTTATGACATACTTATGGCACATACTATGAAGTTTCTTTTATGACGATTTAACGTCTTAGTTTGATGTGATATTTTATGGCACATAAATGATATTTGTCACAACATTTCATGATATTTTTCATGACATAAAACACACATGCATCTCACACATGCATCAAAAGTCATTCGCTCTATCACACCCAAGCTGATTGGTTGATACGGTGATACTGATGGTCATAGGGAGCCTTTTTCCCCTCGTCTTCCTCTCTCCGGCTCCATGTCTTTTCATTCCATGGGTTTGCTGCATGACTTTAATAGCCTCTTCCTCTCCTCTATTGCCATTTTCCTCTCTTTTTATAGCAAGTCCCAGTCTCTTACCAATACCTTCAACATTCCAGAAACCCCAGCGCCACGAGCCAGCCTTAGCCAGGACGAGGTGAAGGCTGAGACCATACGCAATCTACGCAAATCTTTTGCCAGTCTCTTCTCAGACTGAGACGGCATAAGCTCCCCTCTTCCTCCTCCTCCTCCTCCTTCCTCCTAACAGAAAGATGGACAGGCAAACTGAAGGACAGATCCCCCCTCCCCCCTTCCAAAGGACCAACAGGATGCCGTCTCCAATCCATGTACATTTACCCCCCCGATGTGAAAATGTACACACTCGACACCCACTGCCTAAATAGTTAACACCTTTTAAAACCAACACACAGAGAAATCAATAAACACACGCCATATTTAGGGTATCTGAAACATTCCTCGCCTCAAGCTTCAGTAAGTCATCTACTAATTGTGTTCCACAAACGGAACAAAAAGCCTGTATATGCATGACGTCACGTACACAAAAATAAGAACCTTCAAATAGAGAATCCTGCTCCACTTGTTTGCCGGTGCCGTGAAGTCATTGTGATCTCTGTGTTCAAAGCTTTCAGAGTTAAGGGACCGTAGGAAAACGGTGAGGGTGGAGAGGAGCGCAAAATCATGTTTTATTATATATAAAAGAAAAAAGAGCAAAAGGCCCTCCCCTGTGTTGTTTTTCAATATCTCAAAAATAATATATTTATGGCAAACATAACAAAAATATACAGCCACTCTATTTTTGAATATAGAGCTTCCTAATAATTATAGCTATTATATCTTCTGCATGTGGCACAATGCATCTCCGCGGCAACCATCCTTTTTGATTTACCAACTATTTTATCTATTTTTATATAATTCTAATCTCACGTAAACCACATTAAATAACACATAAAATAACTGACAAAGTGAGACCACCTTCTCTTTAGCTTAAAAAAATAAAAGTTACCTTTTTTCTGACTCCGTTCTGCCCTGAAAACATTTTTGTACGGTCCCTAAACTCACCACAACAAACACACACACACACACACACACACACACACACACACACACACACACACACACACACACACACTGTCCAGTGTTAGTAGATCATGGTGATGTCTTCGCTGCATGTCAATAGGAGGCAACGCATCTTTTCCAGAACTCGACATGGACATCGCTGCTTGTAAGTCGTGTCGTCACAGTGAGTAGAGTAAAGCTAGTAGGTGTCGTGAGTCGTGTCGTTGCTGCCCCCCCCCCCCCCCCCCCCTCCCCTGCAAGCATGCCTTACACCGACGAGAGGGTCCGATCAAGTGGAGCTGTCTCAGGGATGTCCAGTTGATTGTGACGCTGTGTGGGTGAGGGTCTTCCATTGCAGTTTGAATCGTGCTCGTGATGAAGGAATAAAAGCATGCGTTTTAATGAGGTTTCTATCATTTGCACACACAGTAAACCGCAAAAAAAACAAAAATCAATCCTACTTGAATACAGCGACGGAGACTGATGCATGACGTCTATATATATTTTCAGGTTTTTAATCAGCAACGTTGCAGTGACATTTTTATGACGTCCCGATCCCTTTGATTTCAAAGCGATGACATGAAAAAACTTCTGGCTGTAGAAGGAAGTTCATCGGATTTTAGGGTTTTGCACTTCAAACCTCTTTGTCTGTATCAACGCACACACACACACACACACGCACACACACACAGACACACACACACACACACACACACACACACACACACACGCACACACACACAGACACACACACACACACACACACACACACACACGTTTGTCCAAGGCTTCACGTCTGTAAGAAGAAGCGAGACCACAAAGGAATAATGTGATTGGTGCAGCCCTGTGGTAGATTCAGTACTTCCCCCCCCCCTCACACTGACAACCCTTTGACCCCCCCCCCGCCCCTAAAAGAAATCTGTTTCCAGGCACTAAAAAAATAAATGTCTTCCACTCTTTTTGAATGTTGACGTAGTATGGCAATATCACGCTTTCTACAGAAGACCCAATAGCCAGAAGTATGAAGGAGTCCTGCCCCCCCCCCCCCCCCTGCTGTGTGTGTCGCCATAGTGACCCCTCGTGCTCGATGGTGCATAAGCGTGTGAATGTCGGTGTGTAACCTGCTCACAGATAGATGTTTGTACAGAGCTCTGAGTGACCTCTAACCCCCCGCTGCTACTTGTGCTTGCTGGTTATTACGAGAACTTTTTTTTTGTATTCCTTTCTTTGCGACATGCTTCTTTTTTATTTCCCTATGAGGCGGGACGTGATGCATTCAGGGCTTCATGTTAAACTCGGTGTCGCTGCATGACGTCACGTTAAACCAGAGGACGTTTTTTTTTCATTTATGAAAACGAGCCATCGACGATCAGCACGGATGGTTAACCGTCGTCGTCGTCGCTCAGAGGGCCCGTGGGCCTGTATTTAAGACGCACACCGTTGCCATGGCGACGCCTGAGCCCGACGGGGGGCGATGCAAAGATGTAGTTCTATGTATTTATCTTTTTGATATCTTTTTTTCAAGAAAAAATAAGTTATGTATGGTGGATGTATCTGACTGTGAATGTACATTGTTTTCTTTGTTAAAGCTTTGTTTTTTTTAAATGCATTGTATAATCATCGTGAAAAGATTTCAATCAAGTTGAGTGGAACAAGTTGACGCCTGCCAGATCTTAAAAAAATAATAAAATAAAACTGTCATAATAATTGTAAGTGCAAGAATCAAAAAAGCTGAGGTTTTTTTGTTAATCTACAAAAAATAAGATACTGTTTAATGTAAATCATGGTGGATTATTGAATTAAATGTAAAATATATTTGATGTTATATGCAATGTAGCTATATTATGTGAAGATGAGTATGTTATTACAACACGCACACGTGGAATAAAGTCTATGACCAACGACAGCGACGTCCATGAGGTTTTATTTGTCCTGGTTTCGGGACTTTCATCCTGAACTTTCCCCCGTTTTGTGCTGTTTTTCCTCCCGTCTCCATGGTTACACTGATGTTTTCTGCATGATAGAATGCTAGTATCCATTGAAATATCTAAAATGAGACGTTGGGAAGCAGCTTAAATAGTCTCTACATCTGGTGAACCTGTTTAAAGCGATAAAACGTGCCGTGAAATGCTGCAAACTGCAAAGTGAGTGTCTCTGCACACTAAAGCGATGTGACCACATGGTGGCGTTGGCCTGCAGTCGACCGAGGCCTTCCATCCTGCACAAACCAGTTATATAATTCATGGCATGATGGTGTGATATGTCTCACAACTATTTCAATATCGAACATTTATTTAGAAAAATGCAGCTCTCCAAATGTGCAGAACTGGATCTTGAAAAACATGTTCTTTGCTTCATAATCTCTATTGTAGAAATGTGGGGGTCTCGTTTTCATCGCGTCTCCTGAGACGTTTTAATTACACAACATGAGTCATAACCAACGTGTGGATAATCCTGTTAACTCGGCTAATCCGGTGCACAAGAAAACCGACGCCTCCTTCATAGTTTCTACCTTTTAGAGAAGACTCGTCATTGTTTGAGGGAAATGTATTATGTTCCATTGTCTTCTCATTAATGCTGCAGATCTGAATGCAGCAGCTGCAGCTGAGAGAAGCCGGTCGTATTATGCATCCATACACACACACACACACACACACACACACACACACACACACACATCCATAGACAAAAGGATGACTGTGTTTCATTGTACCAATCAATGACTGCATCCACAGCTGAAACAAATGCGTTAAAATTGAGTTATTTCACTTTCCCTCGTCCCTCTTTATAATGTTGGTTTTACGCAGAGAGAGAGAGAGCTCAGTTTTAATCACCAGATGGATCAATTTCTTTCTCCCTTCCAAAGTTTTCATTGCAGACAAAAAGTGTTTCGGAGAGCAAAAACTCAGGACGTTATTTATACGGCAGCTCGCTCCACTCAAAGGTCAGCTCTGCTCGCTCGGCCGTGGCGTTCCCTCCTCACAAATCTGAGGTTTGGTTATTGAACCTCACCTGATCAGCAAAGACGTTCAGGTCCATAGTGTCCTGGAAGATAACCTCTAGAATCAGAGTCAGCACCACAGCAGAGGACAGCAGGCTCTTATTGGACAGTTAATCCAGTATGGTGATTGTCTTTCTCTCCCACTATACTGGAGATGTGGTGTAATCATCCTCACACAACTTCTGTGACTTTGCAGGTCATACAAACAACAGATTCAAGGGCACCAGCATCGTTCTGCTACGTGAGGGGGGGGCGACTTCTTCTCCGAGGATATTTCTAGAGCTGACCCACTTAAGCACCCGGAGAAAGAAGGCTGCGAGCACAGGTGCATCTGGATGGCTGCAAACACCTAATTATACATACATTAGCTGTCAAATCGGATCTGAGCGTATGATTTGATGAGTGAGATGTGCAAACTACGCCAGATTTATATGTCAGCCACCCGGGGGTCATGTGAAACGTATGGAAGCCCATTTCTGCCACTGTCAGGGAAAATGAGAAACTTAATCAAATTCATGATTTAGTATCTGAAAAAGAAATATCGTAGAATCTCAATATAATGAGTTAGTGTAGTAAGTCATTATTTTGAGACGCTAAATCATTATTTTGAACATTATTTGGAGATATCAAGTAACTATTTTGAATGCCTAGTCATTATTTGGAGATTTTAAGTCATTATTTTGAATGCTTAGTCATTATTTGGAGATTTTAAGTCATTATTTTGAATGCTTAGTCATTATTTGGAGATTTTAAGTCATTATTTTGAATGCTTAGTCATAATTCTGAGATATTATTCATTATTTGGAGATATTAAATCATTATTTTGAAATGATTACTTATTATTTTTAGATAATATATGATTATTATGAGATATTAGTCAATAATTTGAGACACTAAGTCATAATTCTGAGATATTATTCATTATTTGGAGATATTAAGTCATTGTGTTGATAAAGTTTCTCTCTTATTCTCCGACGGTGGCAGAAAACATGGAAAGAAAAGCTCATTCACTTCCATTCAGAAGTCTGAAGAGCGTCTGGACGGATAATCGGTGACTGTCACAGCTATTACACGCGGCCTGCAGCCTCGCACAATTAGTGCAGCCCGGTACCGCTTTGCATTGTGGGGGCTGCAGAGCGAGAGAGAGAGAGGGATCCATATTTAGAAGGACTTCATTGATTCTTCCTCAGCGAGGCACAAAAGATTTGTTGTCCGTCCAAGTCGTGAAACAGACAAACGTCCGCTGAACCCTCAACCCCGGTCTGGACTCAACATCCCAACATGCAGCGTTTCTGTTGTCACGGTTACGTCATAGCGACAATGACAATCACACCATCAGGAGGCCAGAGAGAGAGACACCTCGCCTCCCCTTTAATAAACTCACACACACACGCATGAGTGATGCCTTCGCCAAGATGGCAGATGATGAAGGATGAGAGAGGACTGTGTAGTAAAGATTTAATTAAGACACGCTGTGGGATGTCTTACTGCGACTCCGGAGACCGGGACAGAGGAGGAGTGTTTGCCCGGTGCAGCTGTGAATAATATCAACATTATTCTTACTTTGACCTACATGTACTGAGAGGAGGATGCTGCTGCCCACATGAGTCCTTCTTCCTGTCTTATTTTTACCACCAGGCTGCCAGAGAGGGGGGGTGGAGGTGGGGGTGGGGGGGTCTCCTTATGGCAAGCCTTATGCTAACTTTAAATCGTTCCACGCCGCACGTTTTCCATCTCATCGCCGTCGCCGTGACGTCGGTTTCTTTACGGTCTCTCCCATCAGCCCTTCTCCTTCACTCCCTTTGAAATCAATTCAAGTCTCTTTTTGCTCCTACTCAGTGTGCGTTACCATGGTTACCGCTCCCCAATGGTCTGGCTCGAACATGAATTTGTTTATGAGTGTTACTTGGAGGGGATTGGAATGTTCTTTTGTGTGTGTATGTGTGTGTGTGTGTGTGTGTGTGTGTGTGTGTGTGTGTGTGTGTGTGTGTGTGTGTGTGTGTGTGTGTGTGTGTGTGTGTGTGTGTGTGTGTGTTCAGCCAAATTAAATACAAAGTGAATCGTGGGAAAATTTATATTCAAACAGTTATTCTGTATTATTCTACGTTTTTTCTCCTTTTGTAAACATTTGCAGGATCAGCTGCACACTACCAGTGAGTGTTTACAACTCAAGTGCATTCAGGAAAAGCCTTAAAAACATATATAATCTAGTCTGATCCACCGGGGGAATCAGAGCCCGGCTAGAGAGGGATTCTTTGGTTCCCTGTTGAGCCAAGAAGCATCCAAATACTTGGCCTGCGTGTAAATCCTGGAAGTAAACACGTGGTCCTGAGCGGCGTGGCCATTCTGTTGAACATGTCTCGGGGGGGCGAGAAAGTTGGACGGAGAGGATTGAGCGGTTTAATTCGCTGAGAACTTAATCGGAGTTTCGTTTGGACTTAAGGGAAGCCGGGGTTCGTCTCCCATGGAGTCTTAAGATTCACAGCTGCTGCTGCTGTTTCCACTCAGAGCGTCTACATATTTTATACGTCGTGTTGGAAATGTCTTGTCCGATCTGAAGGAACCACCACCTTCAGACATACGACTATCTAAGAGGTCTAATTCTGGCTTCGTGGTCCCGGGGGGTTCCTGGTGATACAGGCGAGCTGCAAAGCATTTGCCTGAACATCGCCGTCTAATGTGTTTTCCTTGTTTCCCCCCCCCCTTGCTGACATATCATTACAGTCCAACAAAAGCTTGGAGAGATGCTTTGTGGCTATTTTTGGGGCTGGACTTTGTCAGCAAACGTGGAGGCCTCGGCTGGATTCCTGCATCTCTTATGTAATTCCCCTCCGATGGAAAGGAACACACTTAATCTTACACAGGAGTGAATTGGAGAACTGAAGGTTCGAAGCAGAAAACTCTTCCTTAAGGGCTCATTATATGTCAGAGCATGGGGGGGTTTGTGAGGAAGCTCCGCTTGTTGTTACTTTGCGGTGATGTAAGCTGGATTGATCCCCCTTCTAATCAGTGGAGAGCCATTGATTTCCTCTCCGAACCCGACGGCGAGGTGCCCGAGGCACCTGCTCGCCGCCAGCTGACAGACACTTACGCCTGCTAAACCAACAGCTGACACCAACTGATGCCAGTGCACTGTGGTGTTGTTGGAGAGGGTGAGTCACACATGCTCGATGGATCCCGACTCCCAATGGAAGCGATGTGAGATCCACCGTCACCCTGAATCCCGTCTCGTACACGTGGGTGCTCCGTAGACCAGGATGCTGTTCGCCCTCGTAAAACACAGAAAGAGCTTCTGTCAAACCTAAGTATCATTCTCCTCAGCACAGTTTGTCCGTGGTGATTTCTATCTGCCGTGAGAACGCTTCGCTCAGCAGTTTTTTTTTGGTCACGTGACTCCCGGCTGGGGCTCGCAGCCAGCTGTCCCCATCATCAATCCAGACAATGCACAAGGCGGTGGGGAGGTGAGACTTCTCAGGCAGATGCAAGGGGAAGGCATAATGTAACTGATTTTTAATCAAGCAAGATCACAAATATACCAGCTGTTACGTGTTATCTATCAAATTCATGTCGTATCAGGGAATATTTCCACGCAGCACAATGTGCTAATGTGAATATATGTAATATATGAGATGTTCTCCAGACTTCAGCAACTGGAGACACACCGGAGCAACCATTTAAGGCTTTTCTGTTCTCTTACATGACGGATGTATTGGACGTCTTTGGCTGTGTGCCGAATTAAAACAAGGTATTTTATAGATCTATCGCATCTAACAGTCGATAAATTTAGAAAATAAGTGGCGGTGCTTGAGGTGGAGCTGAAACAGCATTCAGTGTTGAGTTGCCTTCTTGGAATTTTTGCAACCAGTGAGGGAAGTGACCATATTTGGACTGCGGAGGAGCGACGGGTGTGAAGCTGCTAACAAAGTTAGCTTCTATAATTCAAGGTCGACTTTACAGCTAAGTGTTAAAGTCATCTTAGTAGCTAACTAGCATTGGTAGCGTGGTAGCGACCTGTCAATCAGCAGGTAAGCCCCGCCCCCTAAAGCATCCCCTGCTTTCTGGTCTGGTGGACTCTAAATGGACCATAATGTACTAAATGAACATCATGCTGGATTGAAGAAGACTTGAAACTAGAGATTGAGACCATAAACTCATGTTTACAATGTTTACTGAGATAATACATCAAGAGAGAAGTAGGACCATTTTCTCATAGACTTCTATACAACCAGAGAGGAGTCGCCCCCTGGTGGCCAGCAGAGAGAAGTAGGACCATTTTCTCATAGACTTCTATACAACCAGAGAGGAGTCGCCCCCTGTTGGCCAGCAGAGAGAAGTAGGACCATTTTCTCATAGACTTCTATACAACCAGAGAGGAGTCGCCCCCTGGTGGCCAGCAGAGAGAAGTAGGACCATTTTCTCATAGACTTCTATACAACCAGAGAGGAGTCGCCCCCTGGTGGCCAGCAGAGAGAATGTAGGTTTAAGGCACTTCAGCATCAGCTTTACTTTTCTAAGAAGAATAGAATATTGGATTTATATATAAAAATACACGATTGTTTGGGTGATGATGATCGACTAGCATCTCATTAAAGTCAAAGTTACAGCATCACACTGGCACAAGAGGATTCTCCTCATCCCTGTGTGTGTGTGTAATGCATGTGTGTAATGCATGTGTGTAATGCATGTGTGCGACCGTGTAGGAGGAGGACCGGAAGTGAGGCTGCAAACTTTGTACAAAATCTCTTTTCCAGCGAAGCACCTGAGCAGGCAGCAGCTCCCCGGATGTGCAGCGGGTCCTCGGGGCTCCATGTTCCGACATGAACGGAGGGACCGCATTGCTGCTCCGAGACTGATCACCCAGCCTCCTTCCTCCCCACCCCCCCTTCTCACAAAAACACGCACAGCCACGCCTCCAGAGGCACGCGCACAGGCGCAGGCTCAGACACACCTCCTCCTTTCCCCCTATCTCCATCACACACACACGCATAAGTGTGAGAGCATCGCCGGGTGAAGCAGACAAACATGTGAAGGGAGCGCGAGGCTGCGGGAGGCTCGCGGCAGGTGACGCGGATGCGGTGACGGGTGCGCGTGAGAGGAACAGGCTCCACCATGACCAGCAGCATCGCAGCGCGTCCGCTGCTCACCGGCGACACGGTAAGGCCCGCACGCTGCTCACGCAGTCGTTCATTCCCCAAACTTAGACAAACTCATCCTGCCCCCCCCCCCCCCTCCTCATCTGCCCCGGGTTGAACCCTCCGCATGCTTTTCGTTCCCGAAAATGATGTCATACCGGGCTCAAAGGCATTAGGTCAGCCGCGAAAAAAAGGATGGAGGGCCGTCGGTGCCGCAGCACTAACAACATAATAATACTAAATAGGGTGTCGAAGTGAGTATGTGGTTTAGCTCGATGCGGTTCGGTCTGGACCCCCCCCCCCCCCCCCCCCCCCCTTCAGGCGAATCTGCACCACATTTGTTATTGTCTGCAAAAAAAAAACTGGTAAAATGGCAGAATGCAGAAGTTTTGAGTTTTAGTTGCAGGCAGCTGAATATCCCCCAAAGAGACAGGCTAGCACAGGAAACAACTATTACAGCACTGGTGCATCCTTTCATAAGGTCGATACACTGTGTGTGTGTGTGTGTGTGTGTGTGTGTGTGTGTGTGTGTGTGTGTGTGTGTGTGTGTCACAGATGGATTTTGCCCACACAGATAATATTAAAGCGATTCATAATGATTGGGAGTCCATTTCTTTCCTCCTCTTCCTTCAGACTGAAAATGCCTGCAGCCTGCAGTGTGCAACTCCACGAGCGGGTTTATTTTATTTCGTGGTTCCTTTGCTGTGTGCTGTCGCCATGGAGACAGTATGTGGCATGTGTGCTTTTTGTACTTGTGCAGGACTTCCCTTCTATTGAAAAGAGCAGCCTCAGACCACGAGGATGAGTAGAGGGAAGGAATGCGTTTAGTTGGCTTCTTGTTGTTCTCTGATTAAAAAAGACAAATGTGCTATTTCATCTTATATTCAGATATCACATTAACATTTTAGTGCAGGAATAAAATAACACAGGGACTCAAACTGCAGTGGTCTTTAGTGATGTCAACAGTGACCTATTGTTCACCTACATTATTAATTCTGATATTTTTTATTCATCTCTCGTTGTATTCCTACGTGGTCTCGTGCTGAAGCTTCCTCACAAACCCTCATTCACATCTCCTCCAACAGCATCATCCGACACGACGCCATGGGCAGCTATTGTTCGTATCCGCTGATGTATTAAAGCTGTTAGAGACGGATGGATCGAGAGCAACTCACTGAATATCAGTCTATTTTTGTTTAATCACTGCGTAAAAACTCTCATCTCAGTCGTTTAAATGGAGGAGGATTGAAAGAACGGAGGGAAGTGGCACATATAAACTTCAGTCCCCATCCCATCATCATTTTACTTCACTTATTGGATATTAATAATGAATTAATTCCACAACCGACGCAGCATTGGCTCCAGACGGTGATCACGTTATAATGACATCCGGCCGTCAATCAGACGTCAGTGACCATTAGTCCAAACAGTAATAGAACAGCTAATAATAATACTATATATATAATATTATAATACATGTGTTTTTAAGAACAGACTTTTGTGGAAAATATTGTCTTTTTATGGGATTTAAAAAGATGGAAATTGGGGGATATTGCTCAAACTAAAATAAAAGAAATTTGGATTTTTTTTATTTTAACAAAAATAAAATTATTACTTTGTTGTTAAACAATTGCAAGTCAAATTGAAATCTTTACAGTACTTTATTTAAATTGTATTTTTTCAACCTTTATTTTACCAGGATGTCACTTGAGATTGAAATCTCTTTTTCGAGGGAGACCTGAACAAGCATGGCTGCAAGACAGTGACAATACATATAACATAATATAAAATAATAAAAACTAATACTTCTACAGCACTAGAACATGAATTTTTAAGTATTTAGCACTTCATGTAATTGGACAAAAAAATGTGTTATTTATAAGGGAAAGCTGATACAGTATGTTTGTAGTTTAGGTGACCCAGCATGTTGAAACTGACCTGTGATCTGATATTTCTTTACAAATCTAGAAATAAAATAAACATCCTCGCTGTGTTTATACTCAGATTTATCTTATAAAATGTATTCGAGGCAAAGAAGCGAGCAAAGCAGTGGATAGAAGTGTGGGTCTGTCTGTCGCGGTTGGCCATGTGTGAAAGGACGTGATATTTAGGTGTGTTGTGGGGGAGTTGGGGGGGGGGGGGGGTATCTGGTCAGTCCTCTCATCACCACGAACAGATGGTAACTCAGCGTTAGCTCGCGGCTGGTTGCCAACAAGGAAGCCCATGTGTATGTGACATAAATCCATTGTTGAAATGGAATTTTGTCCATGAAAATATTCA
The DNA here is from genome assembly GCF_963514095.1 of Eutrigla gurnardus. Taxonomy (NCBI): domain Eukaryota; kingdom Metazoa; phylum Chordata; class Actinopteri; order Perciformes; family Triglidae; genus Eutrigla; species Eutrigla gurnardus. Next base: position 3,003,246 of record NC_139936.1, on the reverse strand, counting down.
AAGGCCTTTAAAAAAAACAACAAAAACCCCTCTGTGGGTGTTCAGGCAGAGATTGATAGTGGCTTTATTATTTATTTATCAGTTATTCAAATGAGTACAAAACAGACATCCTTTGTTGCACTGCAGTTTAAAAACATGTTTAAAACAAGCCGGAAACCCAAACTTTTTATTATTTGTTTTCATTGTGAGATCTCTAATATACTGCATTTATAAAAAAAAAGGTGACAAGATTTAATGGTAAACCAAGACGCAATGCAGATGCGATAAAATGTATATAAATATATTTCAGATTTGACTTACATCATAAATTGTAAAAATGAAAAGCTTAAGGGTGGGACGATAGAGCATTTTATCACACATCGGGATAAAAAACACAATAATCAATCATGTCGAATTAGTGAAAAATAGAGCCTGATTTAAAAAAGATACAAAAATAAATGTGTTAAATGTATTCATCCTTTATTCATGCACGGAGACTTTAGCGCTTATGATCATCTTATCCATCTTTATCTAAGATTATTTGATTGTTTTCTGCTTAAAGGGTAAAAGATTTGAATCTTATCTGTGAAAAAAGGTGAATTATCTCAAGATTTCTACATAATGAACGGTTGTCACTTTGCTCAGATGAACGTTGTGTTGTGGCTGTTGGCATTAAATTAACCTGAGTGAGTGAATGAGTGACTATTCCTGTTAAATATACACATTATCATCATTACAGGCGTCGTGGGGTCAGGTTGTAGCTTTTCTTATTGTTTCACAGACTTACCAGATATAAACTGATCCTGCTACCAACTTACTGGCATTTACCTCACGTCTGTCCATTTCAATTGCATTAAAGTGCATCTGTTCTCTCTGTCTTCCCTCCCCCAGGCTGTGTTGATCTTAAATCACGGCGGACGGAGGGCATCGGCGTTCCTCTAAGATGACACGAACGCATCCCCCTGATCTACTGGCATCGACTCTGTATCGGGACTTCACTCTCAATCCCACCGCCGACCGCTCCGTTTCTCTCCACTCGTCCCAACAATGTGACGTGAAAATGATCGACAAACCGGAAATCATCAACAAAAGACACTGCCGTAGCTTTGACTTCATCGAGTCGCTGGATGACCCCCAGTCCATCGCGTCCTCGATGGAGTACCCTTACAAGAGGGCCGAGCACCAGACCTCCAACAAAGATCTGATGTGGAACGGACTGGATCAACCGGGGCACCTTCGCTTTTCGTCCCCGGATCTGTTCAACACCAGGCAGTTCCAGCAGCACACCGCCCAGGACAAACCCAGCCATCTCACCTGGGCAGACTCTAAAAAGAGGACGAGGTCTCGGAGTGCTCCGAGGATTAAGTCCACGCTCACTCCCGTGCCCATCTCGGTGTCTCCTCCGGGTGCCAGGAAGGGGAGGGACCCCCCTCAGGCTGCACCAGATACCCTGAGGACATCTGAGACGCTTCGAGATACCTACTCCACAAACAAGGCTTTTCTGAACGAGGTTCATCCGATCAAACTGCAGCCTCAGGCTCCCCTGTATGTCTCCGACTGTTTCGAGGAGGGTAAACCGGACAAACCAGCCATGACCCCTCACGTCAGGTGCCGCGTGGACATTAAACCGGATGCTGCTGTGCTGCAGCACACATCCAGGCAGGTGCCCAACGCACGGACCGATCACCTCTGGCAGAGATACTCTCAGGCCAGCAGCAGCAGAGGCTTGTACGTACCTCGGCAGGTCGTCTCCTCGCCCACGCCCACTCCGAGCGAATGCTACAGCGGAGATTTCAGACAAGGATACCACTATACCACCAGCGTGTCGCCCATCTCGTACCAGCATCAAGACATGCACAGAATGCCGTCGCCTACAGCACCCTATCTGAGTCAGGAGCAAAGAGCTTACTCAAATCCCAACATACCTACCAAGTTTTTCTACACAGAGGACCCCGTCCGGTATCCAGTCCACCCCTATTCTAGAGCGTACTTTCAGGATGACCGGTCCAGTCTCACCAGCCACGGTAGTACGATAACTAGTCAGTATGATCCAAGGACTAGATGGGTGCACACCCTTCCTGTCAGGTCGTATTATACAGAAGGCCTCTCCAACAGAGAGCCATTACACCCTGTGTACAGCAGGCCTTACTCCACCAGTGAGGCAGGATCGTACTTTTCTCAAACTCCCCTCTCCAGAGCTTACTATGGGGACGACAGCCGGTTCAATCCGTACCACATGAGTAACCCGAGGTTGTTTTATTCCAAACCGTGCTCTCCCGAGGAGCAGTATTTTCCGCCAAGGCCGTACCATACGGAAGGTCGCCGACGCCCTCGAATGTCGCAGGCCTTTTCAGATGACTGGTATCGCTCGAGTATATCTGGTTACTCCAACCAGTCCTCTCAGCACACGCCGCCAAGGGTAAGACCAGACGCCGGTTTACCCCCGTGGTTTACTAACAGCTGTACTGAGACAAGTAGACTGGGAGCAGAGGTCAGAAACCACTCCAAGTCTTGGGACAATATTCTGTATCCACGGCACGAGCGGGAGCAGTCGGTGCCTCGCGGACGAAGCTACGAGAACCTGTTTCACCACGCGAAGCACGCAGCACCCTCCGATGTTACATCTCAGCCCGTCATACTGAACCTCTCGTGTTCCCCGAGGCGCTACGCCGCCCTCTCGCTCTCCGAGAGCTCGTTGGAGAGGGGCTCCAGTAACACCAAGAGTGGCCATTGGTACGTCACTCCCGAGATCACCATCACAGATAATGACATATGTGCGGGAAACAGCAAGCGGCGTGACGTGCACTCCGTCAGCTGGGATATGCGGGACGGCGAAAAGACGCCGTCTCCGAGAGTGACGCACCACAAGGAGCCCCCAAGTACGCTGGACATGACCAAAGAGAGGAAACACAACAACTTCTCCCTCCAGCAGAGCCTCGAGCAATTGGACGAACTCTTGGCGGATTTAGTCGTCGACTACAAACCGCCGACTAGAAGGAAGTCAAACGAAGACATTCTAGACCAGCTGAAGCACCTAATCACTGAAGACGGCGACAAAGACAGGGGATCTTGTGGACTTGAAGGCTTGGGGTGTCTGAACACGCAGCTCCCGTCCTCCAAATCCAGCCCCGACACAATCAAAGACCCCGACAGCGGGTGCGACGCTTTGCAAAGGAGTGCGGAGGAATGCTCTCCGGACCACAGCGTAGACGAAGACGACACTATGGTGTGCGCCAACAGGAAGTGCAAACGGGTCGAGAGCATGTTCAACGCCTGCTTGTACTTCAAGTCGTGTCACAGCTGCTACACATTTTACTGCTCGCGTAACTGTCGCCGGGACGACTGGGAGATCCACAAGGAGTCCTGCCTGTACGGCCGCGTGAACAGCGTCTGCCGACACACTCTTCGGTTCTGCAGAGAGAACTCGGAGATCCACAAGGCCTTCTCTCGGGTTGCTAAAGCCGGCTATCTCTCCAGGGGCAGAGGCATTCTCTTTCTGGGTTTCGCCAATCCGGAGACGGCTGACAACTTCCTCCACGTTGGGCTGGAGAGCCTCCTCATGTCTCCCACCTACCTGTCTCTCAGAGAGCTGGACGGCTTCAAGGACAACCTGGGAGAATACTGCAAGGAGCTGCAGCAGGCGGGAAGCGAGTACGACCCAAACGAATGTTTCCTTCTGAATGTATCCGTAGCCGTCGGTGAACTAGTGCCTAACAGACCTTCGCCGAGGGTCCCAGCACCAACGGTTCGTAAATATGCAAAGGTGTCCCTGGCCTCCTCGAGCCCCGACAAAAAGGTGCTCAGGAAGGACAGCGACATGGAAACGCTGATCCTGACGCCGCCTCCGGGCACGCCGGACATCGACAAGGAGGGCGAGGAGGGACGGAAGGCCAGGGAGGTGTGCTTCGTCAACATCCAGCGGGAGCTCAGGACCCGGGGGGTCTTCCTGCGTCACGAGTACCCCAAAATCTACAATCAGCTGTGTGAGTTTGTGGAGAGCAACAAGGGGTTCACGCCGACGACGATTTACCCGATCGACAAGAGGACGGGGAAACAGTTCATGTGCATGATCATGGCCGCGTCCGAGCCGAGGACACTGGACTGGGTGGGGACCCCCCATCTCCTGGACGACATAATCTAGTCCGGTCTAAGTCCTCATGGTAATGATGTCAGCCACACTTAGTGTACATACTGTAAATACACGGTGTGGTGACGCTGATATGGAAAGTATGTGTATATATGTGACCAATCTCTCTCTCTCTCTCTCTCTCTCTCTCTCTCTCTCTAATTTCTCTCTGTCGCCACACACACACAAACACACACACACACACACACAAACATGCACACACACTTTCAGAGGTTACAGTTTTTGGCTTGTTTTGATCCTGTTGCACTGAGAAGCGTTTAATAGCCTGCATGTAGACTAGGCACAAGTTATCCAGGTGTTTGAGATGTGAACATGTGATGATCCGTGCGGTTTCTGCAGATGTTGAAGCGCACGATGTTGATTTTTTTTTTTAAACACACATCTCACCGCCGCCACATGATGACTCATCACATCGTAACATTCATCCGTTATCAATTTCTCCAACAAAATGTCATATCGGAAATTTATATTATATCTTGGTGGTTGTACTATTACAACTGTTTATTAGTACTTAAGTATTATTTACTCAGTATACTGTAGTCGTGTGGGTACTTTTTTAAATTATTGCCATGTTATCTATTGTTTGCTTAGAAGAAGAAGTACAATCAAACCGCCTATTTGTTCCCCACTTCATGGAGACTTTTAGTTATTTCACCCCGTGATGAGACTTGATGTCATTCTTGTATAAACTGCTTTGTTTGAAAGTGGCCTTCAGTCGGGTTCAAAGAAAAGAAATGCATTTGACACAAAGCAATGTATAGATTTAGCTATTTCTAAAGGTTCGACAGCTCTTGACTTAGGTTGTTTGAAGCACCATTGTAAATGAACAATTATTTTGCTCAAAGCATGTTATTTATATTAAGGTATTTTAATATGGATATTGCTTAAAAATTAAATTTATTATGTGGACGAGAGACCATTTGATGCTTAGACATGTAAGAGGTATATATATATATATATATATTGAATATTAGATCGTTTGAACATCATGACCTTATTGTAACTAATGCCATAGTATGTTCTCAAACAATATGCAATAAAAGAGCAACCTTAATATCTATATTGTAAAAGCCTATTTTATTATTAATATTACACAATTCCCTGGAGCGTGAGCTGCAAAGACTTTGTTTGCACTAAAACATAAATTATAAACTAAGAATGCTCCACAGCTGCAGCACTGAACCCAGATGTGATGAAATGCCTGCTTCCATTGCCGTCGCCGACTAATCTAAGGTTGCTCTTTTACTTGATTATATATTTCTTTGTGCAAGACCTTCCTGAACTTTCTATTTTGTGATGTTTATAACCCCTATATAAATATATATAATAAATGGAGTTTAACGACTGTTCTTGTGGCTTTGCCTTTCTCTTCCAGGGGACATATGAGGCGTTTGTGGGGTAAAATAAGACAATTTCCCATCAATCGGATCTATTTACACATCGATCATGCTCACGATTTCACACGTTGTTTTATGACACACACATAAGAAATAAGACAACTCAACATCCTTCCCTTAGAAAAGGCAGAAATTGATTGTGAATAACATAATAATTAATCATTTCTCACTTGCATTTAGCATAAAAAGATAATTTCACTACATGAAAAAGTGCAAACATTTTGTTATGATGCCTGTTAAACAGTAAATACAATGAATAAGGCTTATTAGTTCCAACTTTTAAAAATATGGTTTCGAGAAACAACATAATAAAATCTTAAAATAAAACCACGGCCTAATGTGTTTTCATTGAGGACTCTTAAGTTTTAATTTTGTTTATGAATGTGCTATAACATGTCTAATTCAGGTTGCTCACTCAAGGATTTTCCTGAACTATCTTTCTTCTTTGTTATTATACCACCACCTAGTGGTGGAATGCGTGTATTACGGTTTTACCCCCTTTATTGGAGCAGCAACCTTTATTTAGTATATTTATATTCCTTATTGGAAAACATTCCCCTTAAAATATCAAAATTGTAAACGTGATGACTTTATGTTTGGCCTGCGCTGTCCTGTACTACATTGTGATATTACTGTTGGCGTGCGTTTCTTTTCATTACCTGCTAATGCATAAATTATGTATCTATAAATTATAAACTCTTATGGCATGCGGTTGCATTCAAATGCATTAATACGCATAGAGTATGCTGAGGCATTCAAGGATAAGTTCACAAATGTCTGTTTTAAAATGTTTTAAAACATGCACATCAATGTTAATATGAAGCTAATACATTTTTCAGTCGACTATATTCCAAATTTAAAGGTCTCTTTTATTTTAAATTCCCTCTGTGTGTTTCCCCAGACAGCGTTTCCTTGATGATCAGCAGTGGAGCGATATTAAAAAGACTAAAAAATATCATTTATGACAGACAAACGCAAACCTATTCTTTTCACCAGCTTGAATCCTTTTTTCTGTAATGATGTTGGCTCTCTGCAGCAGCTATATAACCGGTAATTGTTATATTAAGCCATCTTTATTTATACAGAACATTGTTACGGCATTGCACCACACATAAAAATAAAACCCTAAAAATACATTAAAATCGTTATATCGACACACAGGCAAAACAGGAAGCATTCACAAGTCATTATGACAAATTTGATTCCAGTCGATGGGAAATCCAGAGAGAGGATGAGCTATTGTTCTTTTCAGTGTTTCACTGCTCTGCTTCATCTCAGAGGCATTTATTTAATTCACTCTGAGTGGTTGGCAACATCATCCTCTGCGTTCTTATCAATATTATGGGCCTTACACAGTTTTATTGTATGAATTAATGGAAGCAGGCGGTAATAATTCATGTTAAAAGGTTAGGTGTAATAAGCTAAGGCTTCAGCCTACACCTTTATGGTCCTGTATTTTTTTCTTGGATATTTTTGATGCATGTTTATCTATTGTTTATTAGCAGTGTATTGAATCTTATAAGTTACAAATGATAGAAGATAAACTAAAGTAAAATGTTGCCAGTATATACAGACTGAGGCAAATATAGTGGTATAAGTATAACACATTTTATTTACAAATATAATGAAATAAAACATTAATTCAGTGCTACAAAATTATTTCTACAAGGTGGGATCCAAACAAATTGATGCCTCGGGTATTTCATTGTCAAAAAAATCTCACAAGGCCATTAATAAACAAGCATGTACACATATCTACTTCACAACCATATGCAACAGCAAAACTCCTATTTTATTTCAGTACATTATACAGCACAAAATACTTTTTAATAAATTAAATAATAAAAACATCAACTTTAAACAGAGGATGTCAACGGAAATTTTAATTTTAGTTATTATCCAGTAAGATATCAGGTCAAAGGTTACCATATAAATCCGCTGTAGGATTTGTCAGAAATTGCACCAAAATTGCTCTGTGAGAGAAAAAAAACGATGGTGTATAGGCTTCCTTTAATGTGCGCATGCGTGGTGCGCAGGTCTCCTCGTGATGACAGCAAATGACAGCACTGTTAGCTCCCGCAGAAGCCAGTGTGAGACGGCTAGCCGCCAACACACAACCCCCCCTCCGGGATCTAGACATCTAACTCCGATCGGCCGCGTACCGGAGCACCAGCGGACAACCAGTTAACGCCACACACCTTCGGTAAGTTGCCGAATTTGAAGATAACCCGTCGTTCTCGTTTGGTCCCCTCGGGGAGGGGGGGAGCTTGCAGCACCCGAAGCTAAGCTAACTGAAGCTAACTAGCTCGTCGCTAGCTCACCCCTGTTTGACTAGCGAACGTTAGCCGAGTTTAACTTGGGTTAACGTGCGAGGGCTAGTGCTACGGGTTAGCTAGCTCACCAGTTTTTTTGTTTGTTTTTTTTTTCCTGTTTGTGCTCCTTCTTAAATCACTGCTTTTTTTTTTTTACTGGTGCCAGTGTGGCTAACTGACTGGGTGTACTGGTTTCTGTCAGTTTCCCTTCATAGCATTCAGTTTGACCTGAACGCAAGCTACGTGTTTTTTTTTTTTTAATTTGAGATGTTTCTCATCTAAAAGCTAAGGCAACGCTAGCAGACGTCTAACTTACCCCAACTCTCTCACCTCTCGGTGTTTTGGCTGAATGTCCGGCTAGCTGCTGAGGTTAACTCAACTTACACCATCGATTCAAGGACACTGTAAACTTACAACTGGACGTTAGAGCACGAAAAACGTTTTCTTTCTTTTTGTTTGTTTCAAAATGTGCCCACACCCGCCTCTGAAGGCAATGAGCTAAAGTTGTAGCATAATAACACAAGCAGGGAGTTCGTATTTGTGTCTGCCATTAAACATAATTCATGTTTATACTCTTTGTGGCATTGAGAGAGCAATCCCCCCATATTGTCCAATATTGCTGAAGTAGATGGATATATTTTATTAGGGTATATTATTCAGCTATAATCAGATAAAAATATGTTGATAATAAGACTGTATGGTCTTAGAGCTAACATGATAAATTATAGAAAAATTATAAATGTACAGTCATTACCTTCCTCTTTGGCATTAACTAGTATAGTTTAGTTTTAGTGTTGAAGCCTGACTTCACACTGCAAATCTACCTTTTTTAATAGCTTTGAAAGTCACTTTGTTGTGTGAATGAGTCTAAAAGTCAACATGACGTCGTGGTGACCTAGAAATAAGGTCATCTGGCTGCGTGAGACTGAGAGTGGGATGACTGGTAGTTCAAGTGTGACCTGGGGATCACTTTCCTTGTTGCTTTTCTGTGACTGGAGTTATAACATACCTCGGCTCACTCTGCTTTGCCTGATAGGATGCAGCACACTGCTGAATAACTTCAGTTGATGCAGATAACGATGTGTCCTGAACTGTGTGCATTTCCTGACAATCTGTTTTTCACTGATTACAAATTGTTTTCAAGAGGGTGTTGAGTTTGTGTGTGTGTTATTTGTTGCTTCAACTTGTCATGACAGCTGCTGTGCTTCTTAAGGATTTTGGTTTTGGGCACGCTGCACATGAGGTGGTTTCATAATTTACTTGAAGCCATTTCACTCAATATTAAGGTTGACTGTCTGCCTGACTGGGGAATCCTAACATTTGATTTGACCCACCTCCAAGGGTCCGGCAGGAAAGCGAGGCTGAACTCGCATCTCTTGCCCAGTTAAGAAGGTCTCTCCTCTTGACTGAGATCAACAATCCCATCCAGACTAGGGATGGGATGATACAGGTTTTTATCACGGATCAGGATAAAAAGCACTTACAGTAAATCGATCGTGGGGAATTTCCGTTATCAGGATAATCCAGAATATTCAAGTGACTTGAAAAAGCTGTATCATGGTAGACGAGTTAAAAATAGCATCTGATTTAAAAAAAAAAAAAAAAGAAATCCAGGATACAAAAAAACATTTTCCAATGTATTTCTCCATGCAGGAATACCTTTAATGATTTAGGCTGATCTTATTTAAGATTTTATTGTTTTTCACTAAGTGATAACAGTATGCTCAAGTAGAGAGTAGGAGATTTATGTATACTTTGATGATTAATGGGATAATATTGCAATTATTTTGGCCAGGATAATGACATTTTCAGACTGCTGGCTCCTCATCAACTGGCAAAATAAAAAAACTAATTATAGTAGGAAGTTGCCTTCGAGGTGGCAAATAAAGTGACTGCCCTTGTGGTAAACTGGATTAAGTTGCATGATGACTACATCTGCGATACAAGTGGTAACGTTGTACTTCAGCACGACTAGTGATTCATGTTGATGGTAAATACAGTTTATCCATACGATGTCCAGCTAACACCCTGTGGTGTTTATTCAGGAATTCAAGCTTAAACACTGTTTTCTCAAGTGAATATGAAACGGGTCTAATCCGCCCCCCCAACATACTGTATTTGGTGTGGAAACATGGATTTAAGAAGACTTATCTTGTGTGCGACTTTCACTTTTTGCCACCATTACAGCTTTTGTTGTGTCAGATGGGTGTTGTCATTCATTCCTTTGGGTCAGTGGAGACCTGAAGGGTGGAGGAGGAGGAGGAGGAGGAGGAGTGAGCATTGTGGCCAGAGGGTCACTTCTTAGATCCCCAGACTACAAGGATGAATCTGGGTGGGGGGGTCAGTGAGAGAGTAATGCTTGCCCCTCCCTCATCTTCCCCAACTGGCCAACTCTGAAATCACTGATTCACTACTTCCCACTCACTATCCAGGGAGTTCTTCTGTGTGGAGGTCTATGTGGGGGGCCTGTGTGGGGGTCTCTGTGGGAGTCTGTGTGGGGGTCTATGTGGAGGTCTTTGTGGAGGTCTTTGTGGAGGTCTTTGTGGGGGACTATGTGGAGGTATATAAGGAGGCCTATGTGGGGGTCTGTGTGGACATCTATGAGGAGGAGCATGAGGAAGACTATGTGGGGGTCTGTATGGAGATCTATGAGGAGGAGCATGAGGAAGACTATGTGGGGGTCTATGGGGGACTATGTGGGGGTCTATGAGGAGGATCATGAGGAGGACTATGTAGAGGACTATTTAGAGAACTCTGCAGGGGATCACGGAGAAGACCGTATTGAGGACCATGTAGCGGGCTATGTAGAGGAGATATAGGATGGGACAATATAGGATTTTATTGCAGATCGCACTAAAAACAGTCTCAATAAGTAGATTCCATTATTGTGAATGAATAAATTGTGTCTTTACATGAGTGATTTGAAGTAGCTGTATCTGTAGATACATGGTAGATGATCTACAATCATCTTGAAGAAAATTCTAGTGGGGTTCAGTATCCGGGCCAACGGGGGGCTGATGTACTTGGTGTTCAGTATCTGCTTGCCGGTGTAAGACATTATCAGAAAGGGAAGTGTGAAGAGGATGTTGGCTCAGAAACATGAATACCTTTTGTTGAAAGTGAAATCCTTTGAATGTTTATAAAAAGCACCTTGTTCCGTTCGTCGGTCTTTGTGTGTGTGGGAGAGGAGCCGGCTGTGTACCAAACACCTTTACTCCTCTGCTGTGATATTTCATAAAAGTAGTGTTTTTATAAGCTTTTCGCATTTAAAATAAAATAATTTTGAACTTTGAATCTTAAGTGGTTGGACTTCCTCCAACCACTCCATCCTCCGTTTGGTCTTTGCCCTGCTTCTTGTCTCCTATGACTTGTCGTCATAGTTGTATTGCTGACACTGATGTTTGGTTGGTCCTCTGATATGAACCGTATTGAGCGGCCGTCCTGTCACACAGCTCAGGAGGCTGCAGATGATCCCTTCCCCGCTCACGCTGTCTGTTGTTTAGTTTGGTTTCTCTTCTGCTTTGGAGTTCCTCTGAGCTCTCCACGACTGACTCACCAGGTGGCTTCATGCAGTCGAGCGTACTGGAGCGGACGGGCAAACGCCACTTAACCTCCTCGCTCGCCGCTTAATAAGCCCAGTTGTTTTTTCACTTCCTTACCGAGTATGTGAGGAATGTGCTCATTTGAGAGACATGAGCGCTGACGTGGAAGTGTCACATACCTGACAGTTAATTCGGATGTTTGAAACAAATCTGTGTTAAGCTCCCTTCTGTAAGTTTCTCATGTGATACAATAACGACCAATATGTGTCACCGTTTCCAGCCTTTCAAATGTGAACATTAGCTGCTTTTCTTTGCTTTATGCACTCGTTGATCTTTAATGGATTTGGGATTTTTAGTCGGGCTGAAAAGCAGTTTGATGACCTTGGACTCTGGGACGTTGCGATCGGTATTTTTCACTAATTTCTGACATATTACAGACTAAACATTTCATCGATTAACAGAAAAAATGATCTATTCGATATGAAAATAGTTGCAGACCAAGTTAAAACCCAACTATTCACACCCTCATAACCTTTTAAAAGAAGGTCTACACATTTCCAGATTGGGCCACAACTAATTATATCCATATAATAATAGTACAGTAGTGGCAGATATACTCTACAACAAGGATGACACATTGCAAGCTCCGTCAGTGGATTAAAATGGTACTCACGTCCTCCTGAGTGGGCGTGGCCATGACATCATGCTTGTGACGTGATTAAAAACTTCACATATTTTATTTGTTTATTATGATTTAGTTTAGGGGGAAGGAGGCATGGCCATTTTTATTCATTTTTTTATTTTCAAGGATTTGAAACTTTGTCATTTGAAAGCACCAGTCAGAGTTAGAGACGGTAGTTCTGTTGATGCCTGAAATTCAGCCAGCCGGTCGGACACATGATTAGTATTTTTGGCCGTTTTCCAGGCTGCGTCTGACAATACGATCTTTGGGAAGGATCAGAAAGGTGTTTTACTACTTAACATGTTCATAGGGAGCAAGTACGTAGTTAAAAATGTGTAAAAATGTTGAGTCAGAAACCCAGTTTTTTCATGGTCGGAGGGATAAAAATACTCAAAATGTTTAAAATGCCTTTCTTTTTTTCCTACTAGTATGCAAGGATTGGCATTAGGTTTTGAGTGTTTCTTATACAGTTGGGAAGTGGTCGTTGATGTCGAGCTGAATCTACATCAGTGAGTTACGTAAGTTTAAAATAAGATATTTTTTGCTGATAACTGACTGATCGTTTGTGAGTTTGTTATTTTAGTTGTTGATCGAATGCAGCAGCCGGTCGGCCGTCACATTTCTCACATAATGAGGAGCAGCTGTTGCTTGTGAGGAAATAAATAAAAAAATTCTCCCCAAATCCCCGAAAAATAACACAATATGTTGTCTTTGTATCAGAGTGATATTTAACTAAAACCGGTCCTGACCCGTCTTTTCACAATGATGATGACAATCCATCCCAGTAATTGGAGATCAGTAGTAATCACTGTTTGTTCTCGGCTTGCCAAGAGAGTTCAATGTTTAGCCTATCATTATGTGTTTTAAATCTGCATAACCAATTTGATTTGTCAGACTCATCAACTCTGACGTCGTGGTTGTCTGTTAGCTGGCGAACAATGGCAGCGCCTTGCAGTCATCCCCACTGTGATGCCGTTTTCACCAGGCTGCTCTCATTCTCCTCCCGGAGCCATAACTCCACACTTAAATCTGTCTTTGCTATGTTTTGCAGCCGGCGACAAAGAGGCTTTTGTGCCAGTGATTCACCAAGAAATCATTCAAATTTTATGCACTCGGCTTGTGTTCGTGTGTCTTGGCCGTGTATGTGTGGAAAAGGGTTTTTGCGTATATACGTGGCGTCTCCTGGAGCTTGTGAAAAGCGTGCTTTTGTTGTCGTTGTTGTCGGGCGCGGAATGCAAATGATCATTTCCCTTCCATGACGCATCATCAACATCATCGAGCCTGCGTTCAGCCAGACCTGAGGAGGGAACTATTTCCCTTTTCTCCTCTAAATACAGTTACCTTTTAAATGCAGCATTGTTCAAATAATGAATGATGTTAATGAATAACAAAATTAAGGATATAGTAAAGCTGAATTCAAACTGAATTTATTCCATCACATTCACCATCATGTTGGCACATATTGAACAATATATAGAAATCAATTCCTTCAACACATATGACACGTGCCTACATCAGCTAATAATGTTGTTTATCGTGGCCAGAATAATTGCAATTCAGGATAATATCCTGATAATCGTCAAAATCTGCGTAAAACTCTCAAAATGGTACCTAAACATACTGGCATCACTTTCTATTTTGTTAATAAGCAAATATGTTTTATTGCGTCACAGATGAGACACACAATGTAATTTTAGTGATTAAAAATCTTCAAGAAATTGAAACAAGACAAAGTCTTGTATCTCCCAAACTTTGCTATTGCGGGACTTTGCACTTTTTAAATAAACTTTATAAACCAGCCATTCCACAGAGATAAATGTCTGATAAATCACAACCTTGTTTAGATGTGTTATTGAAAACGTATAATAAAATATAAATACTTACTTAACAGGTTCACATTTGTTCCCTCAAATCAGTTTAACAAGCTGACCTTCCATATTGGATTCAATGTTAAAAGTAGGCTAAACATAATAGAACAATGGGTACGTTCTGGCTCCCTCATGTGCTTCAAACGTGTACTGCAGATATCATGTTAATCAGACTATTGGAAGAAATTCTGGTGACAGGAATACAATGTCCTGTGTCCCACCTTTGGGACTTACCAAAACATAACACACTGAATGTTGTCTTTGTATCAGAAACTGGTCTTTAAACTTGACCCGTCTTTTTCCAAGTCTTCTTCAGATCCTCCCTTTTTTGTCTGAACAATCCAAACCCCAAAGACTTCCAGTCTACAATGATATTACACAGGAACGCGGTGAATCCACTTATTGGAGAAGCTTTTCTTTGATAAACGACAGAAATAAAAGTACCAGTTGTTGTGATTAAAATTGTGAGGAGTAATCAAGCACCTGATTAATTTCAGCTAAAATAAGAGGCTTTTATTTATTCTAAATGGTCTCAGAGCACAAGCTGAGATACCTCTAATGACATCATCATCATCAGGGTTGTTTTCCTGCACTTCAACAAAGCCTCTCCAGAGCCACGGTGGCCTCAATACATCTGTGTTTCATTTGATGAAAGGTAATTTGAGCTTTTGTTCAGTTTCCACACACGCATTCACGTTCTCCCACTTGTCTTTGTTGCTGCAGTCGTTTAGCTCTCTGCCCGTGTGAGCCGGTGAAGATGGTGAAGCCAGACATCCACACTCTGGCCCACCACCTGAAGCAGGAGCGGCTGTACGTGGCGTCGGAGAAGCAGCTGATCCAGAGGCTCAACAGCGATGTACTGAAGACGGCGGAGCGGCTGTACCGGGCCGCCTGGATCGCCAAGCAGCAGAGGATCAACCTCGATCGTCTCATCCTCACCAGGTCAGACCTGCCTTCAGATCGGCCCGGGCTCTTGGGGGGGCGGGGTGGGTTAACAAGGATGTTTTTGACCAGTTGTTCTATAGGTCCATTTACGTCATTATATTAACCAGTTGAGCTTTTCAGACACAAAAAAGCTGTGATATTTGCAGCTTCAGCAAAGCCAACATTAAATAAAAAACATTAAAACATTTAAACTGGATGCATGTAGTCCTTCGTAATGAGGCAGCAAAGCTAATTTAGTCAGCGGAGCGCCGGAGGGAAACCAAAGTGCCCCTGAATGTCACATCAATTTACCAAAACTGACATCCCAACTATAAACTATAAGCCTTTTAAGGCAACAAAAGATGGTAACACTCAGTTGCCGTTTTTCTGAGCTCAGCTACCTGTTACTTTCTAGAGACGACCTTTGACATCAATACAGCATCATAGAAAGCGCAGCTTTCATACCTTCAGGATTTCCAAATACCGTGGTGTACCAAAACCCTGACCAAGCCCAATTCAGAGCCGTGGCCAGGTCGTGTTTAGCCTAGCTTAGCATAAAGATTGGAGTCAGGGGGCTAACGGCTAGTGTGTTAAAATGTCGTTTAGTACCCAAACAGAATTATAAAATTACACTTTTTATCCGTGCCTGTGATTTATTGTTACTGTATCGTGGTTTTGTGGTTTACAGCAGAAAGAAGAAGCTTTGAATGAGAGAGAAAATAATACGAATGCTGCTAAATGCAAAACTTCTCCTTGATTTCAGAACTGAGTTGAAATGTTTTTAAATATAAGGATGTGGTGTGCGTTTCTAAATGTCAATGTGGTCGTGGTAAGAACACGTCTGATACTGTACGGTGTTTTTGTGAGTACTTGGCCCTGTCACTGCAGCTTAGATCAGTTGTCAGTAGGGAGGCCGTGATCTTCTGAGCAGGCGACCTAATGCTTGTACTTGCTTGTCTAAAGGTGGATGCATGTCAGTCACAGCTAGGTTGGACGGTTTGTCTTCTACAGCTTATAAGAAGCTAGGATGTCCCCTTTTGAGAGACCTGGTTCACATGTAAGTAATGAAAGCGTTCTGCTCTGCAGCGCCGAGGCCTCTCCAGCCGAGTGCTGCCAACATGCCAAAATGCTGGAAGACACGCAGTTTGTCGACGGCTACAAGACGCTGGGCTTCCAGGAGACGATCTACGGCGAGTTCTTGGCCCGGTTGAGGGAGAACCCCAGACTGGTGGCTTCCTGTCTGGTGGCGGGAGAGAGGCTGAACCAGGAGAACACCCAGGGGGTCACCCACACGGTCTTCACCTCGCTGTATGGCAACTGTATCATGCAAGAGGATGAGAGCTACCTGTTGCAGGTCAGCGACCCCACACGTGTTTGTTTGTTTTGTTTTGTTTTTGGGTTTTTTTTGCAAAAAAAGTTTGTATCTGGTGTAACTTTCTTTCTCGCCAACGCCCCCAGGTGTTGAGATACCTGGTGGAGTTCGAGCTGAAGGAGAGCGACAACCCTCGCCGCCTCCTGCGACGGGGAACCTGTGCCTTCAGCATCCTCTTCAAGCTCTTCTCCGAGGGCCTGTACTCGGCCAAGCTCTTCCTCACCGCCACCCTCCACGAACCCATCATGCAGCTGCTGGTGGAGGATGAGGACCACCTGGAGATCGACCCGGCCAAGGTGACGGAGCGCCTCACCCCGGCCCAGCAGGAGCGCTTCGGAGAGAAGGGCTCCGACGGCTACAAGCAACGCGTGCAGGCGGCCGTGGAGGCCAACGAGGCCAAGCTGGTGGCCCTGGTCAACAAGTTCATCGGTTACCTGAAGCAGAACACCTACTGCTTCCCCCACAGCCTGCGCTGGATCGTGTCGCAGATGTACAAGACTTTGTCGTGTGTGGAGCGTCTGGAGGTGGGCGAGGTGCGCATCATGTGCACAGACCTGCTGCTCACCTGCTTCATCTGCCCGGCTATCGTTAACCCGGAGCAGTACGGCATCATCTCAGACGCCCCCATCAACGAAGTGGCCCGCTTCAATCTAATGCAGGTCAGTGGGGCGGCGTGTTTGAACGTCGTACATGTGGGAGGCGTTGGACTGTGTGGATTTATACGTTTTTGTTTCACAGGTGGGGCAGCTTTTGCAGCAGTTGGCCATGACCGATGATGACGCCGACCCCAGGCGGAAAAGCCGTTTGTCCAAATTTGATAAGGTGTGTGTCTGTGTGACAACCATTGGGATGTTGAACATATTTTCTCTTCGTACTCATTTATAATTCTTCGCCTCCGTCTGCAGAGTTGTGTCGCTGCCTTTCTGGATGTGGTGATTGGAGGAAGAGCGGTGGAGACCCCGCCCATGTCCTCAATGAACCTCCTGGAAGGCCTCAGCAGGACTGCCGTCTATATTACACACAATCAGCTGCTCATGCTGGTAGGATACTTTTCATTTGCTATCTAAATATAAACAATGAAGGAACAATGCATGGAACAAGGTGTTTTGATAAAACTTTAGAGGACCTTGCTGCTTATATTTGCATATTTCCCTGAAACTCCTACAGCTACTTAAAAAGTTCCAATACAAGTTAATTTGCAGGCTTTGGACTAAATAAGGAAACTGCCCAACGATACAAATCTGTGTAGTAAACAACCTTTTGGAGATTCTCAGCGTGTTTCAGTCTGTTAGATGAGGGATGTTGATTCAATGCAAGTGTTAATTATTCAGGCAAAGTTTGTAGTAATGTTGAGCAAATATCTTGTGACTGCCAGTCAGTTTAGTTTATGGTTTCCATGTGACCAACGTGTCATCATTATTGTCACAGAACATCATTTTTTTCAGTGTTTACAAGTAAATTACTATCAGTTCAGTCATGACCGCGTAGATCACGTTTTGAAAAAAAAAAGGAGCCGCAGTGAGTTACTATCATGAGTACACGAGAGCTTTTAATAATATGTGACAAACGCTTCTTCTAAGCAAAGTGTCATGGCAACCTACATACGGCTAAAAATAGGCTGGATAATCTGTGTGGATGAGTCGGCTGCGAACGAAAGCAGGAATTTGGAAAGAGGGAAAGCTCTGCATTCACTTTGTGACTCTAGCGTGACTTAATTTTGACGTTTATGTCGGGGAAACAAACAGTTGCGTTGCTTTTCTGTTGATTCTAAAGCTCGTCAGCTCACGCCCTTCATTAGAACGGCTGTTTCCTTCTAAATGATTTGCTATCACGGTCTAAGGAGTGACATTTCCCCGCTTCCTGCCCAGGTGGACTTTGTGCGGAACGTGATGGCGGGGGACCACCTTCGGGAGGAGGAGCACATGGCCCTGGAGACCCTGGTCGCCAACGTGCCCCAGTCTCGCACCGTGAAGAGCAACAGTCTGGAGCTCACGCCCTCAAACACGCCCCAGCTCTCCCCAGCCACCACTCCTGCCAACAAGAAGAACCGGCTCCCCATAGGTACCGACATCCACCTCTCGTCTCCACGGCGATTTCACCGAATATGAACCGACGTGCTGCAAGTGATGCAACCTCTTAGTATCTCTCTCCTCGCTTCATAGAAACATCAGAGTTTGAAACTGGAGGATAGAAGTGTAATATTTTGCCTAATGAGAAGCGTAATAAACAAGTATAGTTGAGTGGTGATGACTAGTGAAAGGCCCCGTGTTTTATAGGAAGCTAATGAGCTTCTTCTCAGCTTGTTATGAAGATAATTAGCATGGCCTGGATTGAGGCTCAATTACAGAAATGACAACCAATTAAATTACCAAATATAAATGAACTAATTTTAATTGGAATAGATGGAAAAGATGCATGGACCACCTTCATTAGCATTCTCAAGACAAATGATGCTGTAGCTACACCCCTTAATTAGAAATGAACCGCTCGTGCTCGCTACTCTGAAATATATGGAAAAGAAAATATCTTGCCTTTAAATACTTGGACATATTCTCAGATGTACTCTGTATTCTTTCTCCAAACCCTTCTCCTTTCCTTCTACTGCTGCCGCCACCGACAACGTCCAGGACAACACTTAGCGGCTATAACATCCTGGGACCCCACGAGCACCGCTCTGTCTGCTCACATTCCATTAGTAACCCCTTTTGGTGGGTAGCCCGTCAGTCCTGCTAGACCAGAACTTAACCCATGTCACTAGTTGTTTTCACCACGTTGGTTTGTTAGATGCCACTCACGTCTAGTAACCCTCGCCTCGCCGCCGTCGTCCTCCTGCTCTCACCATGCTTCGCTTGCACTTGTGCTTTGGCTCATTGTTAGAGCTGAAATGTTTTCCGTTCGTATTCTAAGTTTTTTTCCTCTTTTTGCTTCCTCATTCAGTGGATTATGGCTTTTCATTACCAGGTAGAGTGGGAATGGGGAGTGGGAAATCTAATCCATGTTCCACCTGTCCTCCTCCTGGTCTGTGCCTGAGTTGTGGTTAAAATAAAGTAGACGGCACTAGTGCAATTACTTCCCCACAGTGGTGTTAGCTTGTGTGTGCATCCACTCGTCTCAGAGGAAAAATCAATTATAGTGACGATATCAAGGATCATATTGGCTCTTTTTGTTTGTAAAAAAAAATAAAAAAAGAACTGAAGGAAGTTTAATTTTCAGATCTCTTAAACATTTGTCAAATGAGATAGTGTCATATAACCGCCGACCTTTTCATTTTCTACAAATTGTTCATTTTTATGATTTGATGGAAACGTTATTCATCCTTTTTTTTTTACTGAGATGGGGAAAAAACAATCCAGGAAGAGTGAAATGTGGTCAAATGTCTTGATTGCCTTACGTAACTCTCTTGAGATGACTGGAGATGTGAGAGCCGGAGATCCCGTACAAATCCTCAACTCCTGGTGAACTCGAGCGCTACCTGGTCCTCTACTTACTCAGTCGTTCATTTTTAATGTTTTGAGATATAACAGGCGTGTGGAGCGAAAGAAAAGGAGCATGGGGCTGAAATATGTCTTCTTTAGAGTCACATGCCATTTTAATCCCAGATATTGTGAAAGTGAGACGTTTTTGGACGAAGGCCTGCTCAATTAAACATGTTTCAGCACAGGATGTACTAAATCAAGAGTGAACATCATATTTTTATGTTCGGTGTATTAGAACTTCTAAATACATATATCTAAGTAATATGGCTGATTCTTTTGTTTTCCTGAGATATCTAGAAAAGCTGTCTATGCACTTTTATGTGTGTCTCTTTTCAGCTTCACTAACTAATGACTATCTTCTCATTTAAATATGAGAGAGAAACTGGTTCAATGTCACACCAGTGTTTAGCTGCACAAGGAAATAATTGGAAATCACTCAAAAAGTAATTTCTGACATGTTTTTCATGCAACTAAAAGCTCATTTGTAAGTGGTTCTCATCACTCGAGGATGAAGCATTGGTGTGACATGCCGGATGAGAGTCTCGGTTGTTTATTTTTGTTTATTCTTGTTTGTTGACACATAACCAACTAACTCCCTCCCCGACTCGACCAACCAGCAGCTGCTCGTAGCCGCAGCCGTACCAACATAGCCCAGGAGGGGGAGGCAGAGGCCAGCTCCCAAGAGTCCCTGCAGGAGCTGATGCCAGAGGAGGTGCTGGTGATTTCACTAGGAACCGGCCCCCAGTCCGTCCCAGGGATGATGTCAGAGAATGAGGTAATGTGATTTGAATTAATGTGCTCATTTGCCGAAGAGATGATGATGATGATGATGTGATAAATTCAATGCCATATTTTTTCCTGTCATTGAAACGGGATGGAGACTCCTCAAAGTGGGTGTAATGCATTTTGCGGTGCGTTGTGTGTCCTTGCAAAGTTCTGCATTTGATGAACAACCGTGTATCTCATGCATAACTCCCTTATCCAGATTTAACCGCCGTCTATGAATGAGATGATGCCTCTAGCAAGTTCGCAACCAAACACAAGTTAAAATATCTGTTTTTCAGGTTTTGAACCTGCAGATGGCTGACGGGGCTCAGGGCGACGGCCATGCCGATGATACTAAGCAGCACGGTAAACCGGACAAAACCCTGCGCTTCTCTCTCTGCAGCGACAACTTGGAAGGCATCTCAGAGGGTCAGTCTGATCACACATACGGCTAGAAACTAGTATTAACATCAGGGAACTCTTTGCTTCGTTCATTGTGGTTATGATTGGACCTCCATGTGATCTATGTTTGTATTTATTACCCCCCTCCCCCTTCAGGCCCGTCCAATCGGTCCAACTCGGTGTCATCTCTGGACCTGGAGGGAGAGTCCGTCTCTGAGCTGGGGGCCGGACCATCCGGGAGCAACGGGGTGGAGGCTCTACAGCTGTTGGAGCATGAACAGGGTGTGTGTGTGTGTTGGTATTTCTCAGATGACAGTAATTATTGCAAACGTCTAACATGCTGTGTGTGTGTGTGTCTCCTTCAGCCACCACTCAGGACAACCTGGATGACAAACTGCGTAAGTTCGAGATCAGAGACATGATGGGCCTGACCGATGATCGGGACATCTCCGAGACGGTCAGCGAAACCTGGAGCACCGACGTTCTCGGCAGCGACTTTGACCCCAACATGGATGAAGATCGACTGCAGGAGATAGCAGGTGGGGGAGCGCCGCTTGCTGGCTTCCTGCGTCAGGAGGCAGATTGATTGATCTGCACAGCCTGCGTGATTATTGCACGTTTCATGAGGGGGATTTTGCCACACGTGGAGTCAGGGGGAAATGTCATCACCTTGTGGTTTGTGGGGGTAATAGCATCAAAAGGCAGGTTCTATGAGGAAATGCAACCCGTGATATCAGCATTTAAATCCACATCATAAGTAGGTCTGTTATCTACTGGAGCTGAAAGTATGTTTCTACTGGTTTAATCTAATGTAATCTAATCTAATGTGTTGTTTCCAAATTCAGTGCTTTACTGCAATAATGCAATTCAATAATGCTCAGTTTGAGTAATACGGTTTATCTCCATTTGTTTTTTAATACTTTTGCAAGTGAATAAGAAAATCCCTCAACATGAATGTACTCTGACTACAGATGCCCTCTCCACTTAACTCACTGATTTGATCACATAGACAACAATTTATTTAATAGAAATTGCATTTCACGCGAGCATGAATAGATCCTTTGAATTAGTCATGGAATCGATTTTTATACTTTTTGTTTTTTAATATTTTCAAACATGTGATCTGACAGGAGCCAACCACTTTATGAAACGTACATATATTTCTTTCTCATGCTGCAGCAGATACAAGTATCAAACCAAGCGCTTAAATGCATGAGAATTCAGATAACATCTTCTCTGTTTAAAAAAATGTTAAATTTAAACGTTAAATTATCACACCCATGTCTTTTTCGCTACCGACCTCCATAAATATACCTAAAGTCTTTATTTGCATATTTGTTATTGAGGATATCAAGTTACACAACTTCAGTATTATGATGCTTGGATTAGGTTCCTGAATACATCTGTGTGTATCTGGAAGTATATATCTGTATTCGAAGTAAAGCACATTATAAGAACATGAATAATCATAAGAATAGATGCTGATCTATAAGATAAACATCTTCAGTCGATGGTGGAGGGCGACTTTCACACGTGGGTTATAAAACCAGCTGTGGACAGAATACTTGAGCCTTCCTGTTATCTTCCTGTCCCCCTCACTCTCCTTCTCCCCCGCCCGTCTCTCTCTCCTTCTGTCTCTCTGACATTCACTCAGTCCCCGCAGTCTTATTGACCTTGGTTCCTTCTCATTTGCATCCACCATTTTTCATTCTTCGGAATATGGCGTTGGGGGACTTTTCCATCATTAAGTGAATTTACTGTGATTTCCTTATGTGTTTTCTCCAAGGGATTGGGTTATGAGATGCACATTAAATATCCATTAATACCTCATTATCCCACTGATAAGATTACCATGATAATGAGGCAGAAATTCTAATTGTTTCACTTCTTGTTGTGCCACTCATTTAATCATCCACCTGAAAGACAAGTACTCTGCGCCCCTACCTTGAAGACTGTAAACATGGACAGCGGGGTAGCGCTCTCCCGCCGCCGATGAGGGCCCTGCCCCCGCCAACATCGCCGCACACCGGCGGCGAGACGCTGGCGAGCACGCGTGCTCATGGCGTGCGTGTGCCGTGAAGTGGAAGCGTGGCATACCAGGGGGGTGGGGCTACCGCGGGTCGACTTTTTTTTTTGGTCTTGAGCCCTGGCCGCCGACTCCGGCACACACCTGCGAGCTCCTCCGCATTCTTCCGCCTTGTTAGGCCGCGGCGTTCCCAAACAGAGACGGGAGGGACGGCGTGCTGAGGACTATGTGGGAGAGGGGGGGGGGAGGCGAAGCGGTAATTTGGTTGTGAGTAATGCAAGGCTTAATCAACGGCTCAAAGTCACGGCCCCGGAGGCCGGGGAGCGGGGTGAGATATTGCCATTAACCTCTGACCTTTTTGGCACAGTGGCGTACGAGCCTGTGGGTCCCAGCATGAGATGCACATGACCTCCAACTCTCTCCGTGACTCTGTGTGCAAAGCTCCGGTCCTCTGAAGTCCACACAACATTCAGAGAGCTTATCTCAGGCCGTTTTCACCGTGTTGTCAGACCCGAGGACACGCTGGAAAAATGATGGAAGAAGGTTTTAATTAAGATTTAACAAATGAAAACAACTTATGGGTTAATCAGCTCAGTTAATCATCCGGGCACCGACTCTCAAACGGGAGAAATTTCTACTTTTAGCTGCTTTTATATCATTTTTGACAGTCAAAAACTAGCAATTTGAAGACTTTTTGTACTATTTTATTCATCATAATTGTATGGACGAAACTGTTCATTTGTAGATTGTATAACAAAACACAAGTGATTAATCAGTTGATAAAATGACAAATCTTAATCATAAGTTTGCAGTCCTGGTACCACATATACAAATGTACACAATATTTCAACCTTGTCCCAAAGGTTTACTTTCTGAAGCCGCCTTCTCAAGTTCACATGTTGCTCATATTTAACATCTGAATAATTTATTAGAGCTAATTAGAGAATATGAATCAACACCAGAGCCTTAACAGCACATACAGACTTTGTTAAGTACAAGAAAAGGTGCCTTCAAGTTGACTTTGTGACTAAAGAGGTGACTTCTTACTTCTTAACAACAACAACAAATAAAGCTGGTTCATGCTGTGGATGGAGGTTGACTCTCTCTCTCTCTCACACCCTCTCTCTCTCTCTCAGGGGCAGCGGCGGAGAACATGCTGGGCAGCCTGCTGTGTCTGCCTGGCTCGGGTTCAGTCCTGCTGGACCCCTACGGCTCCACCATCTCCGAGACCACGAGCGAGGCCTGGAGCGTGGAGGTCCTTCCCAGCGACTCAGGTAGGGAGCCGGCAGTCTGTATAGTGGACTCAAAGTATCCCACAATGCATCTGGAAAGGTAGCGAACGACCGAAGGTCACCAGCCGACCGTCATGTACCATCATGCATTGTGCTGAAGGGTAGTGTGTAGCCTGATTGAGACACATTTATGAAAATAATATATTAAATGAGAGTAGAGCAGCGGATCACAACACAGATGGCCACAAAGTATTTTTAGTTTATTTGGAAGAAAAAATACTGTTAATTCCTCCGCATCGACAACGGCGCCGTATACGGCTCCTTTTTGTTTTTACCTTTCACAATAAAAGCCTGAGACATAAACAAGACCACGGGGAACTTAAATTCACTCACAAAATAGCTTAAATGTGTATTTATTATATTCAATTATGTTTATAATGGCTGGCTTGCTGTTGAGCTCAACATACAGTCTTCTATATCGAACTCCCTGACGAGCAAATGAGTGATTTTCGAACACAACCCCAGGTGTGGTTTGCACGGCGCTCTGTACCCCCAAAAAAAACAAAACACTGCGTGCATCTGTCATCGTATTTGTGTGCGCTAGCCTGTCTTTCAAGGCAGATCCACGTGTGCCAGTAAAAGGCAGCTCATGGGTTCCTTAGAGGCCCACCAGGTGTGTGTGCACCTGTGGTGGAGCAGTGGGGAGGGAAGCCCAAGGACAGCAGCTGTCCTCAGTCAGCTTCCCTATCTGGCTGAACACGGCGTCGCTCTGAGGCTGGTGTCGACTGTAATGTTGTGAAAACAGTCACCCAGGACGCTCGACGCTGCCAATCCAAACACACATTCTTACAAATTGTAATTATGCTTTTCTTTTGTCTGTTCTCGTAAATTGAACATACCTTTTTAATAATGAGAAACGATGTGCTTAACCCCCCCCTCCTTTTTGAAAACCAGTGTTTTGTGAAAATCAGCAGAGTGCTTTTATTAACGGCGTTTAAGTGTTTCTTTGAAAAGCCTGGGCCTTATGTTAATTGGAGTAGTACAGCGTTCCAATATGTGCGGCGCAGGAAATGACATGCATGAGTGTCTTGATTGCTTTTTGTTCCGTTTGCTGCCCCTGTTCTGCTCGGTAATGGCGCGATCGGAGGCTCGCTTCGAGTGCGATGCTTGTTTCATGGCTAGGCAGCAGAAAACTACACTCTGAAGAGCACTTCACCAACACATTATTACTAACGAGCATGCAAATGAGTACTGCTGTTAGTGTGGAGCCTCTGGGTTCGACCCAACAGCTCCGCTGGGTAGCAAAGAATTGGCCGTACTAGCTTTATGGTTTGGCTTGGCAGTTATAAGACACGATAATGTATGCTTTGTTTGATTTCCTGCATATGTGCACGCTTGGTTTCCCCGTGATCGTAACGAGGGGGGGGATGACCATCATCTGTTGCAGACACTTTGAAATTCATCCACACGTCAAGTAAGAAAAGTACACTCATGTGTTTTGTTTTTTTTAAAACACTTCTCTTTCCTTTTTTTGGGGTCCGCTTCCAGAAGCACCGGACCTGAAGCAGGAGGAGCGTCTGCAGGAGCTGGAGAGCTGCTCCGGGGTCGGCAGCACCTCCGACGACACGGAGGTCAGAGAGGTCAGCTCGAGGCCCAGCACACCAGGCCTCAGTGTTGTCTCAGGTATGAATCTCACCACTCCTCTCACTCCTTCTGCTTTTAACCCTTTTGTCCATAAATTGAAAAAGTCCTCCTCGAGTGTGCGTCATGTTGTTCACCGGGGTAACGAGGTCTATGGATGTCTCTGCATGGCTTCGGTTATTGCTGGTCGTCTTTCTATGCGTGGGCTCAGGTGGACACGCTGCGTTGACACGTGTGAAGTAGTATCCCAGATTAAGAAGCCGGCGCTGATGTCCGCGGCTCAGCTCGCAGGGAAAAACGTCCCGCGGGATCCAGGTCCGGCGGATCGTCTGCATCTGATGATCACTCTTATGTGTGACTTTCCCCACGACCCATGGGAGCTTACGCTACCAATTTGGAGTTCCCAGCGGGTTGAGAGGGAGTGTATGGTCTAGTAAAGAGAAAAAAAGATGCATTGACTGCAGAGGTGATATCGAGTGGCTTTCGTCCCGAATGTCGGCTCATGTGTGTCTTTTTTTCAGGCATCAGTGCAACCTCAGAAGACATCCCCAACAAGATCGAGGACCTGCGGTCAGAGTGCAGCTCAGACTTCGGGGGGAAGGACTCTGTGACCAGTCCAGATGGGGAGGAGTCAGGCCACGGTAGGAGAGAGTCACATCCCCGCCGGGGCTGGCTTAGCCATCCGTTCAGTGTCTGTATGCTCTAAACACCGTCAACCAGAGCTATCGATCCCCGCCACTCTGGAGCTAAATCACTGTTTAATTCTCAGCAACTGTACTGTAGTTATAGTTAGATATCCTTTTGTTGGCCTGGCTGGGGAGTCAGCAGGCTGTTATCTGTTTAACCTAATGATATATTATTTTAAATAACAGAAATGTGAGTCTTAATGGTCTGGTATCCTCTGGTGTTTTTCCAGGAGCACACCATCTGACGTCTCCACCCTCACAGACTGATTCCTTGCTGGCCATGTTCGATCCCCTCTCCTCCGCTGAAGGTAATTTGCATTCCCAGAATGCTCCGCAGCCAATCAGAGCTAGAAATGAGTGTCATTAAATCCCCCCACGCTAATGTCACGGGGCTCACAGAACAGCTTGAGCTCTGTGGAATTAACCGAAAGAATCCCTTCTCCCCCCCCCCACCCTCAGAACGCGTCGCAGCCTGATTGCCGGGTCATATTATTAAGTGCAAATTAAATGTCATTTCATTCGGGCCATTTGGAATCCCACATTATCCCTCGCCTCCGTCTCTGTGCGGTTTTTGTTTGTAGTGCAGGTGGAAATAGTGCAATGGTGGTGGTGGCTGTGTGTCTGTGGCAAGGTGAAGGGATGACAGGTTGAGAGACCTCACCCCGGGCTCTTTGGCACCGTCGCCCCTCGCCCCACTGTGCTCATGGCGCCAGGCTGCCATTGGAAGCTTTTCAGGAGAGAGTCTACCCTTGGAACAGGTGGCCTCCCTCTACCGAGGGCCCGTCCCCCACCAACATCTCTCTTTAGCACTCTCCCCCCACTTCTGAGCTGTGTTTGTGTTTCTACTGGTTTTAGATGTTTAGATTGTGTGGTGCAGGTCAGCTAACGTATTTTATTAGTATATTAAAGGCTTTAAAAAACAAATAATCAGGGATATCTTTTTTTTATTCTCACACTTCTTTTTTTGTTGTTTATCACCTCAGGCTCCTCCACCGGAACAATAGTGAGGCCCAAAGTGCACTACGCCCGGCCCCCTCACCCTCCCCCCGACCCTCCCATCCCCGAAGCCAGTGCCCTGGGCCCGGAGACTCGCCACTCTCTCTTCACGCCCCACTACCTGGTCCAGGCCGAGCTGGAGCACACCAAGCAGCGCCACTCCTTCCCCGACAGGCTGGTGCGTAGCCGCAGCTCCGACATCGTGTGCCCGGGTCGCCGGCCCACGAGCGACCCCGGCCTGAACCGCCGGATGGCGGTGGAGGAGCGCGACCCCGCCGGGGCCTTCGCTCTGGGACCGTCCTCGTCCCCCAGCAAGGACTCCCTGAAAGGAGAGGTGAGCAAACGGCTGCCGGTATCAGCTTTAAAATAAAATAATCAAATGTTCGTCTAATAATAATGTATGTTCTCCATCCCGAAGGTTGAGGACAGGAAGGACAGCGACGACGAGAAGTCTGATCGCAACAGGCCGTGGTGGAAGAAGCGTTTTGTGTCGGCCATTCCCAAAGGTAAGCAAACAAACCACATGGTGTCGTTTTAAAGCATGCCCTCTTTTCTA
The DNA here is from genome assembly GCF_963514095.1 of Eutrigla gurnardus. Lineage (NCBI taxonomy): Eukaryota > Metazoa > Chordata > Actinopteri > Perciformes > Triglidae > Eutrigla > Eutrigla gurnardus. The sequence goes on along the minus strand of NC_139936.1, from coordinate 2,975,243 downwards.
AACCGAAAAATGAACTTTTATACGTTGAAAAGTGATCCGTTCTTTTTGTTTTCCTCCCGATAAAAGTTCTCTTAATCACAACCGACAGGAAATATTACACTTTAAAGAGCAGAGCGGAGGAAAAAAGCAATTTATAAACGGGAGAAAGAGAATGATGATCCATGTTGTCCACTCCATTGCCGATGCTCCTGTTGGAAAATCATGTTTCTTGTTGTTTGAAGTTACCTCAGAGACGTGTCCGCTCCTTTTTTCTCTCTCTCTCTCACGTCTCACTGGCTGCAGATTTATATAGACTTTTCAAAGCTAATCAGTCATCAGAGGAGCTTTAGCTGTGTAGATTGTGTGGCTGTAGCCCTCCCAGCAGTGCTGTCAGCCAGCGGCTAATGGTCATTAGATGGACCTTTCTGTCATCGGCCGCTGATAGATGACACATCTCCTGTTGCAGTTCTACTCTGCCACCATCTCTCATACATCTGTCTGGGAAATAATGAGCTGTGCCCACACAGAATGACTGCTTATTACTCTTTTTGAGATAATGACGTTTCTTAAGTAAACATTAAATTGATATTCATAAAAACCACCCGATCTCCAGCCAAACCTCCGTTAGACAGCGTCGGTGTTTGTCCCGGTGCTCTGCATGGTGACGTGCGGTCGGCTGCCGGCGAGGCAGCAGCCCGTGTGTGAAAGGCCAACCCTGTCTGTTGTGTCCCTCACAGTGCTGTATTGGACGGCTGAGAGTGACATCCCAGGTAAACGCTTCCACGCTGTTGTCATTGAGCTAGCTTCCCCCCTCCGCCGCCCCCTGCTGGAGCCGGCGTGCTGCGCGCCCCCCTCCATGCTGCTTTGTAGATGTCGCCTTAGAGCCGTGGAGCTGTGATGTGACATGGTTGTAGTTCACACACCACCACCACCACCACCACCACACACTCCTCATCCATGCATCCGTTTTATATCACCCCCTCCTTCCGTTTGACCATTTTACTGTATAGAGAATACAGAATATCAATGTAGACACTCCACCCTCTGCTTCCTGTGTGTGGTGTGTGTGTGTGTCATCAAATTGTCGACTGTTTGTCCTGTTTGCACCTTTGTGTTAATAGGATAAGCATTAGCGTGCTTATTTACAAGCTGTGTCAGCAGGGTTCCAGTGGACCTTTGTGATATTCTGCTATGAACCGATGGTTGAAGTCACCATGGCGATATCCTTTTGTTTTGTTTGTAACGTGTGATATCATACATCCAACATTTAAGTCTCAGTACAAACCATGAAAAAAACCCAAATACCTTAGATTGTGTGGCTGTCAGCAGGCGACTCATGATCAGCTTGTCACCCCCGGCGACGGTGAAGGCGGAGTCAGTCCACTGATCACATGTCTCCCCCTCCACAGCGCCGATAGCTGCTTTTCGGAAACGGGACAAGCAGGAGAAAGACGACATCGTCCCGGAGCGCGTCCCACAAGGTCTGTCCCGGTTCGGTTTTAGTCGCGCTGCTAACCGGTCGGGTGTAACGGTACACGGTGCGTACCTTGGTGTTTTGGGTCGGCACGTTTTCGGAACAATAGGGACATTTCTTTTTTCTTCAATTATTTTGAAAGTGATAGAATTGCTTATTTGTCCTAATTCTTACTTCAACAGTTAAGTCAATCAGATCCTGACATTGTCAATAAAAATAAATGAATAAATCAGAAATGTCTGTCATGTTACTGTAACTCCCAGCGATCAAAAGTATTTCTGATTGTGTAATCCTCCATCATAACCCTCTGATTAAGACTAAAATACACATGTGGAGCTCCAACACTTTGATCATTTGTTTAAGTCTGTATAGATAGTTAGATAATTTATTGATCCCGAGGGAAATTCAAGATAAACGCAGCGATAACATTAGTTTCTTTGGCTCGTGGGAATCTGCAGTGGGAGGAGCCTGATATATCTGAAATATCTAAATATGAAATATCTGAAGTTTGGTGGTGCATTGAGCTTCATTAACTCGGCTAACTGTGCTAAACCAGCTAGCATGCTACAGCTAACGGCTGTTTGGGACCACGTGTACCGTAACACCCCCCCCCCCCCTGGTCGTCATGGATACATCACGCAGGCTTCCGTTCTGATGGATCTTGTGTGTCGTGTTCCTCAGATGAGCTGTCGCACCGACATAGCTCTCAAGCCCAGGCAGCTGAAGACATCCTGGACAAGTACAGGAACATCAAGAGGACCAGCCCGAGTGACGGAGCCACAGGTGGAGCTTCCTACGACGGCACCGGAGGTCTGGAACCAAGACCACCTTCCTGTGTGTGTGTGTGTGTGTGTGTGTGTGTGTGTGTGTGTGTGTGTGTGTGTGTGTGTGTGTGTGTGTGTGTGTGTGTGCGTGTGCGTGTGCGTGTGCGTGTGCGTGTGCGTGTGCGTGTGCGTGTGCGTGTGCGTGTGCGTGTGTGACACTTTGACTGATTTTGTACGTGTTGACAGATCTTTGCGTCGAGGACAACGTGCACGACTCTCCCAGAGAAGACACCCTGCAGAACATCTCCACCGACGACCTTCCAGACTCGGCCAGCCAGACGGCGCATCAGCACGACTCCAAGTTCTCCTTCAGGTCCGGAGGGAAACCCACAAACCCAGCCAGGTTCTCCTTCACTTAGCGGACGTTCTGACGTTTCTGTGTGTGTTTCTTCCAGCGACGCTAAGAAGAAGTTGAGGTTGGCGTTGTGCTCTGCAGACTCGGTGGCTCTGCCCATCATGGCTCCGGCAACCACACGAAACGGGCTGCCGGACCACATGGACTCCGAGGGTAAGGCGGTCCTCGTGCATCCGTGCTGTTCTCTCCCGTATCGATGACCTGCCAACTGGATCGTGAAGATAATTTCAGAGCGTGTTTAGACTCGCGGAGGGAGAAGTTAAAGTAGCGTCTGCTAGACTGGAGGTGTCTTTGTCCCCACGTCTCCGTCGGGAGCACCAGCCCTTTTACTGTTGGCAAGCATCCAACCTGCCGAACGTGTCCTTAAGCGAGACACCAGACCTGCACCACCTTCACCTCCCGAGTCGCCTTCCAAGGTTTGGGGCAAGGTTGAAAGAGAATCCCCATATGGCCCGTTATTAAGCCATCCTTCATATTAAGAATACTCCTGTATCCACTCAGATTCAACGTTTTCAGGAGAAAGATGGAAGCGTTCTAGTCGAGTCAAAATGAACCTCTTAAAGCTATGGTCTACATTCTGAAATCAGTTGACGAGCCAATGGGAGCCTTCCGGAGCAATGGCTCCCATTGGTCAGTTTCTATGCAGGCCTACGGCTGATAGACTGAATGTTTTTATTCCAAATCGTAGACCATAGCTTTAAGCTTTCCTCGCAGCAGTTTGTAGGAACCATCACCGTGACCACAGGACACTCACAATCATCTGGTCAACAACAACACCATAAAAGTCCCGTCTCCGTGGCGATCAGTCACGTTGTCAGGTGGCGGCGGCGGCGGGTTGATCAGATTACAGCAGCTGGCCGTTGTGGGTCTAATGGCGTCATCTCTCTCTCTCTCAGACAATGAGATCGTCTGCTTCCTGAAGATCCAGCTCGCCGAGGCCATCAACCTCCAGGACAAGAACCAGATGGCCCAGATCCAGGAGACCACGCGCTGCGTCAGCCGCTTCGACGCCCGCACCTGCAGGAAGCTGCTGGCCGCCATCGCCGAGGACTACAGGAAGCGGGCGCCGTACATCGCCTACCTGACCAGGTGTCGTCAGGGCCTGCAGACCTCGCAGGCCCACCTGGAGAGGCTCCTCCAGAGGGTCCTGAGAGACAAGGAGGTGGCCAACCGCTACTTCACCACCGTGTGCGTCCGGCTCCTCCTCGAACACATGGAGGCCAGGACGCTGGACTTCATTAAAGGTACCTGAATATGGACGAATCCCAACTTCCCACTTTCATTTTATACATGATTTACAGTTTTATCTCTTCAATACCACAACAAAAAATAGGTGGTGGTGATACTTACACGATAAACTCCTGGGATTTCATCAAGAATCAGGATTAAAAAAAGGATTATTTAAATATAATCAAGAAATATCACAAGTGACTTGAAAAAGATGTCGATGTACGATTTAGGATTTTATAGAAATGTATCACAAATCATGATAAATAAAACAAACCACTCGCAATAATAACAATAATCGAGATTATTTTAGATTATTTGATTGTTTTTCATTAAACTGTGACACAGTTTAAGAGTTTTAAGCACATTTTGATGATTATCAGAATAATATGATGACTTGTAGTTATCTCGGCAGCATAATGGTGACATTATTCAAATCCTCGTCACAAATATAATGGTAGCTTTCTTTCTATAGACTCATAAGTAGAGATTGATTCACTTTTTTAATTAAACAAAGTATTTGTGTGTACACATTACCCTGAGCTCTGAAAACGTGGTTTCCTCTGCAGCGTTCCAGGGCTGCACGGCGTCCGACGACAAGACGGCGGCGGTGGAGGACTTCCTGCACAACCTGTACGGCGCCATGGCCTGCGATGCCATTTGGCAGTACGCTAGCGAGGACCAGCTGCAGGACGCCCAGATGGCCATCGAGCGCAGCGTCATGAACCGCATCTTCAAACTGGCCTTCTACCCGAACCAGGACGGAGACATCCTCCGAGACCAGTGAGCGGCTTCATGAAGATTTAAAATTATTATTTTAATTATATTATTTATGATTATTAGTGGTGTGAAGTCTGGACCGTAGCAGTCAGGAGGAACCTTGAAAGCTGGTTGTAGCTGCTGGCGTTGTTTGGTAGAAAACCAGAGAGGCAGATAAATATTTAACATTGAGATGTTGGATTGTGTCTCAGATGTCAAAGTGAGCTGTTTTATCCCACGCAGGCTTTTCCACGAACATATCCAGCGGCTCACGAAGGTCGTGACAGCCAATCACAAAGCTCTTCAAATCCCAGAGGTATCTTCTCCGTCACGTTTATAAATATCTGTATTAAGGAAGAGACTTGGTGGGGAAAAGGTCACAGCTGGAGTTGTTTGCAGGTGTACCTGAAGGAGACCCCGTGGCCCGCCGCCCAGTCTGAGATCAGGACCATCAACGCTTACAAGACGCCACGAGACAAAGTCCAGTGTATCCTGCGCATGTGCTCCACCATCATGAACCTGCTGAGTCTGGCCAACGAGGACTCCGTCCCCGGAGCCGACGACTTTGTCCCCGTTCTCGTCTTCGTCCTCATCAGGGTGAGTCACGCTAGAGCCCGACCGATAAAGACCGATTTTGAAGGCCGATATCGATACAAATGTTTGTTGATTTAAAAATCAGAGATTCCGATATATCGGACGATATATATATATTTTTTTTCAGAAACGCGTAACAAAACATCAACAGTTTTCCTTAACATTAGTTATTTGTAGTTATTTATGAGTCTTCACTAAAATAATGATAATGCAGTTTAAAAATAAAGTTGTTTATTTTATTGTCACAAGGAACATCAAAATATATTAAAGTTCTGATAAATAAAATATAAAACTGTAATATAAGATATAAAACTTAAAGTCCTTTGAACAAAAACACAATAACAACAACAACCAAACACAAAGTTACCAGTATTAAAAGACTTGGTAAGCTTCATAAATATAACTTCCAACAAGACTATTCTGTTAAGTTCTATAAGGGTTTCGTCCGTTTTTATTTTATTTTATTTTTAAAATATTCATTTATCGGCCATTATAAATGCCGATACCGATAGTCGGCCGGCCGATAATATCGGTCGTCTGTAAGTCACGCTGCATAGATTTTTACCTTATTGATCATTTATTGGATTATTCTTTTATAAATGTATATAAATATTCATCAGAGGAATATAATAATGATTTCCCATATGACTGCATTGTAACTGCATACAGAGTGCTCCCCGCTAACCTGCGTTTTTTTACATATTTACATATTTATGATTGTGATCCACGCTGCGTTTCACGCGAAGGCTCTCTCTCTCAGCGGCTAATGTGGGCCCATCCCTGCATCTCCTCCCCTCCAGGCAAACCCGCCCTGCCTGCTGTCCACCGTTCAGTACATCAATAATTTCTACGCCAGCCGGCTGAGTGGGGAGGAGTGCTATTGGTGGATGCAGTTCACCGCGGCGCTGGAATTCATTAAGACCATCGACGATCGCAAGTGAAGCAGAACAGCCACCTGTATGGGCAGACTGCGGGGGAAGGAGCCGGGAGACGGGAGACTTCCCAACCAACTGCTCCCTCTGCACAGCTTACCAAACCTGGCCCGCAGCCTGCTCCTTATTTGTATAGCTTGTACATAGCCAGAGACGCTGAAAGAGTACAAATATATATTACTGTATGTATGTGGACAAATCCAGGTTTTAGCCGTGCAGAAGAAGAAAAAAAACAAACGGCATTGGGCGGGTGGGGGTGGGGGGGGATTGGCAAGATGTTAACCGGATTTTTTCCCTTTTTTTTTTTGTCTCTTCAATCATGTTTGGCGTTTGGGGGGGTCTGTGTTAGGAATTTTATAAATATACAATTACCGTTATGACGTTAAATCAACCTAAAAGATAATCCTATATAAAGGGACCAGACTTCCTTGATGTGATCACCCCCCCTCCCCCCCCCCCCTGATTGAGAGGGATGGGCTTCCAATTAAATTACAATATGATGTTCATTAAAGGCACTGTAACGTGGGGATTTACAGTGAGTGGTTCGTTACTGATGGGATTCACAATAACAATAGGCGTAACATCGTTAAGGTATCAAACATGTAGGGGCAGATTCTCCTTTTTTTCTCTCTCAGATTGTTTACTTCATCCCCCCCCCCCCTTCCCCCCCAAAAACAACAAGTGTGTCAGTGACGATTTGGACATTAAAGGGCCCACATATTTATATGAAATAAAAATGTATTTATTTCTGTAATTCTATTTAATGCTTTGGTTTATCTAATTTAAAACATTTTCGTGCCCGTTTCAAGATGTCTGAGGCAAGCGGTGTAATTATAATGAACTTGAACGGAGGAAAAAAAAAAGAGCTTGAGTTAGGAAGGCACCTTAGCCAGGGGGGAGGGGGTGAGAGGGGGAGGGGGAGGGGGGTGATACAGGGTCAACTCATGCACAGTCGTAGTGTTGGCATTTATGGAAATATTGAAAATTGTGCCTTTTTGATGTGGGGCGCTCTGTACAGGTAGTTATTTTTTGTTGTTATTTTTTAACCCAGCATAGGCATTACACCCCCCCCCCCCCCCCCCCCTCCCACACACACACACACACACTCCAACGGGCCGACCACCTGGTCGTCACGTCCCTTTAAAGCACCTGAATCTGAACCAACATCCTCCTGGTGTTCTCCATCCGGTCCCGACTCTCAGATTCTAGAGCGTTTTGTTAGTTTTTTTGTTGCTCTGGTTATAAATATTAAAACAGGGAGGGTTCGACCTGCGGCGACGCCCTCCATTAACACACAAGCCTTTTGTGAGCGAACAGTCGTTTTTTTTTTTTTTTTGGTTTCTAACCTCGACGCCGCGTTAGACGAACTTTTGGACTTTAGCTCTCTACCTCCTCGTTAGTTCAACAAAGGGACTCGTGTTTCTGTGCACTTATATTTCTTTTCCTTTACCCCCCCCCCCCCCACCACCACCACCACATTTGACGTGCTGTGATTTCCCCGTGTCATTGTATCTTTCCAAATATAGTCCAAGCATGTCTTTAATTATCCAGAAATGACTAAAAACTCTCTCTTGAAATCCTCTGCTTCATTTTTTTTTTTGTGTGTATTCACAGGTTTTCACCGTAACTGAACCCGAGAGCACAAACACACAGTAGGATAGAAGAGCAAATAATCCACACTGTTGACTTGTTACTGATTCTTTTCTTTCTTTACCCCCCCCCCTCCCCAAGTTTACCATTAAAACGCTCGGTGTAGTACGTGAGTGTGGTTTTTATCTAGCGAAGACTTGGTTAGCGTGATTTGGTTGCCTCCTCTCGCACGAGGTCGCCCAGTGGTCGATATCGGAATTTATTTTTGCACAAGACGGATTTGTTTCTCCTGAGCAGAATTGACAGGGAGCAGCGCATTTTTATTTAATTTTTTTGCAGTGTCGTTATTTCTGCAGCCGTTTAACACATTGTGATTAAAAACAGCGTTTGATTGGTCGAGTTAATCACCTGACTTCACGTTCACAGGCATTTCTATATCCATACATCCATGTACAGTAGCAGGAGGTTCGTATGTGCCGTGTGCTTCCTTGCAGATTCTCTGTAATCAATTTGATGAGAAAACCATGCACTGGAAAATCAAGTTGCAGGTTGCATCTATACTAATTAGGTTTCTGTGATGTCACTTTAATTGGGAGAATGCATACTGCACCAATCTGATGAAATTATTTGGACCTGGCTTGTGTTTCGGCGTTTCCTCCAGATGATCACAAACACCAGGTGATTTACACGACTGTGCACGTGGCTGTGAAACCACTATGATGATTTTTTTTTTAAGCTCCTGATTGTATGCAAACCTTTGGGGGAGGGAGGGAGGGGGGGTCAAGGGGGGAGGAGGGGGGTCAAGTGAGCAGACTAAAGGGTCGGTCTGCTCTTTAAAGCTTTACTGCTCTGCTCCCTGTTCGATTTAGATGAAAAGCTGAGCAGAGAGAGGAAAAAAGAGCGACATCTTACTTCTAATTTTACATTTAATTGTAAGCTTGCACAATTATGACAACGCGGGGGGAAGCCGGTTTGTCTTTACTGTGATTAATGCGTTATGTAATTCTTTAAAAACAATAAAAGAAGCAGAAGTTTTTCTTCTTTTCTTTTCTTCTTCTGTGGCTCCTGCGATACATTTCCACTGAGGGAGGGTGAATGTCCTGTCTACTCCACACAATGCTGTTTTATGTTTGAGGCTTCCTGGACAGTGCAGGTACATCTGGATGACGGTTCATACCAGAAAATGTATGCGTGGAATATATAATTGTTGGCGGGGGCAGCGGAGCAGCATCATCCAATCTAGCAGCCACAAATAGCAACCTCTCAGCAAACATTTCATTACCGCTGACAAGTGTACGGCGGATTGTAATTGGAGATATCCCCTCATCTAAAAGCCCCGCTTACTTCACCGATTGCCCGCTCTAATACTCATCTTTTTTTTCTTTCCTTTTTTTTTTATCATCATAAACTTCTTCGTGGGGTGCTTCGTGTCCCCTGATGATATCTCACAATTGTTAATTTAAATTCAAATTTGGGTGTGTGAAGTTAATTAGTCGCGTGAGCCAATGATGCCGGGTTTTGGAGATTGGATCTTTTTGACTGTGTGGCACTTATGCGAGGAAAAGCTTGTTTTTTGCCTCACAGCTGCTCCACATGAAGTATAATTATTATTATTATTATTATTATTGGCTGATTTTACAACATGAAGCTCACATTCACGAGGTGTAACGTTTAGGTGTCAGTGAAGTTTGATTTTGTCCTGATGGTCATTGAAGGCATCAGACTTTGTACTTCCTGTCTGTAGAGGATCAGTGGAGAAGGCCTCAATAACGACGGTGAGTTAATATAATAATAATAATTATAATAATAACCATTGAAGTCATAGATGTAGATGAAATACAATAACGTAAAAGTCCACCCATCAATGTTTTATTTCATACATGGGAAGCAGGTGGATCCGGGTCCTCGAGGAGGCGTCCACGCGCCTGCTTCACCGTCGCCGGCCTGCAGATGGCACGCGCACCATTCCCGAGGCCGGTCCGCGGATCTGAGAGCGGCTCAGACAAAGGAGACCACGGGGCACGGCGGCCTGACATTTAAGAACCGAGCGGGACTCGGTCTGGAAGCAGGTCTGTTTCTGTTCACCGTGGATGTTCATCAAATTAAAATGTAAATATTAGTATTAGTATTAAAGTAGAAGTATATGAGGAAGACATGAGCGCGGATGAATACTAGTTTTTTTGTTGTTTTTTTTACTACTTGGCTCTCAATGGTCGACTGAAGTCCCGCGTGCCGTTTCCTATGATGTGACAAGTGTCATCACACAAGCGCGCGCCCTCCCTCCCCCTTCGGTCGCGCGCATACACGCTCCACGTGCACACATCTCATTGGGACTAATCTGCTAGAAATCTTCACAAAGGGCGGAATAAACAACACAAGACAGCAGCACGTCAATTAATGTAAGTGTGGGGAGGAAGAGGAGGATGAAGAGGAGGAGGAGGGGGGCTAAATGAACAGGAATGTCAAATACACATATTAAAAGTTAAATGAAATAGCCGGGAGGATGCAGGCAGAGGAGGAGATTAAAACTCAAAGGAGATGCACCAAATAATTCCACTTCAACCAGAGATTTGTGTCTCAGACAAATAACAGAGCAGCCGGTTAGCTCGATGCTAACGGAGCACGAACACAGCATCGTGTGTGTGTGTGTGTGTGTGTGTGTGTGTGTGTGTGTGTGTGTGTGTGTGTGTGTGTGTGTGTGTGTGTGTGTGTGTGTGTGTGTGTGTGTGTGTGTGTGTGTGTGTGTGTGTGTGTGTGTTGCATCCCTCTGCACTTTTATTGTGGGCACCGAACCCGCCGGGCTTCGTCTGAAACAGGAGACGTGGTAATAAATAGCATTCCCCCATCATGCTTTTCTTTACTGCTCGCCACAAAGGAGATCAATTAAGCAAAAGAAGGTTCCAACGGTGCTTCTGAGGCGAAAAAGCCCAGCTGATCACCTGCTCGGAGAGAGAGAGGCAGTGGGCGGGCGGTGACACCAAATTGAACCGTGGAAATAGAACAGGAATTAGATGCACTTAGCCATCACATGTTAATGGCAGCAATCAGCAGCCAATTAGCCGGCGTATAGCGGAGCACCTTGACAGGTTGCAGGTGTACCCTTCCCGGCTGACGCGGGGCCTCCGAGTCTCCGAGTCGGATTCCCATCAACGCGTTCCACGCTAAACTCCCTCCGTGATTGGTCGCAATTAAGCAATATTGTTAGAGACGTTTAAAAAAAAAAAAACACCTTTAGGGCAAAAACATGTTTTACTTGGATGCATGTAAATCAATAAAGTTGTTTTGTGTTAACGTGACCTTTCTGTTGTTGCCTATAGATGTTGCTGTTGCCGATGTGCAGACTTGACGAAATCACAGTCCGGCGGTGTCACTTCCTGTGTCACTTCCTGTGTCACTTCCTGGCACGGCCTCTCGCTGTGAACACAATCCAGGGGTGCAGTCGAATAGTCTTTTTTGCTTAGGAAGGTTCCTAACTGAAGAAGTGACCCGGAAGTAAACAAGTGGCCGCCATGATAAGAGCTGTTCGAATTCTCTAAATGCATAGGAAAGGAGCTCCAATGCTTCCTTTCAGAGCTCCTTTAGCATAGGATGCAACGGACCTTCCTATGCCATAGGAAAGGAGATTACGCCGACCCACAATTCTTTGCGAGAGCAACATTTAAAGTGCCGCACACCTCGGCCGTTCATGAAAACAAACGATAGGTGCATTTACATATTTAACAATGACTTTCATGCAGACAGAGTAATTGGAATAGTGATGATAAATGTGTGGACAGTGATAATAATTTAATGTTTTTTTTTTATTTATTTCAATCATGTTACAAATGTTTGACAAAAACGAAACTAAAACCACAAATGAAAAGTAAATAAAACAACGGTCAAACAGAAAGGTGGAGCTGCTGGACCT
>NC_139936.1:2756102-2961102 GCF_963514095.1 Eutrigla gurnardus | reverse complement strand
ATTATGCCCGCTGACAGGAGATGCATGAGGTGCGCATTGTGCGGCTGGGAGCAGCCTTGACAAGTTGTAGTTAACGGCGGCGGCGGCGGCGTACAAAAGGAACGCGGCGCCTTATTAATGGTGGAGCGTCCGTGTCAATAATCCCTGCTTTTGGGTCGTGTCCAGAGTCATGCATCTCTCCACTACAAGTGGCACACACACCTGGGCTTTTAACAGCACATATATATAACACACACACACACACACACACACACACACACACACACACACACACACACACACACACTCCCTTATGGGCCGGAAACAGCTTTCCTTCCTATAGAATGAATGGCACAGCAGCTGGAGGAGGAGCAAACATAGAAATGTGAATATAAATATCACCTGTTTTTAATTATTTATCTTTAATAATAAAAAAGTCACTGCCTGGGGGGGGGTGGTCTGTTCCTAACCTAATCCATAAGCACGAATACAAAGAAATAAGTCATGAAATTCCCAACCGCATGTCCTCTATGGAAATATTTGTAATGTATATTCTAATTTTTCTGAATAAATTAGGCAGAGATGCATTTCCATGTAAATTTATTCAAGGCGAAAGGGAAGAGGAGTGTGGGGGGGCGCGGCGAGATCTGCCAGATTATGCATAATTGTAGCATTGTAGCCCTCGTTTCTACACGGAGCTCCGTATTGCGTGGTCATTAAATCCTAAAATAATGGCGACCTCACAGCTTCTTCGTCCTAATTGCCTCTCTTCCACGCGATCGCCGTCTCACGACAACGTGATGAAGTGTGCCGCGGGACGTGTTAACAAGATGGCGCTTTTTTTTCTTCTTTTTTTTCTGAAAGTTGGGAGTGACTTCGCTCGCTCACTGTCATCGTTTTTCTGCCGCTCACCTTGACGCCTTTTGAGCTTCGCCGTCGCCCCGATGCATCAGATTCCAGCTCGCCGCCGCCGCCGCTCGTTTTAATATGCGCAAAAGAAATCAAAGAGGGGGAAACAGGCTCATTAATAATAATGAAAAAAAATAGACGTGTCTCTAATCCACTCAGTGGTCGGGGAGGAATTTTTTGTCTAATGAAATGCAACATGTTACCTAATTGCAACGCCGCATCAGCAGCGCGGCGTACGTTTCAAAGGGAGGAAAATCTGCATGAATCTCAAATAGTAGCATCTCTCTATTGAGACGGCGAGGGGAAGGAAGGAGAGATCCATCTCTGTGATGATATGTGAAAAGGCCAAGCTCCTCGCCCCGCCATGTACTTCTCCTCATTACCTTTCATTCGCCATCCGAGCGTCTTCCACGTCCAGAAAACAACGAGACGACGACGATGACGTGTTCTTCATCAGCGCAGATTTGTAAAATCTGGACTTCCAGGTTATTATAACGCGTCCCCCGGTGGACATCTTGTCCACGCCGAGACTACGGCGCCCCAGATCCCCCCCCCCCTGTCCCGCCTAAACACCCCCCGTCCCGCTGACGTTTAGCCATGCTTCATCTCCGCATCCTTAAAAGCAGAAATTAATGACAAGCACAAAGCTGCTCATTTATAATTGCTTCATTATACTGTTGTGTTCTCCTGACAATAATGGTGTTGCTGGTGTTTTTCTAATTATATGGCTCTTTTTTTTTTTTTTTGCTCGTTATCAAGGACTTCAGGTAATTGTGGAGAAAATAATGACTGCCTGCCTGCTTCTTCCTCCGTCTCTCATGGATTGCACATCACAAACAGTCTCAGTGCAACCGAGAGCCTTATCAAGGAGGCTGCTGGGTCGCCTTTTAAAGCCGCCGCCGTTTACACCCGCGACTCCTCAGCCGGCTCGAGTGTCTCTAATGAGCGACTTGTGTTCAGGTGTTTAACTCAAGGTTTGTGACAGATTACAATTAGCTGCTTTCTGTTCTTGCACTTCAATCACACGCTTTCTTATTCATTATTATTTTCGTACTCTTCGTCTCCTTCAAATAATAACCATCCAGATGCGTTTCACGTGTTCGAGCGTGTTGCTGATCGAGACCAACTGAAACTGTTTCAAGCGGAAACGCGATCGGCCCCGTTTAGATTACGTAGATATAACATACTTACTAATATTACACAACAGTGTACCTTTAAATAAATGTCTGTTAGGTCACTTTTTATCCCTGAACAACGGAGATCCACATCACAAACAGGGTGACCAACTGAAACTGTTCCAAGCAGAAACGCGATCGGCCCCGTTTAGATTACGCAGATTTAAACGTCTCATTCTGCGATCAAATACGATTCGTATTTTAATACTTACTAATAGTACACAAACTGTACCTTTTAAATAAATGTCTGTTAGGTCACTTTTAGGCGGCAACACAACAGATAGAGCCGTTTGCGGCATCAAGAACCAGGTGTCCGTCACAAATGTAATTACAGCTTATCGCCACAGGTGGCGGCAAAGAGAAACGAACAGTAGATCTTTGAGATCACAGCTTTAAAGTTTGGAGAACTCGGCTAAAGAAATATATATATATATCATGAAGTTTATAGAGGATTTAAAGTAAAACATGAATAACAGAAAGCTGAAAAAGTCTCATGTAAGATTCTCTAGTTTTGATTTGCAACGAGACGATAACATCACTAATAATGCCGTCTGCGTACTGTGATTTCACTCAACTGTGGGGAGATTAGTGATTTGCATTTAATACCCGGTGTGCTCCGCCGTTTCTCTTTTTCATGCAACATTGCCGGATATGGATGATGACATTACAATAATTAAAGAACATTATGGACAGAGGGCGCGTTGCTGTTTGCTACCGCGCGTAATGGCGGACCAACACTGTTATTTCTATTTGAAGAATGCATCCATGTGTGAAATAATAATACTCCCTCCGGGAATACCATTGTCATATTTTATTTGTCAGTATATAAAAAAAGATGAAACGGAAAAACATAATAATAATAATAATAATAAAGGAAAGAAAGAACTCCTTTCAATCCTTCTTCCTCTTTTTTTAATTTTTTTTTTTTTTAATTCTGCTGTTGCAGCATCCAGCACCGCTGCTGTCTGGAAACCTCAGAGGCGGACTTAATTAGTTGCTAAGAGAAAGCTGCCAGTGGTGGAGAGAGAGAGAGAGAGAGAGAGAGGGGCAGATTTTAGTTTGCTCTGAACTTTGCTAATTATCAGGTAGGATGTAATTTCCTCCGTTCCCAAGAGGCGCCCAGCAGAGAGCAGAGAAACGAGGCTGAGCGCCAGAAAAAAAGTATGAAATATTGACTGTTACGAACAAATACTTTTGTTACTATTTCCTCTTCCACATCAACCCAGGCTTTTCTTTCTCTCCCTGCTGTTACCGGAGGTGTGATTATAGTCTAACGCCGTGACACATCGCGAACGCTACCTGAGAGGGTGTGGGAGAGAACGTCGGACAGGTGGAAACAGGATGTAGTGTGTCTCAGATCAGGGAGGAGGAGGAGGGGGAGCCGGGCCGGGCGTATATATATATCATTTATATCCAGCAAATGTCTGAGCAGTGACAGCGACTGTGTTTAGCAGGTTCCTATCCCACATGCATCACATTATGATTCTGAAGTGCCTCAGACGAAAGAGGAGGTTGAATTGCCGTTGACCTGAGTGAGCTAAAATGACATAGATTCAGACAAATAGAGCACCGAGCTAAGCGGGAAAACAAGATGGATGTCTAGTGGCAGCACATCTGCACAGGCTCCCTCTGTGTGTGTGTGTGTGTGTGTGTGTGTGTGTGTGTGTGTGTGTGTGTGTGTGTGTGTGTGTGTGTGTGTGTGTGTGTGTGTGTGTGTGTGTGTGAGCCCAAACTTTTGACGTTGCACCACATCTGAAGCCGTCTGCAAACTTAAAACCCTGAGAAATTATGCAATCCTCCGAATTCGCGAAATCTAAAGGATCTCTGTGTTCTAAATATCTGGTGGAGTTTTCTGAGCGGCGTCTACAAAGCTCTCCGCTTCTTTTTTTTTCATGTTTTTTTTTTCTATCTTGGCAGTCTCCTTCTGCGTGCGAGGCTATCGCCATGGTTGCGGCGTCTAATATGCACGCCCCAGTGCATTGAGAAAAGAGAGAACCTCTTCCTCACTTGGTTTAATTGTCCCTCAGAGACCTGTGGAATTGGAATCTAAGTGGAATACCAGTCTCTTTCTCCCCCCCCACCTCCACCACCACCCTCTTCCCCGTTCCCCTCTCTGGGGTCGGAAACCCGGCATTCGGAGACTCCTGATTTGGGCCTTTATTTCATCACAGGCGTCTTCTCAGCTCTGACTCCTCGGCGTTCGGCTTTATTAACCCCCCTAAGCAAGAAGTACCTGAGGGAGGTCAGACGCCGGTCGTTAAAAATCTATTGTGACTTGTCTGAAAAATGAATAAATGAGCACATTATTTCCCCCCGTCCTGCAGCCCCGGCGCCCTGTTTGTCTAATCAAGTGCGGGAGCGGGGCAAAGTCAACCAGGGTTGACATGCACATTTTATTTAAGTTTTTTGTCTGTCAGAGGAGTTTAAATGTGTAATGAACAAAGGAGTGGTGATTTGAAATATAATCCCATTACACTGATGAAATTACAAAGACGGCGAGAGTTCACAAATCACGCTCATTGTTTTCTATCATGAGCGATGCCCCTGCTGAGGTTGTGGCGGCGAGGAGGAAGGGCAGAGCGGGAATGAATAGTGACAGCACTGTAAAGGGGGGATCGGGCCTCGGTGCACCTCCTCCTCCGCCTCCTCCCCGACACCGGGAGAAGGCGAGAGGCTCTGGTGTTGCCTCGGGAAGAAGCCCATCAGGAAGTGGAGAGCAGCTCAGAGTCGAGGTGGACGTACTCGGGTCGTTACCAAGTAGTTCTACACGGAACTATAGGCTGTTCTACACATTATTATTGGCCGGTTTAATACGGAACGTTATCTGATATGTACTAGGGGGTCCCTCCACCGGGTCTATAGGCCTTGGGGGTCCCTCCACCGGGCCTCTATAGGCCTTTGGGGTCCCTCCACCGGGTCTCTATCGGCCTTTGGGGTCCCTCCACCGGGTCTCTAGGCCTTGGGGGTCCCTCCACCGGGCCTCTATAGGCCTTTGGGGTCCCTCCACCGGGTCTCTAGGCCTTGGGGGTCCCTCCACCGGGCCTCTATAGGCCTTGGGGGTCCCTCCACCAGGTCTCTATAGGCCTTGGGGTTCCTCAGCCTGAAAACGATGAAGACCTCTGCTTTAAATGACACATTCAAACTGTTCCGATTGTATTCTCTTGAACAAAACGATCCACACTTTGAACCGATGTGACGTCACAGTGAGAAAAACAATAACGAGCTGCCGATTCAACTATTTTGAATTTGAATCACTTTCAAATTCAGTCGTATACAGACTATGAATACTTTTTGTACATGAACTGTGTTTCTACTGTGTGACAATAGAAATCTTGAACCTTGAATTCAAACAAACGTAAACGTCAAAAAGTGCGCCCGTTTCACACGGAAACCCAGCTTTGTGTTTCGTGGACGGACGTCCGGATGGACAACATCAACACTGTTTGTTTGTCTTGTTTCTGATTTTGGGGTCGAGTTTGTAAGATTTTGTCTCCAGGATGATTTCAGCAGCGTGTGCAGACGTCCTTTGATGTCTGCCTTTGATAAGGAGGGCGCTAACAGTGAGGCCCGTGGCTTAAAGAAAAAAGTTGCATCCAACTCCGGGAAGAAGAGGAAGA
Organism: Eutrigla gurnardus; assembly: GCF_963514095.1. Taxonomy (NCBI): domain Eukaryota; kingdom Metazoa; phylum Chordata; class Actinopteri; order Perciformes; family Triglidae; genus Eutrigla; species Eutrigla gurnardus. The sequence continues at coordinate 2,955,422 of NC_139936.1, read as the reverse complement.
AAATCTGAGAGGAACTTCTCTTTTACTTTTCTCCAGCTTTAATTGGAAGCCTCATATGCCCCTTAAACAACATCATCTGAGGCTAAAAAAAAAGAAGTAGATCTGGCTCTAAAATGCTTACCATTTTTAACACTAATGAACTGAGGCGTGCAGTAGATCGCCAAACTGCGGGGAGACGTACAGTATCTTCTGCAGAATTCCCCCGCTGCACGGGAGCTCATAAAACACATCTGAAGACAGGAACTTGTATCTGGTTATTCGTGTTTAATTGGAGGCGCTGAGTGATGCAAACTAGGTTTTAATGCCCTCCCCTGCTGCCTGACTACAAGCAGCATCACCCCTCCTCTCTCCCCATCTATCCTGGCGGAAAATGACCAGACGCGCCGCTAACAACGTCTGAGGACAACTCCCGCCCAACATGCACGACTTTAGACGCTAAATGCATCTAAATGCCACAGTTTTGTTTTATCTCCTCCCCGGCAGAGAAGCATCCGTGACCGTTTCCTGCCAAAAACAGGGAGGCTGCGTTACGACTCACGTGGGAACTTTATTAAATCCTGTTTCAGGATTCATCTCGGGTGTTTTAATTACTGGCCATATTAATAGTGCGATCGTCGTGTCATCGGTCCCCCTAGGAAGCAGGATTCCTGCTTGTGAACGGTGAGAAAACAAGAAAGTGGGTGTTGGATCGGCACCCGATCGAGTCGACGATCACATCGTTCAGACCTCAGTACGGAGGCCCATTTGATATTAATTTTCCTTCAACTGTCGCCGTGTGTTGCTTTAGTCGAACGTCCGGTTTTGTGTTTTTTTTTTTGACATGACGTTCTGTCTCGCACTATTACGCCCCCTCTCCCCCCGGCTTTGATCTCCTCCATGTACGATATAATGGCTCATCCTGTAAACATGAGAACCGATTGAATAAAGAATACTTTGCTTTCCCCGTGGCCCGCTGGAAAACAGTTCTGTCATGTGCTGTCCACGCTCATCTGGGCTCCGGGCCGGCTGCGGCGCCTTTATTCAATGTGACAGAGGAGAGCTGGGGACTCTTTCTCCTGGCACCCCTGAACGCGCCACACTGACACTCTCCTCTGAAGTGCCACATTAATTCTAATAAAGCGCTGCCTTACCCGGGCCCATGAAGACCAGAGCTGTTGAGGAGCGGGTGGGGGGGTGCAGACGCTCGTATAAATACCAGGCTTAATGAAGGGAGGCAGTGGTGGCGCAGGTGGCGTGGCGGTGCAGGTGGCACCTCTCGCCCCCGGGCTCCTGGGTGAGTCCGCTGCCACCGCCGCTCCAGGGGGGGGCACAGCAGCAGAGATTGCATTTTAATTACCAGGTACACCTTGTCCTCCGGATGGGTCACCGCCTTGGAGGTGGTGGTGGTGGTGGTGGTGGGGGGGGTCTGGAGACCATCACCACCCGCTCCCAACCTCCACCACACCTGCATGTTTACAACCAGAAACTCCTAAATGTCGTAATGTTCACGCTCGTTTCGCTCAACACAACTAATCCTGTATGGGAGAGGGATCCGCCATCCTCCCCCCCCTTGGGGAGGCATCCATCCACCCCCAGTCATTGCTAACCCTCCCCTTGAGGAGCTCCATCCACAGGGAGGTCCACACCTGTTTCCTCCTCCTCCTCCTCCTCCTCCCTCTGGAAGAATCATCCCTCGCTTCCTTCCAGAGGTAACTCAAAACGGTTGACATTTCAAATGCGTCCTCAGTTGAGGGTTTTTTATGCACCTGGCTGAGGAATGGATGGTGGTTTCACGGCACCCATACTCTGTGTGTGTGGAGACCCCCGTACAGATGGGTGATGAGGGCTTGGACTGGGAGGAGGAGGGGTTGTATGTCCAGCACCCCTCCCTCCCTCTCTCTCTCTCGCTCTCTCTCTCTGGGGAGGCTTCTGTCAGCACACAGCAGCACTCGGCAGCACAGATGTTGTTGCATTGTCTGGAGCACCAAAGCCCGGATCAGCCCAACTGGGAGCTTCCACTCATTAGCTATTGTCTCTGTGTCTGACTAGGCCTTTGATGAATGCAGCAGTTAGCCGGAGATCAAGACGCCAGACAGAGAGCGAAAAACAAAAAAGAACGTCTAAAAAAAGAAGAATAATACCACCGTTGTTCAACATCTTCAAATGATCCCCCCTTCATTCATTCATTTTCATTTTTTGTCCATTAAAAGGCGAGCCTGGATCGTAAACATACTGCATGTTTCCAGCTCCGTGTTTACCATAAAGAGCATCGGCTCGAAGCTCCCGGAAAAAAACAAAAGGGCACTTGGAAGCTCTGCCTTCCCTCTTTGCTTGCTCACCCAGAGAAAAGGCCATGCTATTATTTATTTAATTCCCCCTCCTTCCCCGTTCTCTTCCCTGCATGCAGCCAGCCAGCCAGCCAGCCAGCCAGCCAGCCAGCCGGGCTATGAACACATTGCGAGGCCTGAGGGCAGTGCTGTGGACAACCTGCGCCGTGTTCACATGGCTGAGCAGAGAGCGAGCTGAGGAAGACTGGCACGCTGAAACCAAACAGGTGTATGATTCGGAGGCGTGAGCTGTGAAGGGTAAATTTTTTTTTTTATACAAGTCAATGTTGCTTTTGGAGCAAGCGGGGCGGCTTGGATCCGTCCCAGGAAACGTTTACACGCATTGTGACTTTTTTCCCTCTCGTAAGCCTGCTATTGTCTCAGGGCAAATTTACTCACACTATAAGTAAATATTGACTTATATCACGTTCATGGCGATTACATGTGTATGTAAAGAAGCTGCATGGAGCTAATTTAAGTGGTCAGTGTTGTTCTCCACACGAGTTCTCACTTTGTGTAGGTGGGCCTCTTTATTTGGTTACACACACACACACACACACACACACACACACACACACACAGTTCTGTTTGTCTCAGTTCTATTTATTGATTCCATGTTGACGAAAAGCCATCACTTCCTTTCTACCAGTGAATTATCATCAACGTTGGAGGATTTAATGGTGAGTTTTAGAACGTCACAGATTACAAGAAGAAACATTTGCAATTCGATTAAAATGTATAATTTCAAGTCTTCTTCAATCCAGCATGATGTTCATTTAGTACATTATGGTCCATTTAGAGTCCACCAGACCAGAAAGCAGGGGATGCTTTAGGGGGCGGGGCTTACCTGCTGATTGACAGGTCGCTACCACGCTACCAATGCTAGTTAGCTACTAAGATGACTTTAACACTTAGCTGTAAAGTTTACCTTGAATTATGAAGCTAACTTTCCACACCAGAATCCAGATGGATCCAGATCCGTCTGTGTCCATCAGATCCACCCGTCGCTCAGTCCAAATATGGTCACTTCCTTTCACTGGTTGCAAAAATCCCAAGATGGTGATGGCCAAAAGGCTGAAATGCTGAACTCGTAATACTTTCAAACTGTAGTCCATAAATGTATTCTTAAATACAGTCTAGTGTAGTCTGGCTTGTCCCGCTCTACTGTGCTGTGATTAGCTATTACTAGCTAGTATTACTAGCTAATAGTACTGGCTAATAGTACTGTTGTAGCATTGTACTCAGGTAGGGGCTGGCTGGTACGCTAGCTAGCTAGTTTGCTAATTCAACTTTTATGATACACTGGTTACATAAATTAAATCTCCCTGGTTCGGTTTAGGAATATGTAATGTTGTTTTCCCAGATAACTCTAAATCCCCGCCCGAAGTAGTTGGTACGTCTCAGGTTCGGATGTTCCATTCGCCAACAATGAGAGGAAGAAGAGGGGGGGTATGTATACCTTGTAGGCCTACTTTTATACTTTTGTTTAATACCCAATTATTATGTCAGATCAGTCCTAACATTGTTATGTAGCTGTTTATTATAGTAACAAAAGAGTAGTATTTTATGTACATGTACTTTTAAAGGTGAATAACTGAGTATTCTGATCTGAGACGTCCCCTATCGCGGTGTGGTGGTACGTGCCGACGGGACGCTCGCGCTCAGTCCGGGGTTGGAGCCGAACGAATCAGGTATGACTACCAAGTTTGTTTACTTATAGTGTAATACTGTTTAATGTATAGTACTGTGAACACTTTTCGCGAGCGTGATATGACGCAGCTGTGACGTACAGAGCGTGAGTGTGTACCGTGAGGAGTTTTAAAGTTGTGATTCTGTGAATCGCTGGCATTCGCGCGCAGCGAACCTCGCCGGCGACGCGCGGCATTGTGGGAGATGTAGTTTTTACTTGGGGATTGGCGTAAAACGAATGTAAAGTGTGCTTTCCTACCGTTGTTTGTGAACATAAGACATCTCTGCATACTTATATTCCTCTATTGCATTATATTAATTATAATGACGTGTGAAGCATTGTTTTGTTGTTTTGCATTTGTTTTACTTTATTATTATTTAATGATTTAAAGTAGTCTGATGTGGAGGATTTATTTAACCTTACACTATAACATTCCCATATACTTTCCCTTCCTTAAGCACTTGACATCAAAGTAAATATGACATTGACTTAATTAGTTCAAGTTCCTCTACAAGCTAACAAGCTAGATAATTATAATTATACTCCTGTTTATCCCCCCCCCCCCCTTAAATTCTGTTAATATGATAACTTATGATAACCAAAGATTGGGATCACATTGCTACAACAAATAAATATAAATAAGCTAAGAGTTTATCTGAAGCAGTTTATTTGAAGGTAAAGTAAAAAAAATGAGCCCACCAGTGATGTTTGTAAAGATCCTGAGTCCAGAAAGTCCATCTGATAAACTGTTAAACCACTATAGCGGTCAGTTATTAGTGTCCATAACAGAGTTTAACTGTTTAGCCTTTTTGCTCTTCCAAAATACTGAGCGATTGTTGATAATTATCTCATTGATTGTGTTTCTTAACCTATTGAATTCCTCTGTAATTATCTTTGTAAGCACGAGGTGATTACAAAACTGAATAAAACTCAAGGTTGCATGAAATCGCAGTTTCCATTTTAGGTAACTTATCAACATTGGCCTAATACTGAATATATTAGGGATGAACTGAGGGTGGTAATGTGTTACACATTTGAGTTTCCATTAGCTGTATCGGATTGCTTTTTCGGAGCTAGAGCTCTCCCCGAAACGGAGCACCAAACTGGAATTATCCCGCCGAACAGCAATAAAGTCTTACAATTTAATGCCGCTTTATTACTTTAAACTATTTTATTACCGCTGACAATCAAAGAAAGTTATCAGTTTCATACCTTCATACTTTCTTATTTTCTCCCACTACACTTCTACAAAAGGCTTTGACCTGTAAACAGGAAAGGCGGCGTGTTTAATAATGCGGTTTTAACAGGAAATCAACGGCGCTCTCCACACTTTGGGATCCAGAAATGACACGACGCCCCGGAGGAGTCGCTAAGGAAGCACACATAAATCTCCGCGCAGTCAGTCCTGGAAGGCTGGACCTTGGGGTTAAGATAAGAGACCATGTTAGTGGTTATTAAGTGAAAGTTTCCAATCGATAGCCAGAGAGACGTAATCAGGGAGGGTTTAATTGCAGAGGGGAAGACATTTATTCACGTTATTGCAGCAGCCTGTCCAGAAAAGCTTAATTTTTCGCCCCAGAGTCTCCCTCCCACCGGCTGACTCCGGCTGACCTCCTGAAAGGCTACCGCTCACACTGCATAGAGGTGTCAGATATTCAGTGATATCACTCCAGTGTTGTCACATTTATATGACTCACCGCTCTGCAGTGTATTAATGCCGTCAATGCATTAAAAAAATCTCTGTGGTGGAGGAGAGGGGGTGTTTTCTTCCGTCTAAGCCCTCACCATTAATACATATTCTTTATTCTTCCATGCATGCTTATTGAATACCGCATAATTACATTTTCTCTCATTTCTTTTTTATCATAAAAGTACGAATCAAGTGAGCGCACGGGGGGTTTATCAGCTTTCCAGAAGGAAAACTTATGAATGCAACTCCTTTCTTTTTTTTTTTATGACTCTGAATTCTCCAAAGCATTAACCTTTAAAAACTAGATTTACATCTGCATTTGTCAGCCTCCGCTGGGTAAACCTGGCAATAAACACCTTCGAGACTCCAAACATCTCCCATGACCTCAGAAAATATTTGACTGTAGTTATATATCAGCCATCAATTACCGCTCACGCAAAAAAAAAATGCCTTTGCTGCATATATACGCTGTCCGGTACATTCCAAGGAAATGGAGTACGGGACAAAAGTTATTCTTTTTAAAACAATTTTTCAGCATTTATCACCGGAGAAGTCCTTGTATTTCTTGCTAATAGGGCTTCACTCAATAAGATACTTAAATAAGGATTCAGCATTACGGATAAATTGGATTCTCACAAAGAAAATTGGGCTCATTATTCAGTGCAGTGGTTGTCTCCTTTCTTAGTTAAGGAGACTCTGCTACATCATGTTGCATGATCATAATACGAATAAAACCCATTCCTTTCTGCAGCAGCAGCAGCAGCCTGCTCACGTTCTGGCTCTGCATGCTGCTTGATCACCACAATCCTAAAGCGACTTATTGCGGGGGGATTTCATGCCACGGAGTGATGATGATGTTGATGATGATGATGATGATGTGAATGGATGTCTGATGCCGCGTCAAATCCAGTAGATGTCAGTAAATTGGAACATATGTTACTTAAACTATAACATCATGATAATTCTCCTCCAAGATGGCTCATAAAGCTGGAATTTATTAGGCCAAATCTCGGATGATGATAACATAGATAATTTTTAATGGAAGGTTAATGCGAGAATCAAAAGATAAAAAAAAGGAGCCTTTGGCCTTGTATCAGCTGGATCCTACGGCGCCGCTGCTAAAATCTGAAGAATTTTTATGCACCGTGGGGGTGTTCCCCTTTCATTACATTTTATTGCTCAAAGCATAAAAATATACGGAACATTTGCATGGCTAATAAAATCCCAGATCTTTACAGGATAAGCACAATGGAGACACAGTGTGTAAAGGAAATCTAGCTTCTGTGAGAAAAAAAAGAGATATTCCCTCTGCTGTTTGTCCCGGTGCCGTCCCACCAGAACGAGGAGCCTCCTCCTCCTCCTCCTCCTCCCAGCGGGAGATCTCCGCTCCGACAACCAGCAAACCCGAGCGCCTCCTTCTATTCCCACAGACGCACTTTTAAAATAGGCCACATTGGAGAAAACATGACTTTTCACTATTCTAATAAATGGGAGCCTGCCTGTTTATTATTAATGACATCCCAGCACACTTTTCGGATTTGGTTGGTGTTACGCCGTGTGAGTAATTTATATTCATGCCAGCGCGGGAGCCTGCACGTGTATGCTTACTGTCTTTTTTACTGTCAGCTATGTGCAGTAGTTCCATGCAATTTTAATGTTTACCAGGTCAGTCCTGACCTTCTTAATCCTCCTGGTTATTAATATGGTAAAGCCAAACGCAGAGGAACAATTAATCAAAAAACACCTCTTCTTCTTCTTCTTCTTCTTCTTCTTCTTCTTCTTCTTCTTCTTCTTCTTCTTCTTCACCTTTCATACATAATAATTATATTGGGCTGCCTTGGGCTGAGGAGTGCATTAACATGTGTGTACCAGCGCAGGGAGAATAAGTAAAAAAGAAAAAGCAGAGCGTCGCTGCCCCGATGGTGCGAGGAGGTACTTCCCCAGGATTAGCCTTATGAGGCTGAGTGGCAGGAACTTGAACATGACAGAGCACTGATACACTTTCTTGTCCAGACAATTATCTGTGCCCTACTTTTAAAGCTAATTCTACACGGACCCCCCAGGTTGTGTGTGAAGCATCGTGGCGGGGGGGCGGCGGCGGCGGAGGGTGTCAGTCACAGGAGGACCAGACTGCCCCGGAGCAAAGCTGCCGGTCCCTTCTCAGGGGGGGGGGGGGGGGGTGATTGAAATAGAAGTTGAGATGTAGGACACATAAATAAAGCGATTTCTTTTTTCCTGGAATACACTTCCCTCTCCTCACATTTACATAATACTCCACCATGCACACCATCACTCCCATCAGCCCCAAGGTTTATGGAGTCATGTGATGATGCATGTCGCTGCAGCCATTCACATCAGCTTCCTAAACATTAGCAGAGCAACGCAAACATCATGTTTATTGCATTCTCATGCAATTTATTGTTTGTTTTTGTTGTTGTTGAAGCACCTGCTTCCTGATTTTCTGTGTGTTTTTTTTTTAAGGCCCGGTGCTTATTGTGCTTGCACACTGTGACCTCCAAGGAGAGATGGAAAGACAATGCGAGCGTGCTGGATGAAAGGGCATCGGAGAGCGGCCGCGTCCATGGGTGGGTGGTGGGAGGAGGAGGGGGGGGGGGGGGGGGGAGGACGCAGGGAGGATGGGAAGCAGATGGCGGTGGCTCCGTCCCATCAGCACAACAGAAGGGGGACTCAAGATGGCCACAGGCCCCCCTCACATTAACAGCATTCAGGGAGACGCCTTATCATCCCGCCAGCGTGATACGTTTTTAACAACCCCACCCTCCTCATCCCCCAACCCCCCTCACTATACAGGAGACGCTGAATCAATCATCTGGGTACTTACAGTATTACATTAAAGTCAAGGGTAGAGCCTATCGCGCATATAGCCTAAAAATGGGATCTCTGTGAGGAAATATATTCCTCAAAATGAGACGGAATAAAATCAGGTTTAAGATGACGGGGCACGACCCGCCCTCTCTCTCTCTCTCGTAGTCGACTATGAATGAGGCCGCGGCGTCTATGAGCAGCTTGTCTGGGAGATAACCTTCAGCATGCCGCCTCCCATCCCTCGCCGCTCCTCGCACGGCGAAGAGCGTGTAGCGAGTAGCTGCTAATTAAGCTCGGCCAACGTAGAGAAGACGGCATGTTGATGCGGTCAGATGAAAAAAATGAAATATCTGTAGTCACGACATCACATCTCACTCCATCCCGTAACACGACGCACATTTTTTGTTCTTGAGAAATATATATATATATATATATATATATATATATATATGCATGCGTACAGACAGTAAATCAGAGAATGAATTGTTCATCAATTGAATCTGAATTGTTCATCTGGTGACTTTTCCCCACGTAGCATAGTTCATCATACAGGCCAGCGACAGAGCGGCGGGAAAAAAGAGGAGAAAAAAGCCAAAGAATCATGCATCTTTGTGAGCAGAAATTAATAAAAAAACACGATGTCAGGGAGCCAGAAAAAATGGTTTCCCCTAATGGATTCTCCGCAGAAAACAGCTTTTAGACAATCAATCTTTTCTTTGAAAGCCCAATTATTTAAGTAATTGTTCCTTACAATTGCCACAGGAATTTGTCCTCTGGATGCTGTAAAAGTAAGCATCTTTTGTCACTCGTAAAATGGCTCATACCATTTTTATTGTACTCATTTAATTTCTTTGGCACGGTTTCTACTTAACACCCTTTTGTCTACATTTATAAAACTGTTCATTGTCTATTTGTCAAAGAAGCGCGTGTGCACGCCCGTGCACGTGCACGCTCCTGTGTTGTTATGGCATAATCAGAAGTCGTGCAGAGTGCGGCGTCAATCAGGAGCGGTGTTTACAGTCAGCCGTAAACACCTGTTGACTGACATGTTGTCATTTCTACAGCGTATCATAATAACTATGCAGCATGATATCTAACTGGTGAACTAGCGATGTTTGATTTAACTGTGCCATCATTCATTCAGCCTCCGTCACGGCATAAAAGCACGGCTACAAATTGAAATGGAATGAGTCCTCATTAAACAATAAAAGATAATTAATCAGATTTAATTTATACCCAATGCAGTTTTTTTGTAATATTTTCCAAATGAATGTTCATTTTCTTAATTTTTATTTTTTATTTTGATGGGGTCTTTTTTTTTAAGAAACATGCAGTTAATGTCTGTGTCAGAATGATCTGATTAAGAAATAATCATACTTATTCCCTGTGGAGCAAGAACCATCCATCCATCCATTATCTGTAGCTGCTTATCCTTTTCAGGGTCAATTAACCAAACATGGCGGTATATATCTTAACATTGTGACGATAGTTGGTTTTACTGTGAGAAATAAGTATGTTTTCTTGCAAAATAGCAAAAAAAAACACATTTTATAGACTTAAAACTTAAAATAAGAAGATTTATACACACATTCGACCCCCCCTCCCAGAAATGTGTAGTATAGGTCTCCAAAAAGAGGCTTCACTTGCGTCATTATTCTAATTTTGTTTTGCTTGTTAGTGTCCAGGTTACTGACAGCCTGCAAAATACTGTTACAATTAGGCCTGGCAGCGGTGCCAGATGTTTGTGCGAGAGGAGAGAGGGAGATGTCAAAACACCTGTCTGATCACCATGGTGCACATGCTGGTGCAACCGGCAACGGTGCAACCAGTCCTTGTTAGTTTAGTCTCCTCTTCAAGGCCCGGTCTGGGACTACACCATGGACACCTCGCTGACAAACACACTGACTTTCTCTTTTTTTATTCTACGTTACTGTACAATAGCCCCAGAGGCAGAATCCTCATCTGATAGCGTCGCATTTATCCAGCGTTTATCCAACGTAACACTCGCATCGTCCTTTTCTGGTGTGTGAGGGTAATTTGACAATAGATATAAAATAACGTGACAGCGTGTGTATCCTTGTCAATCCCCCGTGATAAACAGAACTTAACCCCCAAAAAACACGGCTTGTAATTAAAGCACGTTGAATGCCGTCACTCTGAGAGTAGATGTCATTTATTATTTAAGTCGGAGACGGCTCCCGAAAAATATGTCACCGTTAATTAAATCAAATTCCAGAGAAAATCCCAGCACTCTAGATAACGATGTTTCTTAATCACACGGCCAAGGAGATTCTCGAATCCGTCACACATAAAAACACGACGATGGCGACGGCGTTTTTGAACACACGTGTGATTGTAAAAAAAAAAAAAAGCTGGTGATACTAAGCAGAGGACATTATAACCGCATTAACCCAGCATTACGTCAGGCTTTTATTGGTCTATGTGTTCAATAAATTCTTCTAGTAGCTCGCGAGCCAATATATACTGTAGTGTTACTCATCCTTTCAAGTGTTCAGGTCAGTTACTATGGCAACCTGCACAAACTGGGGATGAGATAAGGGCCGGAGCCGTGGCCTTGAGGGAGTCGTTAAGCATCTGTCTCCCGACTCCCCCCCCCCCCCCCCCCCTCAGTCTGTGTGTGGAGGAGGCTGCCAGGGAGGCAGCACATAAACAACAAAGGTGGCTCACCCTTGCTCCCTCTCCAAGGGCTGACCATCATCACGCTGAGTTAACAGCGCCACCCATCACCGCCGCTCACAGCTCACCCTCAAGTTTCTGTTTCTTTGGGGAAAAATCTCACGTTCGCTCACACCGTTTTGATATCACATTCATTCAGCTCTCAAATAATAAAAGCAGGAAACAAATCTTGTTTTCTCATCCACATGATGCCATATTTGTACGACAGCGAGACATCGCTATGGATACCTCAGGATCAGCGAGAGGGAGAGTCTTCGTGCTGAACCGGCGTGCTGAAAAATGAAATATTGCTTTAAATTATTCTGACTCCATCGGCGTACAAGAGTGAAGACAAGAGAGATGTCAGAGGCTAAGTTCATCAGTGGATTCTGATGAGGTTGCTGCTGCTGCTGCTGCTGCTGCAGCGAGCACGCCTCGCTGGCTTCCCATGCAGCCGCCATGTTCCAATCAAGATGTCTCCTTTTAGAAAAGTCTGTTTGTGATGGAAGACCAAGCCCCCGAAAATGTGCTTAAAAAAGTCTTAATCGTGTGGTTTTGAAATGTGATTTTAGTGGAGTCTTTTGATCAAATTCCTTAAAAAACATGTTTTTATTATAATATTATATCAAAGACTTCTCACATAAAGGCAATGTAAACGTGTGCTCTCTTTTCTACTCGTCAGCATCCGTCCGTGGACCGAATCCAGCTTTTCTCCCTCCTGAATGAATGAATTAATCATTCTCTAAACACACAAAACAGCAAGAGTCAGCTAACAAGAGGCCCCTGCTGGTCGACCACAGCATGTCAGTGTCAATAACGGCAATATTTACCGGACTCAACACCACCGCACGACGAGAAACAACAGTCTTCCGGAGGCCTGATACTCTTTAAGATGCTGCCTCTCGGGGGTGGGGTAGGGGGGGGGTGCTCATGTTGTTTGAACCGGGAGCATCAAGGCTACGCGGTCCCACCTACAGCCTCACCTAAGCGTCGCGTGGACCCGGAGCAGCCAGCCTTGCTTTAGAAACAGATGATAAATAAATCAAAGTGCACTAAGCACTGCTTCCACATGGCAATCGCCTCCTTCATAGCGTCTGCACCTCATCAATCACGCCATTGTCTGCTTGAAAGGCGAGCCTTGTAAATGTCATATCCACTCAAACCCAAGGAGAGGCGGATCAGAATGCGGCTCAGTTTTTTTTTTTCTCTCTTTTAATTGGATAGTGTAATTAAAGTAAAAATCCCTGCTAGGCTGCCTTTTGACAGGACGGATGAAGACCCCTTTTAATAGGGCTATGAAACATATTTGTTAAAAGGATGAGGCAATATGTACCATATGATTGGGTGCCCTTATGTGTCATACTTTTCATTTACGATTTAAAAAAAAAAGGGTGTCTTTATGGAAAAAAAAGGAGATTCCTAAAAGGTCTCAATATATAAGAATAATTAATGAAATTTTTTCCGTCCGATTTATGAAATTTCTCGGAGACCAACTGAAAAAAAGAAGCCCTCGTATATTATACTCACCAATCAGATGCATATATCAAAGCATATGCTCAGCAGCATTTGTGAAACATTCATCTTGGGACCAGAGCGATTAAGAGAGGTAGAGCTTGTTCTTGATTAAAGTAACAACCGAGAGAGGCCAAGCTATAATATTGATTACATGCACAAACGGGATACGGGTCACTTTGCTACCCACACATGCTTTCTATTTAATTTCATTAGCGGCGTTCTTTCCTGATGTACTAATGTTACACAAACACCAGAGGAATACATGCACGCAGGGAGGGAAAAAAAAGAAAGCAGCCACTCGCTGTCACATGTCTGAGGTCATAAAAGCAGTGACACACACACACACACACACATGCACATTCAATATCCTGGTGCTTCGGAGTTGATTTTGATGGTTGCCGGTGAGAACCTGGCTTGAGAGGTCTCTCTTGAGAGGCAGAGTAAGGCCTCCGTAGGAAAGATCGATAGGACAGGGGTGCGCAGATAAATCAGCATGCTCTAGTGACGTCTGTCATAAAGCTCCCGCCACAGTTGCAGCTCTTAGGTTTATGGCGACGTTGAGTGTTATTGCAATCTTTTGATAGCCTCGGTTAATTTATCTGATTACAAGAGCACACAAAGAACAAGCTGCAGGCAACCTCAAGTGTTGCATCCAAGCAGCTCTGGGGGCTTTTTTTGTGCATATACGAAGCCATCAGTGTGGCGTGGTCGTGGTTAGCAATGAGCCGCTACTCTCTCGTTTTCCCCTCTCACGAAACGTTGGATCGTATGCTGAAAAGCATTAATGTTGCAGAAGTTTCTATCTTGATATCGCATGTTGACCGTGGATGTTGTGACGGTGTAAAGTGAATCCCCGGTGGGGAAATAATCTGTCTGCTCGGAGCATTTAAGGAGCTTTTTTTAAAGTTGCTTTTTTAAAGTGGCTTTTGCTGTTTAAGTCAAGTTGAAATAAAAAGAAATGCCTTTAAACACGTTTAGATCACATCTTCAGTCATATCGGTTAAAAAAATAAATCTGTTTCCTCGTATTTTTAGCTCAAAATCCAATACTTTTTCTTCCTGGAAGAAAAAATTACATCAGCTGGTACCAATCAATTTCAACCAATAATATCGTGACGTGCATCCATCAATCACCTGGAATTAAGTCACGGTTCAGAACATCAATACTCTTAAAAACGTCGTTTCAGCTCGATTTTAAGTTGTGCAACTTTAATGTTTTGGTTTCAGTCTCTCCTCAGATAGCCGTTTGAACGCTGCTCTGGGAAGCCGGAACAGAAGGTGACGTTTTGATGACCTGTCATGAGTGCGTCCCGCCACCAGGGGGGGTTCAGAAGAAGAAGTTTCACGTTGATCCAAAGAAGAAGAGGAACGCAGAGAAGCAAATTGGGGAGACAGTGAGGTCCGGTTGCTCCTTACCCTATATTTTGTGTATTTCCAAGGCTTATTTAATACATCACACTCCCAACAACGCGGTTGTGTTACACATCACAACCTCTCTGGTTCCGCGGTGCCGGGATGCTTGTGTTTAATGAGACACTGTTGTTATTTCACGCCTTACACAGTCAGACTTACATCACGTGGCCAGAAACACGACTGCAAATTAATGGTATTGTTTTCTAGCGTAGCTGCAGGAAGCGTAAATAGGCAACACGTTACTTAAAAATGTGATAAAAATGTCTCCAAGTGGGCAAAAAAAATGTCAACGCATGCTTTCATATTCCAATTGTAAATTCTGCGGATCTATAATTCAGAGAATGGTGTTTTTTTTATATTACTTTGCCACTTACAGTGAGTGCCATTTTACAAGAAAATGCAGTGATAAATCAGACCCAGAGAAAAAAGACTGAGACTTGAGTTCTGTAGTTTTTTTTTTTTTTTTACTCCTGCTTCACATCGAGGACACATTTATTTTCTGCTTTATCATTTCACTGTTATTGTTAGCTCAGGATCAGCAATGAAACCTCTCAGACAATGTGAGAGTGGAAGACTCGAGACCTAATCCACAGGGAGCATTCTCCAAAAGTGAACGAGCACGTCAGCTACCTCATGGTTTTAAATGAAACTGCATAAAGGGTTGCCCTGCTGTTCGGTCTGCTGGCAGCCGGTGTGAATTGTGCTGGAAAATCTATTTTGGAGAGCTGGGCCCTTTCAATTCAGAGGGAGAAGACTGACTGCTGTAGCGACATCAATCAAACCGGGACGCTGCGCCGGCTTCGCTACACAAGTGGAAGGTCTCGAGTTCACGGGTTAAAACAGGCAATATAATAAAAAAAGGTGTAGAGAGAGGGAGACGGCTGGGCTGGGGGCAGACTGTTGTTGGTCTCTGCTATCTCCTCAGTGGAAGTGTTGGAGAGGTACCCCCCTCCTGTATTAGCTGGACTTCATTAATCTTCATGCCATCTTCTTTAACTAGTCATGTAGAACGGCTCAATAGAAAGCCGTATAATGGGGAAGGCCCAGTGCCAATTACTAGGTTAACATAGTGTTCAGCCCCAGTGCAACAAAGGAATGAGATGGAGGAGGAGAGCTGGCTACCAGGGAGAGATGCACACCATTTGAATTGACAAGAGATGCAAAATGGAAGGTTTTTTTTGCAGCGTTGTTTAAACCTGAAGAAGAAGAAAAAAACTCAATAAAAAAAATATTATGCAAGTCTATATTTATGTCATTAAATAACAGACAAGCTAACAGGGTAGTCTGACATTCACACTGATAAATCAGATGGTATGTTTAGAATAACTGCAGCATAACATAAACAAATATTGAAAAAAAAAACAATGCAGTCTTGCATTTGTGACAAGGTGGGTTGGATTAGTCAAATAAACGAGCTGTTGTTAAAGCATCAATGCAGCGGTAAGCTTAGATGTTGCAGTATAAATATGCAGGAATTTTGAGGCATCAACTTTTGTCATTACATCTATATCGTTTATTAATTTAGCTTATTCAACTTTACCAGTTCCTTTCTAAATAAACATATTATGTTAGCTATTCTGGCCTTTTGTCTTTGATTAAAGTCTTTTGTCTTTGATTAAATGTACTGCTCAACTCAAATAATGGTGCTGTAATTAATACTTATTATTATTATAATATAACATAGCGATACATCAAATTATTATTGTGAAGAATTATTGTGATAAACCTACAGAGAAACAGCAGACACACAGTTAGTGAACAGCACTAGTAAACATAGCATTTAGCAGCTAAAGTAAATCCTGATTTCTTGTAAATAATGTTTTTGTATTTCTTTCACAGTAGTGCCCAGTTTATAGTGTAGCCCTAGAAATTAATAGTTAGTTAACTAGTTTTCTTAGCCAGCGTTTGTTTTCTCAGAGTAATGTTTTGTTATGTAAATGTCTCTTGGTTAGTATTAACATATTCAGTTCCGTGTAAATCATCCTCTGTTACTTTAAATAGTTAGTGTGCATTGTACCTGGCGAATCTGTGGCGTAAATCGACTACAACCTAACTGTGGAGTTGTATTAGATGTAATTGGTTGTTGAAGGGTCATGTCACTTTTCCTGTTTTCTGATTGGCTGTGGGGGGCGGGAGCTGGCGGAATGCCGGGACCGAGCAAAGGAGAGTGAAGAAGCGGTAGCGGCCAGCGAACGAGGAAAATGGCGACTTTACGGTTAAAATTAAGTTTTAAAGTTACGACGCTGTATAAACTAGACTGTGTAGAGACAACAGGCCGGCAAAGAGTCGTGTATGTTTGCTGTGAGTAACCTAGTGAGTTTTTTTTCGACGCACCGTTAGCTTTTTAGTTAGCTTTCGAGTTAGCTTCCCCAGCTAGCTGTCCTCGAGGGACGCTGCGGACGGACCGGATAGCTCCAGGTGACCCGGATGAAGGCCAAACGGTCAGCCATCAGCCCGCCAGTTTGTCCCATCACGCTCGGAGCTTTGGACTGGGAGACTTGAACTCTGCTATTGTGAGTACTGAACCTCTTCCCCCCAGCGGTTGTTGGCCACAACACAATAGATCAGACCTGCAACAGTGGGTTTATTTTATTTCATTGTTTTATTTTAGGTGCTGGCTTGTATGAGTTCGTGTGTGCATGCATCGGGTTATTTAGTGGCTGTTTAAAAATACTTTTTCATTTTGTGCTTTTTGTCATTTGCTTTGCAGTGTTAAAGGTAAAAATACAACAACACAAGAAGGTTAATAACCTTCCTCTGTGTGAATGTTATTTGTTTATTTTTGTGAAAGCTCAGTATATTCTTGGTTTGCTACTATTTATTTTTGGTATATGCTTTCAATTTTTCCTCAACATAATTTTCCTTTTCAGTTAATACATTTTGAGGTAATTTTGTAAGGTATAAATATGAACACAGTGAGTACACAGTATAAGTGGTACAGTGATATTTACTTTAAAATACACTATCAACAAAATAAAGTAAACACAACTAGGGAAATAAGTTTTACTGCCTATAGAGATGGTACAGAGAGCTCTACAATAGTAAGTATCACTCATGCTGTGATGTCATCCTCAGCCTCCATTTACTTCGTATTTATTCTTTATTTGACTAGAGGGGAAGTTCGCCGTGCAAACTACTTGTCATGACTGCTGTCAGAAAAAGTACAGTGTTAAACTGTAGTTATTTAATTCCATGTGATTAAAATGGGACTGGGTCAGTTTTGGGAAGAGCCCGCAGGCTGCAGTTTTATTTAGAGGACCAAGATTAAACTCGAGTAAAATGGAAATGTCACACCGTCATGGAAGATGCTGCGGGAGTTGTGAGAAGGATAATATTATTGTGATGTGAAGTGATAATTCTGCCCTGTCCACCCTCATTATCCAGCAGCCTAGTGTATTTCTGGCTCGCAGCTGTGTGTGTGTGTGTGTGTGTGTGTGTGTGTGTGTGTGTGTGTGTGTGTGTGTGTTTGTGTGCGCGCACGCACTAGATGCCCTTTCCTTTCTCCACGCACTCACTGCAAATTCACAAAACAGGAAACATGAGGGGAAACATTTGGCATCTTTGTGTTTTATTGTTGTCAAGGCCCCCAAATTGTGTTTTTATGCATGTGTGTGTGTTAAAATGTGTGTCTTGTGTGTTTTGGATTGGCGATTGTGTCGTGTTTACGTAAACTCAAGTACGCTCAGTATCAAAAGTAGTCCCCCCCCCCTCCACACACACACACACACACCTCCACCGATGGCAAGAAGAAAGCAGAAGATCCCATCCCCGAATCACACGCACGAGAAGCAACACAACGGCAGGAAAAATAACAACAGCCCGACAAACGGCAACAACCCATCCACATGCAACACAAAGAAATTGAACAAGAGGATGATCTGGAGAGGCTCCACATTCATGCAGACCCCAGCAGTCCTAGATAAGGTATATTTTTGTCGGGCAAGATAAGGGAGAGAAAGCAAACATATTACAGGGCTCAAAATTCTATATCTATAGCTCCTTTTCGTGAGTCCAATAATTCATTCATTCATGGCCTCTGTTTCCTCTGCCTCTTGGAACATCTGCCTCATACATACATCACTGCACTGATAAAGATCGCAGACAGAATTGGTAATACACTGTGAATGGGAGACTGCCGTGCTGATTAAATAACTTCGGTGGCACACTAAAATTGAAGCAGCCGTGGGATGAAAGGGGACTTATCGGGGGCTTTATTAAAGGCAGCGGAGGATGATTTTAGGTTTAGGGTGATGTACACAATTTAAGACACGATGTCCTGCAACGCCGGCGAGGGATTTAAACGAGAAAACAAAAATGGCCTTTTTGACCTCTGTCAATGTATTTCACACACACAGACACACACACACACACGCACATAAAGGAGGAGAAAGGAATTATCCTACATGTGCCGGGAATGAAAATAAATCTAAGGTAGGGACATGTGAGGGAGAAGTTTTTGTAGAGAACTTTATCAGATCAAAAAGTGTTGCTCTTGAGAGTCTCCTGGATTTTTGTTACTTTATTACTGTGTTTTCTCGAAATGAATCATTAAATCGTATTTTCTCCCCAGATAAAAGCGTAAACATCCATGGCTTACTTTCTGCTGCAACCCAAGTTCCTTATGTCTTATGTTGGTGCTTAATAGAAAAGTAAGGGTGCATCTCCATCGAAAGGGAGTCATATTTTCTCTCCTGAGCAGCAGCTTCCTGCTCAGTCTTAGTGGCATATTATAGTTGCAGATGAGGGCAGTCCAGTAATGGCCCTTTTAATCAGTCACATTGTTCCTATGAAACACCACCGAGGGGCCCGATATCTAGTCTCACTGTAAAACAACTAACACACGGCATAAAATGTAAGAAATGGCCCTAATAAACACTGTAGATGTTTTATAAATACCCATGTGTTTTGTTGACATTGGCTTTACTGCCTTAATTGTTTTATGTCTCATAGCCACCACTAGATAAAAAATAATTATATTTTCTGACGTAAGTTGAGGTAATACGAAAATTGCAAAATTAGTTTTACAATAAGTGAATATAGCATGCTACAGCTGACATCAACTGCCAAAGCTTTCAGGGTAAAACTAGCATCAGAATTTCTGTTCTTTGTCTGGGAGCAGTAGATTAAAACCAGCTGTTTGGACGATGCGTATCGCACCGCACACCTCATACCGAAACATTTCCAGTACGAATAAGTGCACCGTTGCACAGAAACGGAACAATTGTCTAATTTTCTGTAGTGGACTTCTTAAAGGTGTTATCAGTTCAGGAGCATATTTAGAAGCAATTTTCACAAAAAAATATGGAAAGGGTTAAAGTATCAATGTGATAAAACAATGTAAAGTATGTTTCCATAGCTGTTAAAGAAGATCTAAATTCTCCAACACCCCAAAGTGTTAAAGGTACTGTATGTATGCTGTAGCATGCAATGTCACTTTTATTCATACAGCACAAATCACACATTTGCCTTTAAGTGCTTTACAGTCTGTGCAGCATATGAGGTAAGAAAAAACTAAAATAACATTCATGCAATGTTTAGTAGATGTTCCCATGCATATATACCACCTGCTGAATAATGAGTCACAGATGTCAGTTAAATGGTCAAAAAGTTTAATTTAGTAACAGCTCTCAGTAAAACTCGCAGTTGGACTGTGAATAAAATGCAATTTATTTGAACGCACAAAGCACTTTTAACAGCAGGTCTTCTTGCTGTTTTTATATTCAACCATTTCCCTGCAGCCTTCCTGACAAACCATAAAAAAGTTTTAATTCTATATTTCTATTTTTTTGCTTTTCCTGCACGTGTAAAGATTTCACTCATTCCCGATTCTATTTACATTCAACTCACAGAAAAGGCCTCGGTGGAATTTACCCGGCGCAGATAATCTACCCTGATGGTCTAACGGGGATTGTCTCCACAGCCGAATCATACAGTATGAAACTGCATCAAATGAACAGATGGCAGTGACACGAATTAAAAGCACAGAACAATAGTAGAATATAAACCAGAAATGACACCCAAAGTGGCTGTTGATTTATAGCCGTGGTGAGTTTGGTACTGGGCTTCCATGTATATTAGTGCTACAAATCTGGGTCCATTTAGCAGGGAGATGCTCATACATACATCACCGACTCCTGCTCCAAGCCAAGGTCAGTCCTTATTGCATCAATCTTTTCAACAGAGGCTACTCCACACAGCAGCAGTTTTGTAACTGTCGCAGCTGTAATGGAATCTTTTTTTCTCGCGCTTCATCTTTCTCTTATCACATGAAATATATATTCAACTTCTCTTCTTTCCCTCATTCTCCTGATTCTTTTTATTTTATCTGTAAAACATTTCCCGGGACCTCATCCCTTTTCTAGGGGGGAAGGGTAGGAGGGGGTATGGGGGGGCACACAATCCAAGGAGCACGGATTTTAACCCCTTCAGGTCTCGGGTCATTTAGGACTAGCGCGCACAGATATAACAAAATGAAAATTTAAAATGCATTACATCAAAAATCGATTTGTCTCATTTATAGGATGCTTTGAGTAAGTGACAAGACGTTTATTAAAAAATCTTCCATTATTCAAAAAGTCATTTCCCAGACGTGGACGCACTTAACCTGTACTTGAAGAAGAAATGGGATGTTTCTTTAAATAGGTTTCCTTTTTAAATTCTTCGGAATGTCACGTTTTCTGCATTCTTATCTTGGGTGTCGTGAAAAAAAGCCTCGTCGGTGTGTTTTTGCACCTAATGGATGCAGGGTCAAATCGCTCATAAAGAAGAGAAGAGACTGAGTCGCTGAATTGTGAGGTGCCAATTTTAGACATTCATGCTGAGTCAGTTTCTGTTGTCCTGATTACTCATGCTACAGCCTCACATAGTACTTTAATAAATGAAGAAATAATAAAATCAATCATTTTAAATGGCACTGGATCATTTGCAGCCAGGGGAGAGAAGGGGGGGAAAAGAGTAGACTTTTAATTGATGAACTTGACCCGCTTTTCCCTGATAACAAATTTCATTTGTTCTATAAAAATTATGCTCAAGTGACATTATTTGACGGGATCTTTATCACCTGCAGAGTAAATAAGAGTAATTTATGCTGTTTAATTTTGAGCGTGGATTATAAATCACGGCTCTATCATACATTACGGAGCTTGCATTGATGAGGGAAGTGAGAGAGCCGGGGCCAGCTGATTGGGTTGTTACGGTAGCGGTACAAAGCAACAGTAACAGCCGAGACTCGCTCTCTCAGCATGGTTCTTTACAGCCGGCCAGATTGATGCAGATGATAAATGATGATAAACACCCAGCACAGCCAACTGGTGAAAGATAGACTTTTAAATAAATTATAAAGTATGCATCATTAAAAATCAGACAACAGCTTGATGCAGAAACAGATTACAGGTGTGTGTGTGTGTGTGTGTGTGTGTGTGTGTGTGTGTGTGTGTGTGTGTGTGTGTGTGTGTGTGTGTGTGTGTGTGTGTGTGTGTGTGTGTGTGTGTGTGTGTGTGTGTGTGTGTGTGTGTGTGTGTGTGTTGCCTTCCTTGCAAACAATGTAGTTCAAGTTAATAATCATCACTGTAAATCCAGTTGTGTGTTCATGCTACATTGCTTTTGCAGTAATAACAGTGTGATGAAATGATATAATAAAGTGCAATGCGTGATGACTATAATAATAGAAAATATATGCGCCGTGCTTCGATGTGACGAAATGTAATGTAGATTAATGCGGACATAATTTCATCCGCAAAGGGCTGATTACAGGCATCGCTCTCCTGCAGGTGAAGCCTTGCAGCGCACCGAAGCAGTCACACGGAGAGCCGTCTCCTGGCTGAGAAGACCCTCAGATCCTCTGTCAAAGAGATGGCTTCTGACAAATATCAGTCTGCAGTGATGAAGACATGACAGCTGTCAATCAACTCCTAATAACGGGGAAGCGGAGCAGCTCGCTCACTGTGAGTTTGACCTGCGAGGCCACATAGATGCACACACACACACACCTAATTTATCTATCAGAGTTCATTAGCAAATGTAAAACAGCAGTGGAGAAGTTACCATCACCAGAAAAGATAGATTTATGTTGCCTACTCATTGAGCATAAAAATAGATGATAGAAGATGTAGTTTGATATTTGTGAAGATTTTTAGGCAAAATACTTGCATGCAAATATGTCACAGGCTTTTATTGTGAAAAGTAAGACCGGAAGGAGTGGTTTGGTATTGGCTGCCTTTTGTCAAGGTTGAAAGGAGTAATAAAGTTTGCCGTCTTGGTTGGTTGGTTGTTAAATAAACGTAGGCGCAACTCAACCTGTTAATGTCTTTATTCACGGTGTGAAAAGTCAACCTCAAAAAAGTCTCTTTTCTAACGCATGATATTCATGAAAAATGTGTGTAACAAAAAATATATTGTAAATCAATTACACCTCTGGTGTCTAAATTAAAAATAAAAAAACTGCCTGCGCAAAGAATATGAAGCTACAGCTAGCATAGCTTAGCATAAAGACTGGTAATGGGGGGGGAAACAGCTAGCGAGGCTACGTCCTACAGCATCACCACACCATCAGCACCATCTATGAAACAGTGAACACATTGAGGCTTAACAAAGTCTTTGTTTATAATATCAATAATAATAAATGCTAATAGTTCTTTTTATATAAACGGAATGATGGTCTGTCGGGACAAACCTAAATTACAAACATATTGAGTGGACAGTTGTTCAGTTATGCTCAGGTACATTATCATTAACTAGGAAACAGATTGTCTCGCCTGAACAGGAAGGCTTTGTTTGCGATGTGATTTAGCTCAGATTAAAGGCAAAGTACATTTCATGTTGTATAGCTCATCACATGAGGATTAAAAAAAAGACTTGTGTTTTACAGCTGGCACAACAGGAGACACTTCTTTGCTGCAATGTAATGTTACATATAAGGTTTGCTCTTGTCTTACTGTATTTTGGTGGTGTTATAAGTCAATATGGACCTGGCACTTCTCCTGTAAGGCATGAACTATAAATCATGAGATGCATTTCCTGAATTTGCACAATTTGAATCCATTGTTTGGGTTGGATTTAATATATTTCGACACATTGTGGTGATTTGAAATTCAATGTGATTAAACAAAGTGGTGTAAATTATTCTAACTGCGATGCTGTAAATTCAGCCCACATCTCCAGGAGAAAAAAAAACCTTTAAAGTTTACTATTGAAGTCCTTTTCCACTCTGACTTCTTAAGTGTCCACCATAAAGAACGCCATCTGCAATCAGTTAATGAGATGCAGCACAATACCGGTCTCGAGCCTGGACGCTGCCGTGTATTCAGATGAAAAAGGATTAATAATGCTCTTCCTCCTCGTCTCATGCTGCAGAGCTTTATGAGTTCTTTCGATCCCTGCTTTCAGAAGCCATTAGTGCTCTTCCTCTTGAGAGATAGAAGGCGAAGCCCGGAGCCACAGTGAGAGTCCTCTTCCTGCTCTAACTAGAAATGACACAATGTCAATAAGTATACTGATTATTCTGCCCATTTGTTTTGTTGCAATGCAGTTAACGAGCTTTATTATACAAAAGACATTGTGAAAACCCAATAACCATTCTTTATCATTTGTTTTGATGAGAGTAATAGAGTGGCTCATGCGAGCGGGCCTGCTCAGTTGAAACTTCTGTTAGTGGAGCACACGGCGGATGATTTCGCCCGTCTGGACTGGTCTTAGCAGGTACGAGGATCGCGTCCGTAGAAATGGAATAGAATGGACGATGAACTGTTTTCAGTGGTACAAAAGAAAATGGGGATTTTTGTTGAGGTGACAACACACGTCAGTGTCAGAAATGGAGACAAAACATTACGATAGAACCTCACATTAGTCCAGAGACCGACCCAAACGATGTGTATAAACCAGAGACTGTATGTGATACAAACAAGCCATGTTTATCTAGATGACGTTATTTTAAGTGTTGATGGAGCAGCTACAGTGTTAGCATAGCCTACCTCCGATTCATCCGAACTCCATTCAGAAAACAAGCATTCATGTTTGAAAGACGGTGGATTTTATACAGAAGTTTATGTGTACTTCTGAGACGGTACACATAAAAATGGCCCCTGCTCTGATCTTCCTGCTACGTTGATTCGAGAGGGAATGTCCGATCTACTCCAATTTTCTGTCTTTGAACCCACCACAGTGCGTAGTTGGATAGGTAGGGAGACCGGCCTCAGTCCACTCCACCGTCTTGAAGTGTTTGTGTTCCTACATCACCTGTCCTCCCAATTCGCCGTTTATCTTCCCTGAACTGTCCTAACCCTTTCAAGCTTTCACTTATGACAGATTTCAGATACACCGGGCCAAGCCTCACTGGAAGAGCCAGCTACAGTATCGTACACACAACTGTCAGTGTAAAGGGAAGCCTACACATGGCCTGGCGCACCGGATTGGCCTCCTCCTATACAGCCACATAAATCTCGGCAGCATCAGACAGGTGGGAGGAGGCTCTGGCAGATGTAGCCGTGAGGAATGGAGGTAGTGATGCCTCAGACAGGTCCTCTTCCCAACCTCTGGCCCTGTTACTCCACAGAAAGGGAAAGGGTTGTGGGAATCTGAGACAAAGGTGAGGTTTCTGGTGCTCATGAAAACTTGGGCGGCAGGAATCCAAGTCTACAGCATCACCTGTCAAGAGTTTGGTCAAATAAATTATAATTTAAAATATTGCATGGTTGCAAGAAAGAAAAGCTTGTAAAGCCCAGTGTAAACCAGTACAGGAAAGAGACAAACTGAAATGTTTAATTTTATTAAATATCATAAAGCAAACAAACAAAAAGTTAAAAGTTAAGAACATTACATTTAAAAAGAGTAACTTTATTTTAAGCAAATAAACTTAAACCAGTTTTACACTTCGTAAATGAGATATTACTGCAAGGCATCACACTTAAATTAATGATACTAACATTAATTATATCAACTCAACAATAAATTCAACTAAAAATCCTTGCGATTTATTAACATGGCCTACTTGACATGGACTCATAAATACAAGAGAATTACAGGCTCCGTTTCATCACTCCAAATATGGAAAGTCATTTTTCACCATTTATTTTCTTAGTGCAGTCATGTGCTATAGGATATATTGTACAGAATAAATATATACATATTGCATTAGATAAATATACGTGTGTGTTTGTTGTCTTCAGCTGAATTTGACAAGTAGGGAGGAAATTCCCCCCGGCCTCGTCTTTGTGTTACAAGCTCCAGGAGAAGATAGAAACATGAGATATCTTCTTGGATTTGTGCTTTCCTGTGGGGATAGCTGAAAACGTCATTTCTAACCGAGAGCCTTAAATGAGCAGTTCTGAAGCGTGCTTGATTGACCGAACCTTACAGCCTGTCATCTAATCAGCGAGCTAACCAAGTCTGTGCTGTACTTACCTTGCCATTCACTCGCTGTTGTTGTTGGAAAGCTGATAGACCAATTCACTTGTCTTCCTTTCTCAGCAGCCAGTAACAAAGCCAAGGCACACATGCAGTCGAGAGAGAGACGTCTGGATGATTCAGTGTGATGAATGGGCTCTGGCTTTTTCTTTTATATGTGAATACTTAATAATCACAAACAACATAACATTTAAATTAATGTGCGAGAGTAAATAGTTGTTAATGGTTGTATTTCTTACACAAACAGCTGACAGTAAATACCAGAACAGACACTTGATGAAGTTTGCTTGAGTTGAGCCGATGTAATCGTATGTGAGAAGTGGACGTAGTCATCGCGACGCCACCCGTTGGTCTGTGGAGTACGTTACGAGTGGAAACCTTACTGGATCATAATTCAAGGTAAACTTTATAGCTAAGAGAATTAGGATAATTTTCTACCATGCAATCAGACTACTTTTTGGCAACCAGAGTAGTCGCCCCCTGATGGCTAGCAGGGAGAATGCAGGTTTGAGGCACTTTAAGCTGGTTTCACTTTTCAGAACCGGAGGTGAAACGTGTCAAAAACATGATGATTGACTTTGTTGTCGCCTCACCCAAAACGGATATTAAAATTGAGGGAATTAAATTGACCTGTTTGGAAATCGTAAAATTATTTAGGTGCCGCATTTGACAACAAGTAGAGCTTGCGATTTCTGTAAAGGTCCAACATCTGTACTTTTTGAGGAAAATGAACAACAATGATGACGTTTCATTGAGTCTGTTATGTCCTTCTGCAATGTTGCCTTGTTTGGGAACTTGAATCTGGCCATTTCATTGGGGTGAGTCAGCTGCACCTTCTGACCAATACTAAAGGCAGGTCCGGAGGAAGACCTCAGGTCCACATTGGCTGTCCTGATCCCTGCAGTGGGAGTTTGAGATGCTATAGTCAGAAAGATAGAGTTCCTGCTCGGTGGACAAAAAGATACACAGGCTTTTGCACTTCATTTGTATTGCTCATCCCTGTTATTCGTCTAGATTGTTGCATTATGTGATTACGCTTTAATGATGAATGTGTTTATGTGCCTGGCTGCAAACTCGGGTTTCCGTTTCCTCCGGTGGGATAATAAAGTTTGACTTGACTTGAAAATCATAAGAATAAAAATGAAAAGGGGAGGAGATAACCCAGATATTATTGCGTGGGGTCACATAATGTAGTGCAGCTCCGTGTCACTTACATTTGGATTTCACAACATGGCAACTTGTCATGCCACGCAGCTCCCGTCACATGTGTGGTCTCCTCCTGTGGGGCAAAACAGTGAGTGTAATGTGGGTTAGTTACAACAGACTCGGGCTTGTTTACTTATCTGTGTGTGAGCGATATGACAGGCTGACTGACGACAGAATTTTGTTGGCCATCTTTTACCACCCGGCAAGTATCTGACAACCTTGATTAGCATAGATACAGTCAGCTATAGGCTTCGTGTAAAACACTTGTGTGACAAATCACGTTCATGCAAGATGTAAAGAGATACAGTAAGTGAGACTGAAAATACTTTGCATGCACCATATTCAGTAGTTGTATAAATCCAGACATAGACATAGCATGAACGTGTTTTTTGTTGTTGTTTTTTGCCATCCATAACAAAAATGGATGCAGACATGCCCACTGCATCAAATTTTCATTATGTATTGTTTGGTTTTGGAGCTAAGGGGCTGTATAAAATGTATTGGTTTGGGCAGGGGGCAGGATCTTATATTTTATCTTATTAAAAAAAGAAACAAGGCCATCCACAGAATTATTAATATTGTCATATATGTCAGTCTGCCTGACTTCCAGGAAAATTGTAATACATTCCCTGCAATATCTCAAAATTATATATTTATGGCCGACAGAACAAAATCGTGAAAATATAGCCAGTCTCTGTTTTTGAATCCAAAGAGCTGCTGAACGGTTTGGCTGTAAAAGGTGTGAACTCTGTCGATGCTGAAGGAATTATTATGGGATGAGAAATAGTTAAAACCCTCCCTGCCCTCCCAAGATATATAGACTTCCCTACCCTGAGCAAAAAGTTTTAATTTCACAACCCTCCCCATTTTTCTGGCAGTCCCACCCCTTTTCTGGTGTTAGATTTTTTTTAAATAATTAAGGGTCAAGGGCAACTGAAGGGTCTTTATATCAATTTATCAGTCAATTATACCGTATAGAACCCCTTAGATGTAGCCACAGTCCATCAAAGCTAATTAGCAAATGATGTTGGTGAGGTAATTAGGGTGGTTTTAAAAGAGAAGCGCTAAGCTACGTTTATGTTAATATGAAATAATATTAAAGCAGAAAGCTGCATTAGCTCCGGAAGGCATCAGGTTAGTGGTGAGGATGTTTTTCTCCAAGTCACAGTGGGGGAGGACGGGGGAGGATGGGGGAGGACGGGCGTGGTTCTCAGCCATCTCCTTGATGGGTTTACATTTCAAAAGACCTTGGTCCAATCCATTAGGGGTGTAGGAAAACAAGATGCTCCTCTACAGTTGGACTAATTAGGTTTTTTTTGAGGGAACCGTCCATATCCTTAGATTGCTGTGGGGATCCAGATGTGTAACTAGGCTAATGACTGACTGGCTAACAGAGAAAAATGGGTTGTAATCCTTGAGCAGCACAATAAGTCACCTCCTGTGAGGCAGTCGCGTATAGTCTTCGTCCACCTACGATAGATAGCCAACCTTGATCCGCTCAGGGGGTCACAGCATATGCAAGCTCCCCATTAGCTACACTCTTAACTAGAGTGATTACAAGTCCATTTACATGTGGCAACATCCTCCGTGCGAGAGACGGAGGAGATGAAAAGTGACCACGGGAGGATGGGAGTGGCCCAGGGGGTGAAGGGTGAGGAGGCGAGGCAGTGTTGTGCTGAAGCCGGGTGTCTGCTTTGAGGAGGAGTAGAGCTGACAGAGGCCACCTCAAGAGACTCCTCACTCTCCATCAAAGAGCTGAGAAGAAGAGGCAGGGTCTGTCAGGGGTTCCCAATTCCTACGGAGCACCCACATGCTGCACCTCCCACCCTAAACACCTTTAGTCAGTCTCGCAAAAGCTCCTCGCGCCGCCACGGGCCTCCAGACTCATTGGCAATGCATGACCAATCCCCAGCTCGAGCACCCAAACATCACCAGAGTTTAGCACTTGGAACATGACAGACACGTCCAGGGGCTTCATTTCCACACGGGCTGCAAACACTGGGATCACACGTAGACTCGACTTGCAGGCGCCATAAACTCTTTATTATACCATTAAATGTGTCTCGCTGCACAATTATCAAACAATATCGTATCATATTTCATAGAAATCCCGAACGACGGAGACAACGAAGTTAAGATATCTCTCAGTGGAAACAGTCACGGCCATATCTGGACAACCAATTTGACTTGTTCCCCCTGCAAATTGAGATCCCTTCACCTGGACCCCCCTATCAGTTTTAATTTTCCCAACTTTCTCTTTTCCGTCAAAATTGGGTAAGAGGAAAACAGGGAATGTAGAGGCAGAGACCACCATTCCAAGTTTTATCTGCTTTACAAAATGCCGTTATCTTAGTGCGGTGTCAAGAACTCTATCTCTTTTTTTTCCAGGTGACAGGCACAGACGAGAGATAAGATTGGAAAAGAATCCCACTCCACTGAGTAAATAAATAATCAATACTCATCTAAATGTAAATGAGAAAGTAGCCCCCTTTGATAGGAGGGTTTTTATCAACCAACCAATTTTCTACAGGCACTCACTGGGCCTCAACCAAATCACCATCATTCAGCTCCCATGTAATGGATAAGAAAGGGGAGGGGGGAGGGAGGGGGGAGAGAAGAGGAAGGGTCATCTGAAGTCAGCCATGTTCAGAGGGCTGCATCAATAGCACCCGTCCACTGACTACTGTATGCACCAGCCCTGTGAAGAGATCTGTTATAGTAATAATACTTCTTAGGATGGTCCTGATTATTGCAAGACAAATAATACTGCACAGGCTTTGGAGATAAAAAACAAATAATAATGGAATAATGGGAATATTTTCCTACATGGAGCCCATCACTGTGTGTTTTGAAGCTAAATAGTCACATTCACTTCTGTCAGGTTAAATTCCAGCAGAAATTCCCTCCAAATCTCTCTCATCATACATTTTTGATTACCTCTGCACTTTTATAACCTTTTATGTTTTGTTTTTTTAGATGTTGTATACACGGAGACAAGCTTAGCATTTTATTGTCATCGGATTGCACTGCTCCGACTTTAAATTGATCCAATAAAAAAACCCTCAAATACTATTTTCCTCATCCTCATTGCGTTAGGTTTTATTTCATAACTCATAGATGTCAATAATGGAAACCATTATATAGCGGTATACTCAATAACAGAATTTTCCTGCTTGAAATGCATGCAGTATTGATTTCGTGTTTTTCTGGGTCCATAAGGGCAAGTAGCGTGGCGGAGGTTGTTTTACTGTACTCAGCCAGCATTGCAGAAAAACAGCCAGGCAGAGCACGCCGAGAGCTTTTCAGTGTTAAAAAGTACAGCGTTGAGGAAATGGATTTAAAAACAATAATGATAAATAAATATGAAATAAAGACCAATTCAGATGCACTACTTACAATTATTAAGATTTTTTGGAAAAATGTGTTATTTCATGTAGCATTTACTATGTTTTAAGATTGCTGTGGATGCAGCAGTTATGAGCTATCGCTGTGCAGGGAGATGCTTATTTTTCAATTACACTCCATTGTTTTATAAAGTATAAAATGAATGTGGACAGCAGTGTTTCTTTTTTTTTTTTTCCACAACAGCTGTGCAGCGTCTGAGGCTGGCACTGTACCGTGGAGGGCTCCAGGTGAAGCGGTGCTCTGTGGCCCAAGCTGCATTTGATTTTTATTGTGCTGAATTGTAATGACAGAGCAAAGCATTTCACAGAGTGTGTCTTCCATTTCTTCCCTGGGATCCCTCCAAGCTAGCCTCTCGCGTCCCACGGGAAACAGACCCATCCAGCTAATATGCCATAAGCTGACAGCACTCCTCTGAAATGTGTGTTAAAGAGCCGGGTTTGAAAACATAAAGGCATTCTTCAGAAGCCGACGCAAGTTTAGAAAACCGCCGAATGCTCACGGCTCCGTTAACACAGTAACGCCACGTTATCCGTGTAAAATACGTTGCCTATTAATAACAAAATGGCATAAATGGGCAAAAAATGTTTCAGACGAACCTCTAAATTCAGCACAGGGAGGCAACAAAGTCACAGCGATGCTTTTAACAGGAATAAAGAAATAAATAAAAGTCAAGAAAATGGACTTTACAGTATTTTATATGCTTCTGACTCACTTGATATCTATGCAATTTAGCAAGTACATGAAATTGCCCCAAGTTTTCCAACCTCAGCTGTAATCCGCTCAAGGAGGATTTGCAGACTCCTTTCCTCCCAACCATTTTAAATCAGACAGAAACTGCGAGGGTGGAAAAAAAATTAAATAAATAACACTTTTTTTTAAAAGGAAATCTTGACAGGATAGTGCAACGTTAATGTTACGCCACGGCTGCTTTTGTTTAAATCCGGCGCATTCACACCTCTTAAAAATATTGCATCACTGCCGCTTTATAATCTCTATGCAGTTTCACTCTTTGATGGTCTTAAAGAATAAGAATGCTGCTTCCCCGACTTAATTTCGCAAGAATTACCGAATACCAAATGTGTGCATTTATCGCTTCACGTTGAGCTGCAACATTTAGACTGCATCCACACCGGGCTGAGACGCCCCGTTTCGCCCTTATTCAATTTACACAAGAATGTTAAAGCCAGAACTTTTAAGCACAAGAGGCAATATTGCTGTTTCATGGAGCAATCTTTCTCAAGCACATTGTTCAACAACAGAATCCCCAGCCGTTTAAAGACCAATACCAGAGACCATAACGCCTTTATAGTTGGTGTTGTCAACTCAATTTTTTAAATTCCACCCCACACTCCGGCTCTTCTATTGAAGTGTCATCTGATCTGCTGAATTACTGACAAGGCCACAGTCGTCACCGTATCGCTCTGCCTCACTCCTCTCTCTCTCTCTCTCTCTCTCTCTCTCTCTCTCTCTCTCTCTCCCTCCCTCTCGCTCTCTCCCCAACAACAGCCATCAGCAGCTGCATTACGTTCACCTTAAACCAGGGAAATAACAGCTCTGTGGAGAGAGGGAGGGGGGGAGCTGCTTGGATCCAGTCTGGCATCAAACTCCATTCTTTTATCTGAAGGACTGCATTTCTGCTTATTGTTGTATGACTGTGCTGCAGCACAAAGACACATATTTATAGATATATATAGATATATCTTTCTATATATCTATAGATATATAGTTGTGGGCGATTGTATTTCTTCCAGTAGGGGAGTAGAATATGTGTTTCACAATTTGAGTGTGACGTTAAGTAGATGGTTAGGTGAAGCAAAGTGGATCCAAACAAACGTATTATTAATAGCTTCGTTGTTTGAAGAAAAAGACGGTATCGGACTAGTATCGGTATTGGCAGATACTCGAGGTATCGACATGAAAAAGTGGGATCGTGCCATAAAAATAGGAAGAAATTGATGGAGGATGTGATCCGAGATGTGAACAGGCGTTTTTCATTTCACATTTATTTCTCTTGAAATTTCTTCTTTTGAAACATCCTGTTAGTCAAACCAAATTCTGCCTGTTTCCCACCTTGTTTATTGAATGTGACTTATTTCTTTTCTGAGGGCATCGTTTGTGCTGCAGCCATGTTGGACTGCATCACATTGAAAGGTGTTTCTAATAGGCTTTATTTTTGTTCTACATGGTGTTGTTCAGGTGTAACCGGCCTGGAGTCATAGCAAGTTAGAGATGGTAAATCACTGGCCACGCCTGTTAAATTAGTTGTTTTTTGTTGTTTTTTCCAATAGGAATGAGCACACTTTTGCAGTCGTAGCACCAAGATGACCCACAACTCATCAGATTGCATTGAAAGATGGGGAAAAACCTGACCAGAGACTCTGGTCCCGGGGGCCGCAGAACAGCTGAGGGAGGTCCCCTGGGAACCAAACAAAACCCAAGGACACCCGAGGACGCCGTGGAAAAGTTGCCGATATGACCACTGGGGTCAAAGAGAAGAGCCGCCTGCTCGTCGGTAAGGTTGTCTAGTACTTGCTGAGATTCGGTTTTGCAAGGACCCCGGGACGCTGGTGTCTTTGCTGCTCGGTTACAGTGCTTTTTTCCACCACAATTTAGCCTTTTATCATGTAAGAGAATGCTGCTGTGTTCAAAACTACACAGCTGGAAACAACTAGGTAACTTTTCAGCTCCTAAACACAGCGTGGCAACACATAATTCCTTTTGTTAGCTTGTTTTTACTGTCTAGGAGACGGTTTGAATTTTATTGTTGAGAGTTCAGAACCCTGAGCTACAACCACAGTTTGTATTTTAGAAAACAGGTTGAATGAACAGCCTTTATTTGGGTGAATGGACCTTTTCCTCGGATCAGCACTACATAGATCATTGAGCGCTGTTTCTCTACTTGAAATCATCTGAATAAAACGTCTTAATATGTTCTCCCACTGATTAGGAAGTCCCACTGTGCTTTTTATTTATTTATTTATTTATTTTTCAAAGTTGGATGCACTTTCTGCCTCAGGCACCATCACATAGCAGGACATGCTCTGAGCCCCTTATAGATTTTAGCTGCTCTGTTATTCATTATCAGGCCGGGCTGACATTGGATGCACTTATGTTGAGGGAAACTAAAGAAAACTCATTGACCTGCAATAAGAAAGATCAAAATGAATGTCCCGAACACTGTGCATGCAGCAGAGCCTCTTAAAGTTTCACAATACTTCTTTGATTTGGCTCATTTTTTTAAAAGTCTGGGATTATTTACATGTACTGCACGAAACTTGAGTTCCTATAACTAATGTCGGAGGTATGCATGTGGGATTTTTATAAGAAATCAATAAAAGTTTCATTTGAAAATAAGAGGAACGTTGTGACAATAGGTGCAGCCCTCGTTGTTAGTACATCATTAAAGGTACCCTGTGGACCTTTGGCCATTAGTAGTGCTATGGAGCAATGCTTTTATGAGTGGGCCCCTGCTTTGTTTCTATCACATGCACATCATGCGCACTCCTGCAGACAGTTTCACCCGCCAACAGCTGGCGGCTGTAATGCACCAAGAAACAAACTAGCAAACAATGTAGGATTGAGAATACTTAAAAGGGAGGAAGGAAATGCAGTCGGCGGTTATGTTCGGCCTCAAAGCGCGTTGGCGAGGAACCCTCGGCGTCAACGCAACTTTGCTTACAAGAAAAGGATCAGTTGTATCCATGCAGATGGTTTTGTTCTGACATTTATTTGTTATTAATGTTTTTAATATATGTTTTAAACTATATGATCACAACTATTATTGTAACAATGCACTGGAAGCATGGTTTAATTCATTAATTAAATGGAATGAGCCAGAATATATTAATGGTATTTTGCTTACATATTAGCAAGACATTTTTAATATACTCGTAGGACAAACAAAGCAACCTCTAATTTCATTAACCAAGCATGTATATTAGTACGCACTGAAGTGTACTAAGTATACATGACGTGGTTCCATTTTATGATTATAAAAGTTCACTAAATACACTTAAATTCGCTTTTCTTCAATATAAATTCAACTTAAATACACATAGTAAAATATGTAGTTGTTCCAAAATAACTTCAAGTAGTACACTGATTAGTCTGTCTGCAAGTATGCTGAAGTATATATATATTTATATGTGTTTTCTCCAGGGAAATGCTGTTTGTTTGGTGATATTCACTTCCACTGTGTTTATGTGTTGGGCGACGTCTCCACGGAGGCACCACTAGTGATAATTGAGCACATATGTGATTTTTCTTTAGTTTTTTTGTTTTATGATTGAACTGACCCTAAGTCGCTTGCCATCCACACAGAGCTGATTCTCCACGCCGGTCCTCCTCCACACATCTGCTCCCAGTAACGGCGTCTCCTAGCAGCGCTCCTGATGCTCAGGTGAGTGTTCTCCTGGTGTGAATTGCAGACCTTGTGCTGAACATTGATGCACTGCCTCCATTACCGCCCTGCCTCCTTCCGAGGAGTCGACGCTATTGTTTATGACACTGACACATGCAGTAATGGGTATTTCACTTCTGCACCTATACTGAGCGCGTGTTGGAACTGGAAACACAGATAAATATGGTGCGTATCCACAACGTCAGTAAATTTCTATTTCATCAACCGACGCATTAGACTGATCACTAGGAGGACGGCGGCGGCGCGGCGGTAGCATTGCTCACTGCTATTAGAAACTGAAATTACAACGTTGTTGTAAAAGAGCAGGAATAATCCCCACGGGTGAGAGAGCTGCTTCTACAAATTCACGATCGCTCTGTTATTTCTTAAACGTTCGGGGAATTCAAAGCGCAAAAAAAAAAAAGAAACTTCTGAAAAAGATTTAACTGGAACCCCTCTTCAGGAAAATCATCAAACATGTAAAGATGTGTCTCGGGGGGATTTGAAGAACTTCAGACGCGCTGTAAAGTCAGACGAATCCTCCGGTACTGAGCGTCCCTGCAGACTGGGGAACATGGCAGCTGTCACTAACGAGGAAAGTCACATGCCACTCTTCGCCTTTATGTTCAAATACAAACGCAGACTCTGGTGTATTAGTGGCAGATATTTTCAATTATCTCGTGTCAACCTTTATCTCCTCACATTTACTGCCATACAGCCGGATGCCTTCCTTTTTTTCCTCCTCTTTTTCTTCATATTTCAAACCCTGATGTTCTTCAGAGGAGAAGATCACAACAGTTTCATCCAACTTTTATGTAGGTGTTTTAGATTCGGGTAGCCTCGGGCTAAATGGTGCACGCTGTTAAATTCTTTAACAATGCTCTTAGCGGCACAGTGATTGTAAATAAAAACGAAAGGCTCCCAGGAAATGTTTGTCTCGGAAACAGCTCGTTCATTTCAAACAGGAATTATTGGTTCAAGATAAAAGACGTGATCGACTTTGCAGATAACAGGGAAGAAGAAAAAAAAATCCTGTCGATGGTGTACATTTGTGTTGCAGAGTAGCTGCAGAGCACAGCGTGGCTTTTTACTTTGCCTCAGCTCAACAAAAAGCCTCTCTCTGTTTACATAGCAAGCTCGCATCAAGTGGAATATTGTGCACATATAATTACCATAACAGGCGGCCGCCGTTTGCTAATGTGCTTCTCTGGATGATGGCGCATGCAGAGACTTGCTGAGGGACAGACAGTGTGGCATAAACAGACAAACCCGCGGTATATCCTCATTTTTCCAGGCCCTGTTTAGTACACGGGTGTGCAGCCACCCCGGGAGCAGAGAGGTTACCCCACATCTGGAGAAATGAGTTTGACCCTCTCAAAGGGCACAGGAAGTTGCCCCTGAAAGCTGCAAACAAAAGCAGCAGTGGCGAGCAGGAGCCCAGAGCGCCATTCATCGCGGCTAATGACTTGTTCATTAAGAGTGATGATGGATAAAGACTTCTCACGCTGAGATGAAATCAAGATTTATATGCGTTGTTTCCTCACCCAACTTGTGGGAAGATCATCATCATTTAATTCTATCTCTGCGGCCGGTGATGGGCATCCAGAGAGCGGGCTATCAAACGGTGCAGTCAGCTGGCAAAATCCAAAACGTGCCGTTGGCACATCTGGAGCTTGCCGTCGCAGCTGAGGGTGAGCAATGGCTGCTGGCGGGAGGCCAAATTACAGGCAGAGACGCTTCAGGACTCCGCAGCCTCCACCCTGGCTTCTCCTCGTTTAGATCATCATCATTATTTATTTGCTTATTTATTATTTTTTTCCATTATGTGTGCTGTGTTGCATTTCAACAGCACTTTTTATTTTTTCCCCAGCATCAGCGTATTATCTAGCGCCGCGCTAGACCCTCGACCCACCTCTCTCTGTAGGTTCTTATCTGGAGCTGGAAATAGGCCCCCAGACACTTCATCAGTGTCCTTCACCCTGCTATCTGCTGCTCCCAACTTTTATTAAAACTTCAGCCTTTATCAGCTCCTGGGTAATTCAGGCATGACAAATTGGGCACCAGATGCCACCTCCATTTGAGGCCGCTGTACATCTCTTGCTCCCCTATCAAGACAATGGGAGGTGGCGGGCTGCGGCATTGTGGGATATCCACCTTCAGCCCGGCACATCAGGTTACTTCAACTAACTTCCTACATCCGTCTGAATGCTGAAAACAGAGTGCCATTGTAAAAGTTCTTGCGTCTGTTCTTTCCTCAGTGCAGCTGTGATCTCATGCAGGAGAGTTCATAGTAATAAATGTCCAGATTAAGATGATGATTTCATTCTGAATTGAAGAATGAGCTGCAAAAGTCTTTTATTTATTATTAAATATCAGAATTACAGGGTCAAATATTCTACACAGCAGTCAGACAATCCTTTAAAAACATATACTTTGTTTTTTTTCATTATTTGAAGGATCATTTATGGTTTCTTTTATGGTGTAGTAGAGAGAACTCAACAGCAGTTTTTTTTTTATTTTATTTTTTTATGGTGAAGGGTGACAAGTGACTTATTTAGCCATGTCAAAATCATTATTTTGTGTTTGAGCGCCTGTGTATGAACTGCTAAACATAAATATATCTTTGTCTTGAGCTGTACAATAATTAAAAACAATAAATAAACAAAGAAATAATATTTATAGAGGCTTGTGTTTCTGGGGGGGGGGCAGGAATCCACAATTAGCTTTCCATGGTGTGCACTCATCTTGATGACATGGACAAGAGGAGCACTGGACTGCTCATATTTACTGTCTCCTCCTCCTCCTCCTCCTCGTCCCGTGCATTTCATTTTGGGCATGTTAAAAGATAGGATGTAATTTATGATGCATTTAAAAGGGGGGGAATATGGAGCCGAGTCGTACGCTCTGTTAAATAAAACCACAGCAGCTCCAGGATATAGAAAAAGAATCAGTCAATGCCATTGGTTCATTTACATCACAGAGATGAATAATCCGCGGGGTTTTTAGCCGACTGTGGTTCCCTCAAACTGACAATCGACGATCTACTCGCATGTGAAATAATTCTGTTGTAAAAAAGATTTTCAAGTTGACAGCATTCATTGCCCTGCACCCGGCGACGCTAGCTGGATCAGTTACTGGAACTCTTGGATTGCATTCACAGTGACGGGGACAGTATTCATGGGATATGGCCTCTACCTAGACCTGCACATCATCTGCTCCTCGGGGGATTCGGCGAGGGTCCTGCCTGTAAATAAGAATCCATGATAGAGGGGCAGCGGGCGTGAAGCATGAGATTGGAAACCAAAGGCATCACACAGGGCTGTTGGATCTTAGTGATGTTTAGCAACACATAACTCCACACACAGACCCTGGATCTGGCATGAGCTAGTACACACTAGTACACATGGGGGTGGGGGGGGGGAGTGGCCATGCATGTCCACACTCTCCGCGCGCACTTGCATTACGGCGAAACCCGCAAATGTATGATGTTTTTAAATTAGTTTGCGATAATCGAAGCCTGCTCTCGCGGAGGGTTTTAGTTCGGTGCGGGGGATGTGTCGGGAATGAAAACGCCGCGGCGTAGGTCTACTCTGATCACGCCGACTGGGTTCCATTTTAATTTCGCTCCAAACATCCCGCGTTTGGTCCTTCCGTGCCCAAACGTGGCAGCGCCGGCCAAGACGCCAGCTGTGTTTCAGGGCTAAAATGTGTTTTAAGAGCTGCTGCAGCATGGTAATGTGTTGTGCAACCTGCCAGCCCACGAGCATCCTGAGGCAAATGGGAGAAGCAGTGGTTAAAAAGCAGGCTTTTCTGGGCTACAGCCAGGGAGTAATCTACCACATAAAAGCATGGCGTAACCGGGGGCGATCACATGGGATTTGCTTCCCAAAAGATGCTTTATTTTTTTGTTAGGAGACCTCCCATCATTTGGTGCCAATGGAATTTGGCACTGAAAGCCTCTTTTAGTCAATTAACATTTGAAATTAAAAAGCACTTTACACAGCCATGCTAAGTAAATTAGCAAACAATAGATCCATTTGTCATCGACTTTGCCAGCATCACACAACCACAGCAGAGAAAACGCTCACAGGAAACCCACGCTGACCTCCAAGACAGGACTGGGATGTGTTTTTTTTTTCTCCCTCCGCCCCCCCCCCCCCCCACACACATTTACCTATTGGTTTGAAAAATATACCAATTCCCCGCCTGAAAAGCCTTTCATTTTGGCAATTTGTTATGTCAAATAAGTTTGCTGGGTGAACTGGACTTGGGTACGGAAGCCTGTGATGAATAGTATCCATTAAGCCGGAATCTAACAAACCTTAAAGTGAAAACATACCTAAAACAAGAGCATCATTAGGAAAATGAGCAAAGACCTGAACCTGGAGTGTTTCTGAGCAGAGATGAATGATGGCTTCACACCCCGGTCCATTATAGACTCTATTTATACACAGGGACACAGAGGAGCAACACTGGTTGGAGGCTCCTCTCCAATTAGGTTATTACTGGTCTGGGAGCATTTCTACTCAAGGAAATTTCACAATAGAAATTGTGTCTTTAATCAACAGTAAGGAAATCTGTCATGGGGTAGTTGATTTTAATGCTGTTTTCTTTCATCTGGGTTCAAAGCACTTCCTCTTCCTTCCTGTAGTCCAGTATTCACCCTTTTACAAGCGACGTCATCAAAAATGTGTGCGTGCATGTCGGCAGCGGAGGTGGAAATAAAACATCAAATGTCTGCTTGTTGCATGTTTGGATGTCAGAATAGATTTTTGACTCAAGTTTTACAGAATCCCGACGGGGTCACGACCGTGTCAGAGCCAACGGGTGTTTCAGTTTAACGAGTAACCGTGTCAAATGGTGACTTTAAGCCAGATTTATTTATTTATTTATGATTTATTAATACATTGTGCATAGACAAACTCAGAACAGCTATCCAATGCAAGCATGTGTGCAGCCCCCATCCCTTCTTTTGTAAAAAAAAAAAATAGATTAAAAGAATGAGAAAAAAAGAAATTAAACAGAGTACTGTGAGATACAATAAAGCACAAGGTAAAAGGAGTATGAATATGCAAGCTTTGAAACCTGTTGACTGCTACTGGACTGTTTGTTTTTTAAACACACTGCTAAAACCCACTATAGTAAGATCTCATGCTGTTTTTATGGTCTGTATATGACCACAGATTACATAGTTACAAGCTTGTAATGTCTCACTGGTGCATATATATGAATGTATGTAGCCCTGGGGCAATTAATGCTGCCCCTAGTTATTCTTACAGCTAGTTTTCTTTAAAGGTGCTATTGACAACATTGATAACATCCAGCTACTAGATCTCGCACTGCCTCCTTCCATTGCATTCACATCCTAACACAGCTGTTGTGCAATGGGTTGCCATTAGCACTTGGAACTGGTACTGAAATGCTGCCTGCTTACCGTCAAACCCATTTTTCTGTTATTTTCTACAATAACTGGCAACTTTAAAGACTCTTGATACCAACGTCGTTATTCTATTGGCTCACAAGCCTTGCTAGACACCGCCGCCACACGTCACACATGCAGTCACATCCCTCTTCGTTGAGTGTGTCTGCCCACCAGGGTATTTAAGTGTCTGTTTAAAAATACTAAATAACAATCAATTTCTAGCTTCTTGACATTTGCTTTGAGATGCATGCTAGAGCTACATGTTTATATCAGGCCACTAAATACTGAGGCACTTACTAATGTATTCTATCCGCTCACTAATAGCACTCGGATATAGAAAGTCAATTTGTTTTAGGTGCATTCACCATCTGGTGGTTAATGTTTTTACATAGCTTGACACGCTGTTGCACTCCGTCGTACTTGCGTTGCCAAACTGTGTGCGCACACTAACGTACGTCACTGTTGTTAACCAACTCCAAATGAGTCTGTAGCATCAAATATTAAATCAAAGTAAATATTTAGATTCATAATGCTTCCGTTCGTTGATTGCTTGCTTGCTTTAAAATTAGACATAATATGCACAAAGAAAGTAGGATTGAAGGATGCAGGAGATCATCTTAGTTGTGTTCGTTGTTTTCACTGCAGTTTCTGGAGATTGCCTGACAATGAAGCAATGCTTTCAGTGCTGCGATGACTTAACGAGCCCTGTATCCCGAATTAATTGTATTCAGAATTTGGCTATTATGTACCTCCCATGTTTTTTTTTTCACATCCAACATTCGGTGCCAGTGCAGGAAGTGCGAAAGTGTTCGTTTGGTGACCAAGTCATCAAAATGGCAGGTTAAATAATCCCAAGTCCCAAGCCTATCAGTTCCGAC
Source organism: Eutrigla gurnardus (assembly GCF_963514095.1). Lineage (NCBI taxonomy): Eukaryota > Metazoa > Chordata > Actinopteri > Perciformes > Triglidae > Eutrigla > Eutrigla gurnardus. Next base: position 2,914,597 of record NC_139936.1, on the reverse strand, counting down.
TGAAGAGCAAAAACAAGTACGCTTTTATTTTCATTTTAGGAATTTAGGAATCCAGTGCAAAAGATATGCGTTTCAATGGAGCTCAGTGGAATAAGATATATCACCTTGGTTTTGGTCTTTTCATGCGACAATAAGAAAAAAATAAACTATCTCCTTTTTAACGCTGTAGTACGTTCGCTGTAAGGATATGAGCACTGATACATTGCCGATAAAACCCGCGGGGCCGGTGTGACGTGTTGTGTGGCCCCTCATAGAGTGAGTGACAGGTCAGCGTTCAGCCCTGGAATTCCCCGGCCGCCTCCCCATCGCGGGACACGGTGGCCTCACTTGAAGCCGAGCGAGGAATAAAGGATTGCCTCCTGTATTTTTTCATTAGACTTTTCTTTTGTTACTGAATACATAAATCCATTGTGGCAAGATGCAATATGTATCATGGCGCTCCACCTGCGGACGTCTCATAATGGCTGCCATGTCCCTCCAGTCAGGGATGATAAGTGAACCCCCCGTGAATGTTAATGATAGTGATCATTCTGAACCAGCCCGCCTCTTCGTCTTCGCTCACTGCCCGGGTGTCACACGCCGGGTGGCAAGGTTCAAGGGACTAAAATGAAAACAAACACTCATGGAGATATATAAATAAATAAAGATGGAAATGAATGAATGAGGCGCTGAATGAATGCATACGTACATAGCTGCACCTGGAGGGGAGGAAAAAATAGGTTGGACTCCATAGATGCATAGATTTTTTTTTTTTTTGGAGGGGGGATTACTTTTACTTCAACGTAATGTTTTGTTTTTATAATGCTGATTAATTATTGTGTCATTTAATGCAAAGTCCATGCTGCTGCAATATTTGTTCTGCAGTAATACGCTGGACTTATTTCATTATTTACAGGGCCAGTAAACACTGGGGAGCAGGTGGGTTCAAACAGATGTGGCTGTTTACATGACCGCAATAGTCTGGGCTTCATATCTGGTCATTGCTCGTAAACAGCTTTGACAACATGCACACTTGCAGGGGCCAGACAAAGGCTCGACTCCGCTAATCAAAACTGACAATACTGAAATCGCAACGAGCCTTTTTCTATCAAGCGTTATGAGTCAAATGGGAGATGAGCGTAAGTATCCCAATAATCTTGAACAGCGCTCGCACAACAGAGATAACCTGGATGGAAGGAAGGCTCTGCTGCCTGTTACCAAAATTACAAGAACAGTCCGGCCGTCCCAACGTGCAACAGGAGCGTCGTTTTAATCACATTTCTCTCTGTGCAACTTTTCCTCCGTGTCTCCTCCAGCGTTCAGGCGGATTGTTTTGACCACAGCAGCCTCTCCAAGCAACACGCCCAGCTCAAGTAACAGGCAGGGGACAAAGCAAACATGGAGTCCATGCCAACTTATCCCCCTCTCTACATCTCACCGCTTCCTCCTTCTCTAACTTTGCCAATGTCCTTGGAACTTGCCAAATCCGGTCATGCCTGCTTAGCTTGCTGGACTGATTGTGCCAGAAAAGAAAATAAGACACAGATGTATACAAACTCTTGGTAGTGCCAGTAGAGAGAGACAGCTAATGGCTTCATCTCGACCCTCCCAACGTAGCTGGGCACAGGTGGGGATAATTAGAGATCTCGCTCTCCGCTCCGTTCTTATTCCAGTTGTGGCGACAAGAAAAAAAGAGCCGTGATTTAGTTGATGCGCCCCTCCCCCCCTCATCAGCCTCCTTACCTCCATCGCAAGCCTTGGTAAGAACAACAACACACCCCCCCTGCTCAGCTTCTCCTTTATAGTTAGTGACACCGCTGGACCCATCCTAGCAGTGGTTTGCGTTCAAACAGGCATCAGGAAACATCCCAAAGGGAAAGCTCCTTTTGCAGACCTTCTCCTGTCAGGCCAGGCTGTGTCACAGCAGTGGAAGAAGCCCAGCAAAAACCCACAAGCAGATGGACTCGCGGCCAAGACTAATCTACTGCTCAAAACAGCTAAAGCTCGGTACACGCAGAACGCTTGAAAAAGTAAATAAACGTGAAATAGGATACCTTTTAAGTTTACCATGAAAAACAGTTAGTCCAGATTGCTGCCTCATTTAACAATTTATGTTCCTGAACTCCAGATGTTTGAATGAGCTCCAGAGTGTGACCTCTGTCCTCTCTCTGGGAGACTTGGTAATGAAATAATCCCGCATGAGCAGTTCCTGATGCAAAGCGGAGCGCTATCACGTAGCCCGTGTGCTTCAAAAAGGCTGGAAAAAGCCCCCTTTTTTTTCTCCAAGCGTTAGCCTGAGTGACAGCAGAGAGACATGTGTCTTCAGATGAGAGGAGGCGAGTCTCATTACGCCGTATTTGGTTGACACTGAGTGATTCAAGTGTTCCCGGAGAATTTAGACACACTGATATAAAACACATTAAATGTCTTTCACAGCACTTTACCTGACACTGTTCATCTACGCTCATCTGTTATCCCCGACGAGCCGGCTTCAAGTCTGGGATCAGGACTGTGGTGAGCAGCCAGTGTGAAGGAGCTGAGATGAAATACAAAAACAAAACAAAAAATACATCTAAAGATGTGAAATTCCAAATCTTTCTTTTGAATTTACAACTTTTATGTTGCTCATAAACATAATATCTTGGTGCTGTAATTCCAAATTGGTAATATAAAGGAGTCACCCGCGGATTTACACTTTTGTCAAATTTGATAGACCACATGGAGATAAAATCAAACACATATTGTAATTCTTAGCTGATACTTGACAAGGAAAACCTGACTGAAATGATATTTCATGTTGCAGAGTGATCATACATGACACGCCATAATATTATTTTGACATCCTGTGTTGGGGGGGGGGGGAACAGCAACACTGGCAGACGTATGATATACAGTTCCTCTCAGAGTGACGCACAGTGAACCTGAAAGACAATCACTGAGACAGCTCAGTGAGGATGAAGAGGAAGCTCCATCTTCTACATACAAACACATCCGGCTCGTTCCCAGCTTTTACACTGGTAAATAATTTATAGCATGCAATGCTGAAAAAAATAAGTTTTTCCTGCAAAACTATTCATGCTAGAAATAAAAAAGTGTGTAAACTAAAGGAAATACACCTGATAGGTCACTTACGTTCAAAGTGAAGGTTTGTCATTTTGACTGCAAGCATCATTAAAAAAAAAAAAAAAAAAACGCAGCACGCGGAAACAATACTTGTGAGTCCGCAGTCAGAAGTTGTTAGCCTGCATCCCTCTTCGTTGACACCGAGGCGTTGATCCTCGTTCTCGCTGCAACAAGAGTTTGAGGTGAGAGCGAGGCGAAGGAATAGAGATATGGCGGAGGCGTGATGGGGCAGGTGAGCGGCGAGGATGCCAAGCCCAGTGGTCAGCGGGTAACGGGAGAGAGGGCGGCTGTCACATCCTGCTGACTTAGCCAAGACAGATGAGACAATCAGTAAACCGAGGCCCGGACAGTTCTTCAACGCGGCCCGCATCCTGTGTCTGAGGGCAGCTTTCTACAACCTCTCAAACCTGAACTCACCTTTCCATCCGCGGTGAGGCTGCTGCTCGGAAACCTTCTGGAAGTCTTGTTTGGAGAAACGTGATGTTGGTGATGTTGATTATTATGCACTGAAATGAGCTGTTGTGGTTGCGGCTCAATGTGATTTTATAAAATTGCTTTTAATTCATTTCCACTTTTGTTTTTATTTGATACTTTTCATATTATTCAATATTTCTCATAATTGTATTTAAAAAAAATAGTTTTCAGCCTTATTCATTTGTTTATCACTAGTATTTTTTATTACTGTTTTTTCTCGCTCTGTTTTCTGTTTTAATACCTTATTTGTTATTGTTTCTTGTAAAGCACTTTGATGTTATGCACTTTTATGTTATGAAAGGTGCTATATAAATAAAGTTTACTAATATTATTATTGGTAGTATTGTTATTCTTCTCCTCAGGAGGCGATGAAGACAAATGCAGGGCCTAAAAGGGGTGAATATTGTGTAGAAATGACTAAATAAATGCTAATATCTTTTGGATGTTTAATAGATATCATAAGTTAATAATAGGTCAATGTTGCGTTTTCAGCTTGTTCTCTCAAATTGGCCGAAAGTCAATAGGAAATGTAAATGATACGTTACATAACGCAACTCTCTGTGAGCAAACGGCAGTAAAAGTCTCTTCACTGCACAATATGAAATATCGTACATATCTTGAGTTTTATTGTCGGTGACATGGAGAGGCACTGATGGTTAACGTGAACCAGGGGGAGGTATCGTGAGCAAAAGGGGGTTTCTGGGAAATGTGGTCTTAATGTTGATAAGCACCAACATCAATAAAGGTGGCGTGAGACAAGGGGCAACCAATCATCTGGACCGTTGTCTCATTTGTTTGCGGTAATTACACCGAGGTGTCACAATTAATTTGACGATGACATATTGATGTTTAAAAACGCAGCTCGCTGCACCTTTATGCAGATCTTTTGCTGAGTACTTAGTGGACGTTCAGTGTTACGGCTGCTAATGACGACCTTGTATGTCCCAAATAAAACATGGAACAAAAAAAAGTTTTGAAGTGAGTGTGTGTCAAAAAAAAGACCACACTGGACCCTCGGCCAGCTTCCAGCCTCTCTCCTAATTGCATTGATTTTTTTAGCCCAGTAAATCTAGCTGTGTCACAATGTGCACTCCCCAGGCATGATGTACCGCTCCGACGCCAGCCTGCACGTCTGCTCCCAAATTTGCTGGCTTAAAAAATCTGAACTGCAACGGCGTGATTAATGGTTAAATTAATTAATTGCTAAATGTATGCTAATTGTTTAATTGGTTGCCTGATCTATATAAGATCATTTATAAATTAAATGAGTTGATTTACAAAGTTTATTGATTAAATGTGACAATGAGTTATATGGCTGACTACCTGATTTGCAATTTTCCCAATTAAATTCACAAAGTGTGGTTTTGCAAAGTGTGCTCCTATCCAAGTGATCTACACCAGACCTGACACTGCTGTACTTATTTATGAAATCAGACAGCTGATAATGATGCATTAATATTAATGCCAACTGTAAATTTTCATATTGCTCTGCAGAAACCAACCCAAGAACATTCGTCATCGCAAGTCCGTCTATATTTCACATTTTTAATGCAAATTAAAGTGGAAGTCCTCGGTAAGGTCAAGTATCTGGGAGGAATCTGATTTCTTTTTTGGTTCAGTGAGCTACAGGTGAATTAACTCGGGAAGACGTGTGAAGGACGTTCTTTTTTTTTAAGCAAATGTTCTCGAATAAGCTGCATCTCTAGTGCGGTGAAAACCTATTTTTCCATTCCTTTTCTGTAGCACGCTCTCTAAAAGACCTTTAAGGGATGCTTCGGCATGTCCTTCACATTAAGAGCACAATCATAAATCCAAAAATGGAGCAACTTCACACCAGAATCCAGATCAGATGCTTCATTTCGTGGAGATGTGACTGTTGGCAAACACTAACAAAAGTGTGTTATTAGCCATGTATCGCTCAGAAATGCTGTGAAGCTCATCAGAGAGCCTCTAATCTGTTTAATAGTAGCCACAAAACAATTGATCAAGATCTAAAAAATGAATAAAAAAGAATAAAAAATCAGCTGATGCCTCCTCCTGATTCAGAAGCAACGGGCCTTATCGTTCTGAACACTTCCTCCTTAAATAACATGCAAACAAAGTGTCTGTCACTCTTAGTAATGGGCTTCTCTGTTTTGAAGTTGGCATTAACCGTCAATACATGACAGATCATACTTTTTGCTAATGTGCACTCATGTAAATATTGTAAATCAATACCGTAGGTGATGAATAAAGCGGTGGTCCAGTCTGGCTTGCTAGACTCGGCACTAGATTGATAGCCGGGGTAATTTACAGTATTGAGCTACAGGAAAACACTTTCAAATAAATACTCGGCACACAGGGCAGAAACTGTCTACGTATATGTGGACGGGTGGCAGCGAGGGGCAACGCCATGCAGAGATGCTGGACGAAGCTAAAAGCAGTGAGGAAATCTCCATTTCTGGCTTTTTTTCCTTCTAACTGAACTCTTTTTAACTCATTTATTAGGTTTTCATACTACTACTCCTAAGTGATCATATGAAGTCTTGAAAGTTCCCAGACAGCAAATCTCATCCAATAGTTTTAATTACAAATCAAAGTTCTTCAGAAGTCAACTTTATGTATAAAACAAAGTACTAGTACAAACAAAGGTCTGTGCCGTATTCATGCATAGATCATCTTATTTTATGTGTTGATGGAGCAGCTACAATATTAGCATAGCCTAGCTCCGACCTTGCTGAACTCCATTCAGAAAACAAGCATTTTAAAAGTTCTTTCCTTATCGGCGTACATACAGATCCAACAAACCATGACTTTTTACAAATCGTTGTCATTGTGTTGTTATCTCAGCATTATTTTTTCTACATTCATTGTAAATAAATAATAATAATAGTTTATTTTGGGCTCATACCGCTGTAGTAAACCAGCAGATGTGTGTCTTGCTATTCACAGTGAGTACCACCATGAAATAATCATAATTTACTTTGCATTTAACATATTCTAACTAAATTATTTAATCCAAACCAATTTTTCTAATTTGACAACCATCAACACAACAAATGGATGCCCTTTCCCCTTCCCCTCCCCATATCCATCGTGGTTAAAGCTGTGTCACACTGAAGCTGGCAGGAGAACCAAAGATTAACAAAAACACATGCTCAAAGAGAGAGAAGGGGGGGCAGGGAGACCCCATCTAATTTGCTCGTGGCCCACGGCCCAAAACTTTCATGAAGCACGTATAAAAAAAGTGCACATTTGTCTGGACACTGGAAGCCTTTTTTTTTTGTGCAAACGGAGTGAATTCCCAAAAATGAAATCCAGGTTTTCGGCTGAATTCTGAACTGCCAAGAAACCTACGTTTCAGACACATTCATCTTCGTCTTTGTCTTGTCTCCCTCCGTCTGTTTACTCTGGCATTCGTCAGCGCCATTACTGCCGTGCCCGTCAGATCCCTCCGAGCGAAATGAAAAAGCAGTCGTTTCTTCTTTTTGTTTTCTTTTACAGCGCAGGCTAAAGGTTAGTTCATGCAGACGGGCCTGGCACATCATTTCTTGCCTGCGTCTCTCTCCCATGCCAGTACATTCTGTATGTATTGCACTTTGCATAAAAAGTGCAACCAAAGTTCATAAAAAGGCCTCTGAATCTGTGTTGGTTTTTTTTTAGAAAAGGTTACGTGGAGAAAATACAGAAAGAAGTTCTGAAACTAACGGACACTTTGGGATTTCATTTTTTACAGGCTGTCGGGATTAGTTCATGACATTAAAATGACCAAAAGAAACACACACTCAACACTTTGAAAAGTCTTTTCCACGGGATAAAGTCATGTTTTCAGTCTCAGACGCCTCGTTAGATTATATCTGTCCCTGCGAGTAAATGAAGAGCAATTAGCTCCGTTAAATCCTCCAAAAGGCCACGCCGGAGATAAAAAGGAATGATTGCACAGGTGGCAAACATTGCCTTGTCTTCGGGAGAGGAATGCACTTTTGCTAATGTTGGCGGTGTTGGTCCAGAGGTTACATGGGTAGCTCGTGGTGATTTTTTTTTTTTTTTTGCTTTTTTGTAGTTCCTCCAGAGGTGATGAATGGCAATGGGTATAGTGCCAGTAGCGATGTCTCTAGAAGTAGCTTATTCTGTGCTGCCAAGCATGATTTATGACAAGAAAAGGAGGGGGGTAGCTTCACCATTTGCCCTCCTGCACTTTCCATATCGTCCAAGAGGAGTTTGGGGAGTGGATTGACACAGCAACTGCACACATCTGGTTCGGAGATGCAGCCAGGCCTCTTTGTAAGCCAGCCAGCATCTGAAGGAAATAGGTGTGAATGGACGAATGGAAATATGCGGGAAGAGACACTGTTGGATTCTGTGTGAGCTTATTATTCATATACATACAAGGGGATATATACTAACATGCATTGTCACGTTGTCAGAAATATTGGACGATGCCTGCTGCATCATTCCATAATGATACTAATAATACTGCTGAGTGCAGGTTTTCTTCATCATGGGTGTGTGGGTGAAATATTGCTGGACCACCTGACTGACTGGAAGATTTTTTTAATTAGTTTTTGTTTAAGTCAAATGGAAATCACGTCATAATTCGATGCATTGATAGCTGAGCTAATCTAAATCCTTATTTTTTAAATAAAACAAAAAGTTATTTTTAGCACCTTTGTTTCCCAATATATTTTATTGAACGAGAGTTAAATACCCAAAGTGCAATTCAACAATGATGTTTCTCCTTCTCACCAAAAAAAAAAAACACTTTAAGACAAAAAGAGAGTTGGGCGCTTCCCGATACTTTCCGAGGTCGTTTAGATTTAAACGACGTCAATTAATGAGAAAGTAATTGTTCTTTAGTGGAGAAGTTATACACACATTTCAGCTAGAAGGTAGCATTAAGCCATCACATTAACTCCAGTACTGCACTTCAGTCCTATTTTGAGATACTTGTACTTTACTTCAAGTGTCTGCTACGTCATACTCATTGTAAAAAGGGAAATACATTTTTTTTTACTCCACTACATTTGATGCATTTCATTTGCAGATTGAGAATCAACAAACATGTAAAGATTTGATCGCAGGAGTTTAACTTATAATGGAGTATTTTTCATTGTGGTATTGCTATTTTTACTGGTAAGTTATAATAAGTTAAAAAACCAAACATCGTGACATTACTGTATAGATGATAGAGATGTGTGCATTGGGTCATCTGCTGCTGCAAACTCATAAAAATATAGTTAAAAACTGTGATGCCAAGCGGCTCCTTGTCGGCCCCATAAACATCGCACTTAATCAGATTTGTGGCGTTAAAGAGGAACGCTGTGTCCCCGTAACCTCGGGCCATTAGTCCATCCAAACAGCAGCTAAAAATTTACTTTGGTTTGTTTTTCCCCCTTCGACTAATAAAGCTCGGCCATCACCTGACAAAGTTCCCAACAATACCACTCCAGCACACGGGCAGCCGTGATAAATGAAATGCTAATGATGCAACTTGAGTCTCGAGTAATTCTGGTTGAGCATTTTATTGTTCAGACATGCTTTTAAGGACCTCTGTCTTCCTAAATAATATTCATATAAAATCAATGCGGTTAAAATGTTCAAGGAGGGTTTTAGCACCATAAGGATGAATTAGACATTCAGAAACTCTATTAATTTCAGCAGTACGAGGCGTCATATTTAGATTTAATAGAAAGTTTTTAATGAAGCAGATTGGAAAAGGGATCCTTCCCTCCATTACCGGATGATGGATAACTGAGAAAGGTTAGCACCAACTCATTAACACTCTCTTAAATTACGAAAGTACTTGCAGCTTTTTCCCCTCCTCTTCTCTGCTCTCTCCCTCCCTCCCTCCCTCCCTCCCTCCCTCCACCTTTCATTTTTTCCCTTAAATGAGATAAAATAATACTGAGGATGAGCGTTGAATCAAGTCCAACCGTAATTAAAATACACTGACGGGGTTAAAGCGTTCTCTCACGCTGCGGTGTTTGAAGATGTAAAGATTCAAGATCATGTGAGGCGTGTTTCAGTCAACACAGATAATATCTGTGCCTTAAAACACATAACTAGTTGTTAATAAAGGAATACTGAGCTGAGTCTTAAGCCAGCAAATATATAAAATATCTAAATATATGTAGCATCCTGGGGAGAGAAAAGATGTTTTCTATTTGTAAACTGAATGTAGGTTCGTATATTTATTGCTGTATTCTGTCGGATTACTCTCATGGTTAAGAGCTACAGAAGGTACAGAACAGGAAGATGGGAAACATCTGATGAAAGCAAGATACATCTGCTGGTTTACTACAGTGGTATGAACCCAAAACAAACTATTTTGCTATTTAATTACAATAAATGGATACAAAAGATGTTGAAATAACTCCATAATGACAACAATTTGTAAAAATTATGCTTTGTTAGGTCTGTCTGCAAAACGACAAGCTACCTACTCTTAAAATGCTTGTTTTCCAAAGGGGGTCTGGTTGATGGGTGTTAGGCTATGCTAACGCTGTAGCTGCTACATCAACACTCCAAATAAGGTCATCTAGACATAAACACGGCAGCAACCCTATGAATACATTTATTATCATAAGTAGTATTATTAAAGACAGTCTCTGGTTCCTCCACATAGTCTGGTTCAGTCTCTGGACTAATGTGAGCTACTATCGTAGACCTCTGGGATTCTGATTCAGTGACGACAGGATGTTTTAATCCAAACTTTATTCACATTTGTTTAATCACGTTTTGAATCAGAATATTAAAATAAAACACAAACCATGCATCAACCAGCACAACTAAGTCATCAGTTTCCATAACGTTCATGTCATGATTGATTTCATGTGGAGGAACTCCAGAAATGCTTCAAATGACTAAAAGGCATTCTTTGTAAACTGAATATAGTTTTGAGTAAACGCATACATTCTGTCAGATTCACTCGCGTTGCAGGTTTACAACTAGCGGAAACAGAAACGTGAGACAGGGTAACGGGAGCATCTGATATGAAATGGAGGTCATAAGGTTTTTCAGTTCGCTGAGCGCTACAGAACTGGAACCACTTGGGATGTTTGGTATATAGGACACCCGCTGCTAAAACAGCGGCGTGCAGCGCCGCGATTACGACTTGATCCTTCCTCCGCTGAAAGCTCACGCTGGCGGAAATCAAGTACCCCGAGGCTTACAGCGCGCAGCCCAAGGCCTAAAAGGTAATAGCATGAAATATAGATACGGAGGTGACAGATGTTTACAGTGCGTCGTGAGATGGCATTGAGACACAACGCGGTGGCTCCCTCCATTGGAGAGGAACCTGATGAGTGGTGTGTATGGTGAAGAGATGGAGTGATATAGGAGGCGGCTCCGGCAGTGTTTGCAGGCAGATCATTAGGGGACCCTCTTTAACTCAACCCCCAGTGACAATCCATTGCTCTCCTCCCCTGTCAGCGAATCATTATGGCCTGATCATTAGTGACATCGCCACGTGCCCATCACTCAGGCTGGTGCCATATTGGCAGATGAACAGCCTCTGCCCCGGGCCCACTAATCTACAGACTTCAGACAGGGAGGATGAAGGAATGTTCGCCGAGCATCAAAAACACCGGACTCTCTCGGCGTCGGCGTACACGGAGCCGTGTGATTGGTTACGGCTACATTGCACATGTAATAGACTTCCAGGTGGTCCCACACGACCCCCTGGAATTTACATGAACTTATGAAACATGTATGGTGGCAAAAATCAAACATACAGCTTCCTCATTTTCTATTAATCAATCTTTCTTATATAAACATTCCTTTATCTTCAATATTTTCTTTTAGAATTTGTCTCTTTTGTTAGGCCTATTTATTTATTACATTCAGTGTTCTGTTATGAACATTGTGTTTACGTCTGTCTTAACAGTTTTCAACAGTAATATTAACAGTAAACCTGTTTTGGGTATTTTTCTCCTGTTCATTCAGTAGCAGCCATACATGCGTGTGTTACACTATGATGGGATCTGAATGCAGGAGTTTAACTTATAAAGGAGTATTTTAACATTGTTATATTTATTGTTTTTTCTTCCAAACTCATTCAGATTTTTGGTGTAATTTGTCTTAACTGTATGAAGGGTAAAAGGGTATAATAGAGAGGTGTTTTTTTTACTTCAAAATTAGGTATTCTTGCAACAGTTTGTGTAACTGAGTGTCCAGATTTACACGTGACTGTTGAGATAGTTTTATAAGCTTGTGCCATTTCCCTATACATCACATGAGGGATGCAACCAGCAAATATCAATTTGCAGAAACCTCCTTAAACTTCACTGACCCCAAGAACTTGTGTTCAAGTCAAGCATCCATTTCTGACACAAGATATGTCAAATCTTTTTTTTAAATGATGCACAGGACCATAAAACACATGAAGTCCTTTATCATACAGCTTCAGTTGGTACAGAATATATATGTGATGTTGTCAGACGTGGAATAAGATGATCTTTGGTTGGTTTTCATCATTCTTTCTCTTTTTTTATTTTATTAATCCAATCACTTATAACTTCAACTTCCACGTGTCGGCTTGAGTTGATGGAAGGAAAGTTAGCAGTTTGATTAGTTGGATTGCGGCTGATTGTTTCATAAATTATCTTGGTACACGTGGCTAGTGGAATTTTAATTCAGCCAAGAGAGAGAAAATTAGTTTAAAGGCGGATTTCTAGTCTTAAGTTTTATTATGCCTTAAATGATAAACCCTCATTATAAAGACGACTCATTAATGTTTATCGTGTCACTTCCTTCCTGTTTATTCAAGTTTTTCCACATGAGATTGTATAATTAATGCTGTCAAATAATACAAATAGGATTTAAGATCAGATTGCACTTAATTTGCAACTTTATTAACCTTTGTTTTCTCGCACATTTTAATTTCTTTCATTTCTAGTTTATAATTAACCCTCAAGAACCCACGGTGACACAGTTTTCACAAACACTTTAAATATCCTCTAAAAAGTTCCTCCTCCAGCTTCATCCTTGACTCTAACTCGGTGTAGTGACACATAAATGCACAAAAAAGTGAACTAAACTAACTAAAGCTTTAATTACAAATCCTCTGTTACATTCAAACTGTATATAAAAGTGATTTAATCAAACTATTAATAAACTGTATTTCCTTTTCAGGAGAATAGGGTTCTCGTGGGTTAAACAGAATTACAAACTGCCTCCTGCTCCAACACGTCCACTAACGCCAGCACGACAAAGTCATTAGTTTTGAACATAACGTGCATGTTGTGATTGATCTCATGTAGAGGAACTCCAGAGATATTGTATGTTTTTTTTTGTTTTTTTGCGGGGTGACGATGCAACGAGAACAGAAATGCATGGCCTCTGCTCCGTGACCTGTAAATAATTGATAAATCAATTTTCTTGACTAGAACACCACATAATGAAGCAACGCAATTCTTATCAATTACATTTTCGTCTTAATTGTTGACTTCACTTAGCACGAAGCAGCGCAGCGAAACACCACGCCATTTTTCAATTAAAAGGTCCAGATGTTTTTGGAGGCTTCAGTAGACACAGGCAGTTGTGAGAAATGCTTTATCTGCATTGTAATAATCACTAGAACATCAGCTCCAGGCTGCATTTACATACTCATGTTTTATTCCAGCCCCCTTTTTCTAATGCACCGCTTAATTATACTGAGCACAGACAATGTCAGACCCCCATAGCCCCAAATTTATTATTGCACCGTGTGAAGCCCCTCATCACAACACATCACCGCTCGCACAATATGAAATGCATAGGTGGCGAACACGTGCATCGAAATCTCTGGGTTTCCTGATCGCACCTTGTTCCCATTTTCCTTTCACGCATCTTCAAAACAACGTTTAATATTTTGTCTCTCTGATTAAGGTGATAGTCGAACTGCAGAATCAGCCGATTTATTCGCCCTCGGCAGCCGGTGTCGACCCAAACGTGCAAAGCATGCGACTCGTTTCATGACGGCTAACGGCTAACTGCTCATTAATGTCTATAGGGTGTCTGAATAATTGCAAATGGTAGTTTGTATTGTTAGCGGCACGCGTTGTTTTTCATGAGAAGGATTACATTGTTATGAGAACCATAATATAAATTGGACTCAAGATGAATAATCATGAGATCTAATTACTTTCAAAGGCCAAACAGCAAGTCTGTCACAGGGAATGTCTGCCTCAAAACTATTGTTGTGGCCGTCATTCATGAAGCTGTCATGTGCTGTGGAAGACAGAAGTACTCAGATCCTTTACTGGGAAAAAAAGAAAGAAATACTCCATGACAGGATACAAATCCTGCAGTGAATTATCATCAGAAACTTGTATTTAAAACTATCAAAGGCACTCATAACGCTGAATAATGGCCTCTGTAATTGTTGAATGATTTCACATCACATCATTGGATTGTTATTAATATTGTTAATATGATTACTACTTTCACCGATGGATCATCATTTGTACATTTAGATACATTCCAGCACTGATACCTGACACACATGTGACATCAAGACTGTATAATATTTCAAATTTAATTTATTTATGTATTTTTGGTATATATTTCCTTTTAGATCATAATGTTCAACTATTTAACAGTTTTATTCTTCCTAGAATACAAAATATGACGCATGCTTACACCAGCTAGTACCAACCGATTTCAACCAATAATATCATGACATCCATCAATCAGTCAGTCAGTTGAACAGCGCTAGAGAAGGTGGTGAGTCATTCTTTTAAAACGATGAAATTCCTCCCGTCGTATCCCATTTCATTCAGAAATACGTCACACTGGAGATAGACTCTAGGAATCTCGGTTCAGCTCCACTTTAAGGATTTTGATTTTATTTTTTATTCTTTTACCTGGAGTCACCTTTAGAGGCAGAAATAAAATAGAGTAAAAATAAACCTCTCATCCAACTCCAAGTACAGTCAATTCATATAAAAGGTTGATTCATGGTGCGGTTCTCTTCTCTTAGGATAAAACAGACATCCTTAGTGCACTGTACATAAAAAAAACACTTGGATAGCAATACAAGCCGACATCTCCAGTTTGGTAAGGTCACATGTTCCGTTACAGTGAGCAGAGAGTGGATCTCCCCCCCCCCCCCCCCCCCCAATAACAACTCAGCCCTGCTGCACACTATTCCCTCCGAGAACAGCCAAGCATGGAAGAAATATTCCTATTTAGATGAGGGCTCTGCGAGGGGCACAGTATGGCATAACAGAAGAAGAATACAATGTACTGTGGCATGCATTGAGAGTGACTCCAACACGGCCTCCTTTACAGAAGGCAATCAAATCTGGCAGTCATGTGTAAAGATACTTATCTGCCCGGAGAGGATTTCAACACCATATTTCTGGGAGAAATGGAAATCAATGCTGACAGCAGCTTGTCACTGTTATATATTCAGAACATCTGATCTCAATAGAGGAACTTCCTTGAAGGAAAAACGGGGGGAAATAATGAAGAGATATTTGGCGGCAAATGGTCAATCCTACATTTGGAATAAAGTTAAAGCAGAGCAGGATTTGCTCGCGTTGTAAGTATTCAGCATCCTGATGAGGATCGATTTTTTTGGGGGGGGAAAAAGCACCGATCTCGTAGCGCCTCCATGTTGATTCTTGCTTTTGTTTTTGAGGTTTTGGTGCATGATTCACAAATTAAATCTAGCATTTTCTTTTCTTAATTGGGGAACAAATATTCCTCGCCATTATTGTCATATCTAAACACGGTGGTGACACGTGACATACTCCTGTAAAGAGAGACTTTAGCATGGAAGGAGGCACTTCCTGAGCTGCAAATGTGGAATTATCACCCGGCCAGCAAAAAAAAAAACGTCTTCACAATTCCAGCAAGCGGCGTTAATCAGATTTTCCCAGCGGAGCTGTAGTTCATTGTCATTGCTAATGGAGCCTCCTCTGCAGGTTGTTGCTCTTCACTAAATTAGTGTGAAGTCTTATCCCAAAAACATTGACTAATACTGCACTTAATCTTGGAAACTCTCAACTCCCGTGAAAAATCTCATCTGGAATGACACTGATGCATCGGAGCGTCGCCCCGCGTCGCATTCATCATGTTCCTGACAAAATTAATCTTGATAGACTGAAACCAAATTACACCTGAGTTCACACCCATTGCTCACCGCAACCGCTGAATAAATATTTATTGATGATACGTGTAATTTCTTCTGCATGTTTTTAGAAAAATAAAGATGAACTTTCAAAAAAAATACTAAATAATGTTGAGTATTTTTGCCGGCTGAAGACGCCGCCGGCGAAAAGGTGCCGAGGGGCAATTCCTCAAGGTGGGAAAACTTGAAAGGCTTTATTCAAGGCAAGGTAAAGCTGAAACAATTAAAAACTCAAACACCGTGCTGTGCCTTGACCATTCTGGATGTTGGAGTTGTGAATTATTTCCAGATAAACTGACCTCCTAAGGCCGTCTTAGCGCTTAACTTTTACCTTGACGGGAAACAGAAAACTCCCAATCCTGTGTGTGTGTGTGTGTGTGTGTGTGTGTGTGTGTGTGTGTAATGTGTGTGACATCTCATAGATTAACTCATTGACGGGAACGAGGATTTGTCACCGCACAGTCATTAACTAACATTTACTAACATTAATCAAGTGGCATTGGGTGGTGATTACAGTGCACATATGGCAATATTTTGAGATTGTTTTCTGTGAATCCCCTGAACAAACACAACTGTTTTATATCCAGGCTTTCTATAATGTTATACATGCATATGTTTATATATATATATATATATATATATATATATATATATATATATAGGAAACCCTCGGCGTCCTCCTATAAGTAGTTTTATAAGCTATGCAAATTGTGTGTCTCCACTCCGGGGGTGAAAAACACCCGTCTTTAGCCCTGCCAACCAAAAACAGACATGCACAGCTCACGTTATTTATCTTCCAAATGAACTCATTTTTCACAACTAATTAAAACGTGTTGAGATGAGGAGGAACTCGGGGAAGAAGGGGAGCATTTGTTTGGGAAGTTGCACAGTCACTCATTTGGACGCGTGCGCTTGGCTTCTGTTTTAAAAGGAAACAAAGTGATGTACGAACACGGAGCTAGTTGTCACTAATAGCGAGACGGAGCTGTTGCTATTGTTGCGCTGGTGCTGACGCAACAAAACAGATTGACAGGCCTTTAAATAAAAAAAAATTAATAAAACAAATATTGGGAGGTTTGCCAGCCATTTTCATGGGCGCATGTTTTAAAATAGATCATCCCGTCACTTCTTTAATGCACCTTAAATCTATTAGGAACACAGCAAACCAACAAGAATATTTTTAGATGATGGGTTTTATGGCTTTGTGTTGGTGATTAATTGAATAAAAAGATGGCATTTCACAAATCACGCCTTTAATTAGTCTGCGAGTGACGACGCTGCCTCCGCATGAAAACAGGGAGACGGGGGCTGGAGGTACCAGCCAGAGCTCCTGCAGGGGCCGGGGGCTGTTTGGGGGTTTTGGAGGGGGTGGGGGTGCAGGGAGGGCGGGGGATGCGAAGCCCCCGGCAGCCTGCACACCCAGGTGCCGTTGTCAGCTGGAGTCCTGCTCCAGCTGCTCGCCAAAGATTGATTTAATTATTTCCATTCTCTCTGTCCCTGCATTTCTTTAATTCTTTGTCTCATACCTTGTTGCCTTTTTGGCTTCTTCTCTCAGTCGTGATATAAAAACCTTAAGGTCTGGTGTTATCAAACACAATGCACAATCAAATTTGATTTAACGACAGTGTGACAGTACTCCCCTCATTTCAAAGCAGCACAAAGAACATTTTCAAATCGGGGAAAAAAAAGGCTTGACAGCTCACATCTTCCGAAGCCCGATTCTGACTCTCGTATCACTTAATCTACTTCCTTTCATTCGGTTCATTTTCACACATAATGAGGCAGATTCATTTTATAATTACGGGATGTACTGTATTGTTACACTCCATAAGTGCTGAAGGAGATTCAGGCTCCGCTCGCTGAGTTTGAGGTCGTAGGACTTGTGTTATCAATTCTCAATGATTTAAATTGCTAAAGTTCTTTTTCTCTTATCTGATCTTTTAAAGGGCAATGAAAAGGCCCATCTTTTCAGTGAAACCCGTCCTCAATCACTGTTAATGTTAACTCCGTGTACACATAAGAGGGCTGATAAAGAATCATTAGTCTCGTTAATGGAATCACAGGTCCAATCCCTCCATCCTTTTCTATTGAAAAGCGCTCTTCATTTCAAAGTTGTTCTGCTTTATTAAAGCTCATTACCATTTCTCTTTTAATAAGCACTCTTTAAAGTCATTACCTGCAGTGGAGTTAAAGGCTCAGCTATTAAAAGGTTACTTTAATGTGAATAATGGCCTCCCGATATACTCAAGTTAATTACTATTGGATACTGAATCTAGTTTAATCTAATGCTTAAACCTTAATGAAAGATATGTCACAGTGCAATGAAATGGCACAAAAAAAAAAAAATAGTTCCTGATCAACAGAAACTATTTGTGCTATCTCGCCTCACACGAGATACATTCACCGTCTTCAGCTCCGAAGCAGACTCCCGATACATTGAACTGCAAAATGCTCTATTTTCTCAGAATATCAATAGACACATGGTTAGCGTGCTTAAATGCAAATTAACTCAATCTTATTAACACCGTCTCCATCAATCACTTTTTTCTCACAGTTACCACTCTTTCCATTCGACACAATGCAAGTTTAGGTCTACAATAATGTCAACTATCATAATAATATGACATTTCATATCTGAAAAATTCGCTTTTTTGGGGAGAAACAATAAAAAATATAAAAACATTTTATTTAACAATGTAGGAATATTTTTAATCAATGTATCTGCCATGTCGCAAAACGCTAAAACATGTTTTGTTTGTTTATCTGCAATATCCACGCTGCTTTTAAGCATGATTCAACAGTGTTGAGGGTGTATCACCACACACAGTGATTTAAAGGAACAGTCGGATGTATGAGCACAGAGAAACTGATAACAACACACACAGCGGGAGAGCAGCTTTATTCTCTGCTATATCTTTACATAGAGTAGTTTGATGATATGTTAATGCACTGAATCCCATACGTTGCACCTTTTAAGTATGTTATGTACATGATGTTTGTCAAGTATGAATGCAGTATCCGATGAACCCACAGCAGGAGGGTTTTTTTCAGCCAAATGTCGCATGTATACACGGATAACGTTATTGACTATAGTGAAGATGGCGGAAGTGCCAAATATTTCCATCAGGTGTTAGTGGAGCTGCCTGACACATGACTTCTGATGTTTCTCCATCGCTACCGTTTAAATGTCAGGA
The DNA here is from genome assembly GCF_963514095.1 of Eutrigla gurnardus. NCBI lineage: Eukaryota > Metazoa > Chordata > Actinopteri > Perciformes > Triglidae > Eutrigla > Eutrigla gurnardus. The sequence continues at coordinate 2,895,733 of NC_139936.1, read as the reverse complement.
AAAAATCGTGGTCTTCATAAAATAGCTTTAAGCGGTTAGTTGAAGCTCACGACACAACGCGTTTCTTTTCCTAACGTTAACCAAAGTTCTATCGTTAACATATGTGGGACTCTGAATGTGAACCCTGGAGTCCTTTGGCTTTATATGTCCAACATCCACCACCTCACCGTGACCTCCGTACTCCGTCCCCTACTGAAAATAATCCTGGCAGCAATTACGTTCCCTCAAAACTTTTAGCCGGAAAACGTTATTTTAGTGGAATATATACATAACTTCTAGGGGCCAGGGTTGCATTTAAGGCAACAAATTAGTGCAGAATGAAAGGCCCATTGAGCGCACCGAAATATGTGTGCATATTTGAACAGTGAAAACCCAGAGGGGGCACATCAAATTATTCACCGCTCCACAATTCACTATAATCTCAGCCCTGTAATATGACACCTTTGAACTCTGTGTTATCTTCCTCTTTGAGGGCACGCGGTCAGATGATGAAAGCTGACCCCTTCGTTTCAAACAGATTAAATTCACGAGTGAAAAGCCTAATTGCAGCGATCTGCACAGAAGGCCAGAGGTAAAGGCTCCTGAGAAGCATTAACCTTGAGATCTCAGTGAGGTACGCTATCCAGAGAAATCAACGCCGCGACTTGGTGGAGAAAATTGAGGTAAAATGTGGAACGAATTTGAGTAAACACATTACATCATTACATGCTGCCAATGAACACGGTGGCGTTAAAACCTGAGCATCTTTCTAGCAACGCGCTCACTTTGCACCTTCGTCTGACGCACATAATTAACTGAATTTCAAGATGCTCTCGCTGACACGCTGAAAAACCTTCCCAAATCAGCAATTTTTCCTTAACTCGCATATTCTCACAAGAAAAATAATCATAGACACGATGATATCACCGTTTAACAAATTACACGTGGTCCTAATTGCTGATTCCTTAATGTTTAAGATAGAGAAAAGAAAGCATCACTCTTAAGCTCCATTTTTTATTTTTCCCGAAGTGAAATATGTGTCGTATTCATGCACAGAATTAATGTGCACCAAATGCACCACATTAGCATTTTCCAGTGATACGTTTCCCTCTCTCTTAAGGTCATGTGGCTTTAACGGGAGGCTTAAGTAAGACTCATGTGCATGCGTATGACCCATTTCATAAATCCCATCGCCTCCTCAGCGAGATAGTGGATACTAAATGTCACAAACCAGTGGGTCACCTAATCCCTTTTCCTCAACAAACTGCATTAAAACAATGATAAGGAATAAGCAGCGGTTGCGTTTGGAGGGGCTTCGCCGCGCTAAAATACTCCGATGACAACAAGCATTTTCCATCATGTCAACAACAAACGGCGCATTCATGAATAGGTTTGTTGAGATGTGGTGGACAGATGTTGTTATAGTCATTGGTCTCCGTGCTTGACAGATTATTTGCAGAACTTCAATGTATCTTTGAAGCCCAGGGGTCGCCCACTGCCAGCCAAACAGGAATGGCACTGTCAGAGAAGGGACGGACAAGCGACTTCCAGCAAAGAGCGGCATGATGAAAAGACACACCATTGTTTCTTGATCAAGAGCGTGAGGCTTCTGTTGAGCATTGGCTTTTAAGATCAAATATTTCATGTGAAAATTGGCTGTAGCGCAGGCTGTATGGTGGCGTGCTTCATAAATATTGTACTGTATGTTTCACATGAATGCCTCGCTAACAAGACGAACGGGGACACAGACAGACATGTTCACCTGGAGATGTTTGAAGAAATCTGACAATAAAAAGTGTAATCTTGTGACTTCATAGGGGCTAAAAATAAAGATTTTTTTGCTTTTAGCATTTATTAAAATGCTCCTGATTACACACACCTGGCTGACTGCTTAGACACAGCTGATCTTTCTCTTCCTTTCTTTTTGTTTTCTTTTTTCCCGTCTTTGAGCTCTCCATCCACTTGAGAGGAGAAAATAAAAAAGACAGCTATTTGGTGAGTACGGTCACATTGGCACCACCGCTTGTCAGCGCCAACATTAATGAACTCAGCGCTGAGTTGTTTGGTACAATGGGATCATTTTCTATCCGCCGCGTTTTCCTGAGAATTAAAGGATGACAAATGTTTGGAACGAGGAAAAACAACTGTCTTGACTACTGCTTGACATGCATGTCAAAATGAAACATTAGGAAGTAAACCTTATTATCACATTTAATTTGAAGGCTATTAATGGAGTTTTCACTGAAGAAACTGGAACACGTGTCTTGTATTGTATTGTAATTGTATGCTGCAGAAATCTGTTAAATCTAAAGAAATAGTAGAATTAGACACTTTTAGATAATTAGTTATTCATCTTCTTGTTGAGATATGATTTGGAAGAATAAACCGCTCAATCTGTATGTTTAAAATCATCTACCTTAGCTTAGTTAGCAAAAAGGAAGTACATGGGGGGAAAACATTGCTTGAATTGCCCAAAGTTGACATTAAAATGACATTCTCCACTCTGTTTTCAGTTTTTGTGGTATAGTACTTTAAGCTAACCGTCTGCTGGCAGTATCTTCATGTTAACTGTACTTGTAAACATGAGTGTGGTATCAATCTTGACATGTAAAACAAGAAATTGCCCTTTTTCAGTGATAAAATTCTCAAAAATAGAGAAGCTTTCAGTACCTCCGTATCAGGTATCATTACGTAAAACTGATTGAATTAGCATGACACAATTCGATCCTCTTGTGCAGCATCTAAAATCCTACCTTGATATTCTACCTCTGGGCTTTTGTCAAAAGTATTTTACTACTATTTATTATTGTACTGCATTTGCATTGATATTGATAACGTGGAGTTCCTCAAGGCTCTATTTTCGGTCCCCTTCTCTTAAAAATCGACATGGTCCCACAGCCGCAGATTATGGAAAACAACAAAATATCTTGCCATAACTATGCAGATGACTGGAACAATATAAAGACATTTACAATATTAAGGAATTCATGGGTTTTTGTGGGATTCAAAAAAACTATTCTAAGTAGGCTCCTCAGTAGACCAGGAAAGTGGATCACATCACATCTCAGATCTTTACAGATTTTTTCTCATGTCTTATTTTTATGTTTTAAAAACACCATTTATGTCTGCATTCAATTGCCTTGTTGTTGAAATGTGTTGTACAAAACAAACTCGCTAACTCTCTGCAAGAAAGCTAATAATTAAAAACGTCAAACTTGGATGAAAACATTGTCAGGTGTTGCATGCAAAAAATGAATTATGCCTCTTTGTTTTACTATTGTTTCATTACATTTGTATACAGAATGTGAAGTTTGTTTGCAGCCCCCCCTGTTCTTTCATGCTCCAAAGACTCTCAGTACAATGACAGTTATAGATAAGACAAGCTATTTCTGAACAATGCACAATATACTGCTCGCGCGACCCTCTCTCTCCCTCAATAGAGAGAAAAGATAGTAACACCGCGCCTCCATAAGAGCCTCTTAAAAATAATGAAACTCTCCGTGCTTCCAGCAACACTACATTTGAACTCGGTGTCGACAAAGCAACAAAGTCATCACTATCTACAGCGGGCGCTTGCATTTTGCTGATGAATGGAGAGCCCTGCCAGATTACTTGATTTGATAAGCAGTACAACCCATCGGTAACATAATACATCACAAATTGTTTTGTCAACAATTTATGATACCATTTATCAAATGACCATCGCAGTGGGCTGAGTTATGGTGTCACAGCTGGCATAATGTCAATACTCAAGCTGAGTTGAGGGCAGTCTGTCTGCGGTGATTTAGACACGCCACACTCTGACCTCTTCTGAGATTTTCTCTTCATTACCAGACAAATTGATGTTGAAGAGAGAAGTAAAGTTGTTAAATTTAATGTTTAAATCTTTACAATTAAATATATGAAGGAGATAAAGCAAGCGGGATGAAGCCCAACGTCAATATTGTGTAGATCTGCTGCAGCTCGATTCACAAGACTGTGCACAAGGTTGAGCTCGGAGTGTAATTTTGACATTAGTCGATATTCATGGTTTGAATGAAAACCTTTATTTTTGCCTGAAGATTTTTTTTTTACATCCGTCCATCCATTCTACAGACTTCCCCCCCCAGTTTTTTGTATCATAAAAAAATCTTGTGCCAAATGAATGTGATCTTTTATTGCAACTCAAAGCGCTGCAATCAAGGTCGGATTTTATTCCACACCAGAGAATCAATTTGGGCTGCAGCCTGGTTGACAATTAAAACGTAAGGCCTTAAAAGTGCCTCCCCGAATCAATCCGTGTCTGTGGTATTGACCACAATATATGGCCCGTGTCCAAGCCACCGCCGCCGCCACTCACTGGCGAATCTTAAAGGTTACTGCAACCACTACATGTACCCACATTAGCAGGACACTCACCTCTCCGGGTTTATGGCCTGTGTAATAATTTTAAGCAAAGAGAGAAGTGCATTCAGTGGAGACAGTAACAGCGAGAGAGTCGAGGGAGGACAAGTATAGTATGATTGATCGCGGTGAGCAGTGTAGCTGTGTTACCCCCCCTGATTACTGCCTGCTCCTGATCTCTCACATCTGTCTCCACTTCCTGAAGAAACCCATTCCTTCGATATGATACTTTTCACTCTTGGGGATTAAACTTTGTCTGAAAGGTGATTTTTTTAAAGGAACATTCTGCTTTACATTCATGCAGCTGGACACACTGACGTTACATGTATTAATTAACAAAGAGCCTTTAGTGGTTTAGAGAAAAGGGGGCTTCTGCTTTTGGGTGTTTATAGCCCCCCCCTATTTTTCCAGCTGGTCCACGCCGACAAATCTACAAAGCCCGCTGGCCAAACTCACTCCCGTCCCCACAAACATGTTGGAGATGTATCAACTCTGTAATTGTGCATTTAACATTCTCAACAGTTTATTAGTTTACCTCCCACACTGACACTTGAAATGACTTAATAACCACAGGGGGAGTTAACTGCACTCATTAGCAGATGCAATATTTCCTACATGGTTATCCACCTTTCACGGCGGTACATGCAAACCGTAGTGGGATGTAACGATGTGCTTTTACTCAAGTACTGTAATATAGTACAATATAAGGGTACTTGTACTTTAAACATCGTCTCAGATTTTGGATAGCGTGATATTGTAACACGGCATAAAAAGTGTTGCTGAATTGCAGCAAATTTAATCAATTTTCCAGACTATTCTACACGTTCTATTCTTTGCATTTACCCGCTTGGTCATTAAATCCACATTACAGATGATGAAATGATTAAATCTCATTCTGTAAATATTGTCGTAATATCGATATTAATTTGGTCAAATATATTGTGATAGCTGATTGTCTCCACATCGCTGAGCTGTATGAAACAAGGGGAAATATTGTACTCTTTACTCCATTGATTTGATAGCTGTAGTTACATACTTTGTGTATTAATTAATATTTTCCATACAAAAACTGATTCGCTTATTAAATATGACACATCGCTGCAGAGTTAACTTCTCAGCAGTACATCAAATAATGAAGATTAGCTTTTTCTCAACCCTGCTAATAATTATCCATATTTAGTACATTTGACTCATAATACTCGTGAATGTAAGACTGGAGCTGTTTATTAAGCCGTGATTTTGCTATTTTTTCTGAAGTTAATGATCCAAATGCTTTTCACACCACCGTGTGAAATACACAGCGTCTGACATGTTGAACATTGAACCACACATATGATTTCTTAAAGGCACCGTTGCTTGTGTTATAGTTTACAACACGAAACCAGCAGATTCAGGAATAAATCCCTGCTCCCTCTTTCACATGTGCAAGCGTAATGAAGACGGAGTGCATGCACACCAGCAGCCACGAATACCAGCAAATAAATAAGAATAAAGTATCCGGACCAAATGAAAGACTGTTCATAATTGGGTTAGTAATGTCTCTGGCACCGTCTGCTCGGCCGTTTCCTCCAATCTCCCTGAGCAACAGGAGATCGTACAGGCGACACTCAAACCAGGAGGCATCTTCGGCGCGGCGTGACAGGCTTGCCGTCACCGCCATACTTTCACTGTCTCTGGCAGCTATTCTGATGCAAGGAAGGCTGGGAGAGAAGACGCACATCGTCTCCAGATGTGAAACAGCGTCGCGATTCAACAAATCTTTTTGAATGATTTGTGACCCCCCCCCCTTTTGTGGACGGCAAAATTGTGAAATCATGCACCCATAAACTTCTCACTTAATCTGTATTACTCTCATCACAACAGAGCAAGCCACTCTATCAGTAAATGCTAATCTCCTAATTAACAAGCTAATTAGGCAATTACAGCTTTGCAGAAGGATGCCTAAATGAAATATGACAACACAGTCACTTTCTACAGCACCTGTGGGTCTTTTCAGATGTCACAAAGAAAGGCATGATGACAAAGTGTTGTCTCTGCACTCATAGGTGCTAATTCCTCTGCCCCGCTCAGCTCATTTATAAAAATGTTGTCATTTTATTTAACCTAATGTACAGCGTGTTTGGACTAAAACTTGTCAAATTACAACTCGTTTCTTTCTCTTAGAAGAACTGACCTATTATTATTATAAAATGTATTTATAGCGATACGTGTGAAAAATACAGTGAATGAAACAACTTCTCGGTTATGTAAACAAGGTTTTGTGAACTAGAAGCGCGGCGGTGTCTTACTGTCGGGAGCTGTCACATACGGAAATGAATTATGTTGACATATGGCTGAAAACAACGGCGAACAGGCCTGCTATGCAATGCAATGAAGAATCATGCACTGCAACAGAGGAGAGGAGCCGGAGCTGTACCTTTGAGCCCCTCTTGACAGGTATGTAGTGTGACTTGACAGCTCAGTATTTCAATGATAAATGCAGTAGTCCTGGGACTCCCATTCACTAAACTCAGGAGTGTGTTGCTCCAATACTTCAAGGTCAAACGAAGGAGCAGAACCACACAGACTGCTAAAGACAATCATTGTGATTTCCAACATTAGACTTTAACACATATAGTCACGTTAACTGCATCAATTTGCATCAGTTCGCCTTTTAATGCCAAATGCAAGATGTATTAATAGAATGTATTAATTAAATGTCATCTAGTTCTGCAAATTGAGAAGAAGAAAAAAAGATGTCGAAGAGAGTTGAGTTATTCTCAGTAATGAGTCACTGCATCTAAGTTTAAAGCAAAAGGTTCTCTGTTTTTCTGAAGATGAATCCAGTCACACAGTTCTGACTCACGGAGATGAATCATTTCTGGAGACCTGCTGGTTCATGATCTACTGTATCTGTGCGTTGTACGGATTACACTTTCAGAGGGTCTCTGGGCAGTATTACAATAGGTTACACTTAACTCGCTATTCTGTAGTTAATAGAATAGAATGTGATGAAAATTGTGTTTCATTTTCAATCGCAACTTTCCTGAGGAGAATTGAGTTTAAAGTCTCGTATGGGTTAAAGTGTAACGCTGCTGTCAAAACACTGCACACCCTGAAATAATTACAAGCTTCCGTGTCAGAGATGTTTTTCATTTTCCATAAAACCTGTAGCTTTCTGTCATAGAGATGATTCTCTGCTCGCACTTCATCTCAGTGTCACCTTGAAAGTGTGTTTTTCTCTTTACTTAATTCTGTTGAAGAGGATAAACATATATTAAGATTTCTTTTTTTTTACTAATTTCACAATCCGGTGAATATTGCTCTGTCTATATTTTCCCCTGTTTTGTAGCGCCAAAAAAGTGTTCTTTCTTTTTGCTGTGAAGCAGATTCCAAGCCATATATAATCCAACAGCAGCACATTGTGAAATACAGCACACAGACTGCCAGTGATAATTCGTGTGTTGGCATTAACAGTAAAAACATTGCATTCTGGTGTGTTAAAACCCTTTTCTGCGCACAAAATAATCAACAGGCGGAGTAAAAAACCTGTACCAACAACAAGACCTCTGAAACATGGAGGTTTTGGGTGGGAGGTGAAGGGGAATTTCCACAGAAAGCGACTGCAAAAACACTGAAGTGATTTCTTCCCCCAGCAGATCAGGTTCCTCAGGATAAACTAAGATGAATTTTGTCGGGACTTCTGTTCGGCTCGTCAGCGTCCAACTTCAAAAAGAGAGCAACGAGACTGAAATTAAAAACCAAAAAGTCACAGACAGTTACCACCGACCACATTTTCCATGGATAACGCTGACCATGACACATCTCTTCAAGTGGATTTTTAGGCAGTTGAGTGTTTATTGATTCCCTGATGACTAGTTTTGGGAGAAATTACATCCATAAATGTTATTTTGGCTGCTGGAGGATACATGTTCTTCTGAGAGCAAACAGTGGGCTAAATGAAGCAGCAGTTTCCCCTCATTGCTTCTGTGCAGGATTCAAAGCATTTATATAGCAGCAAACCACTATTTATGTAAAGATATAGCATAATGACACACTCTACAAGGCCTTGTAATGTTGAGGGCATGGCCTGCCCTACTCTGCCTCTGATTGGCTAGCACTCACTGCCCCCTATTGGTTGGATTGATTAGGTCAAAGATCCTCTATCTCAAAGATGTCACATTACAGGCTCCCCCGGTGGTCTGAACCGGTATACACAATTTAATTCACCTGACACAAAACATATAGACGCTTCCTGTGTCCTGAGTGGGCGTGGTCACGACGTACCCCCCTATTTACATAGCTAACAGTCATATTTAGCATTACCAAAAAAAGTATCGAGCCATGGCGTTTCCTGGACGTTAGTTGCCAGATCTTGCGATAGTTTGTTGTAATTTCACCCCCATTGGGGATCTCAAACTTTCTCCGGCTAGCTAACTAACGGCCGCTGCTCTCGTTCTTCTGTTGAAGCTGAAAACAAAGTCCTGACCCATGACATCGCTACCGAAGTGCCCTCCCCCTAAGGTAAACACCGTTAGCACTGTTGGAGCTGTTAGCACCATGAGCTAACAGCTCGAGCTGTGCTAACAACGGTTCAAGCTCTTAGCACCATTAGCTTCTAGCTCAACTGTCGCCATGTTGAGAGCTGTGTGGACTCAGTAAATGCGCTCTGAATTCCTTTTAAAACAATTGTTTGTGTCAACGTTAATGGACTTAATGGTCATCACCAAACCCGAATCAACAAATCCCTGCTGCCAGAAGTTCAACATCAAGGTCTTGAAAGACATTCTATAAAAACAAAAAACTCCATCTTTAATCCGGTTATTGTAAAACACCCCCCCCCCCCCCTTATATTGTCCGTTCCTCTATTAACTCTTGATCTAGGTGCCGACCATCAAGAGGTGCACACAGTATATTTGCTGCCTTGCATCCAGCTCAACAACTTGTCTGCTGCCATAGCAACTGCGGAGGGAGCACGGAGCAGCGCCGCCTGCTTGTGCAATGGATGTCACTCGTGGCCAGCGGCCAATCAGAAGTTCCCATCCTTTTGTGCGAGCGGGCGTGAAGATGGAGGGGATGGAGTGGGTGGGCCCTCGGCGTCATGCATCTGCCAGCAATAGGACACGCGGCTCGTCAGTCTTCGTCACTCTGGCCCCTGATTGGTCGAGGAGCTTTACTTTCCAATAATATAAACATGTCTGCTGCTCGCCTGGCTTGAACCACGGCGTACAGAGGGGACTATGCAGTTCTACATCAAACTGTATAAAAACTCTCATTATGCATTTGCCTGTGTTGTTGCAGGACTAAATCTTTATTATTGCTAGAGAATATGCACATAGCTGCGCGTGCACGCGTGAGGAAACGAGGATATCCTGCTGCCGCCGCCGCTGCTGCAAGAAAGAGAGAGGGGGACTCTGCCGTGCTTTCATCAATATAATCACCGTCCTAAGTACTAGCTCTTAACATTTTGTTTTTCGGTGTTCAGGCGAGAAGTGACAAGACTATAGACCCCTCCTCTGCAGGGCGGAGCGTGCATTTTCATTCCGTATTTTGTATTTTTTTTTAATATATATATATTTTTTTCTACCCTGTTCCCTGCTCTGACACGTCTGCACTGAGTGAGTGGCATTGGCACACTGTCAATCGCTCACTACCGCTGCCATCAAACAACATAAAACACACACAGGCAGAAGCCGGAGCTCATAAATTTCAGCAGGGCAAGAAATTTTTTGCGCATCGCCTTTATACAGCGTTGTACCCTAATTAATTTCTTCTCGTGGTTGCTTCTTTTTTTTCTTTCTTTTTAAAAAAAAATCAGAAATCTCCCAACTTTTTTTTCTACATTTCATATTTTTTGATAGTCATATTTGGACATCTTATGCCGCAGATTGTGTATTTTTTAAAACGCCTGTCAGTTGTCGCGGGAATCATTTCTGCACATTTATAGTTGGCAACACCTGCGAGATTTTTTTTTTTTTTTTTTTTTTTTAATTTGTTTACACCTTTCCACATTGGATATTTTTTAATTTTTTGTATTGCCGGTGTTTCGCGAAGGAGGATTTTGGACATTTTTTGGAGCAGGAATGCGCCGGGAATCCCACGAAGAGCGCTAATAAATGAGAGATCACCAAGGAGCGTTTGTGTCTCTACCAGCCGGTAAAATCCCCGAGAAAAGACACACTGCGTGCGGATCCGTGCGGGATACGATGGACCGGCAGTTTTCATGAAGAAGTGTTGAGAAAGAAGAAAAGAAGATTTATGCATTTTTCTACAAACACACTCACGCGTTTTGGCACTTTGGACCGCGCGTAAAAAAACAGAAAGAAGAAGGACACGGAGAACTTGGACACATAAGATTCACGCTAAAGCATCACTGCTGGGCGTTTTTGTGTGCGTGTGTTTTTTTTAAAACACAAACGTGTGTGCGCTGCGTGTCGCTGAAGAATTACAACCCCTCTTGTCTGCGGCACATGCTCTAACCGATTTCGTATATGAGTTTTTCAATTTGCGTGGCTCAGTGCACAGACTCTTTGGCGGCTACTATGGACGATCAAGCCCGGATCATGCAGTCGATCGGCGGTGTCAGTCTGGCCGGCCACTCGGTACAAGGAGGCATGGCACTGCCGCCTCCGCACGGACACGACGGGACGGACGGAGACGGAAGAAAACAAGACATTGGTGACATTCTCCATCAAATAATGACCATAACTGATCAAAGTCTGGACGAGGCGCAAGCAAAGTTGGTTGATTTATATGTTTTATTAACTTCGCACCCCTCCTCTCCCCCTTCTCCCTTCTCCCAAAACGCTGAACGCATCATTATTGAGATGTGGCCCGCTTAACTTAACCCCCCCATGCATAACAATAGGCTGGAGTGGCTTTAATGATAATCATACTGAGGTGTGTTTACTGCCTCAAACAGCCCAGAAAGTTATCACTGGGGGAAACAGCAGCATTTTATTTACACTGCAGCCACAGTGAGCTTTTTGTTTTTCAAAAAAACTTTGTGTGCACACATGTCCTGTAGTAAATGTTCAAACATCTGCTGAAAAAAAGTGGGCTTTTTTAGATAAATTATTATTTGTGTTGTTATTCTAGTCTAACACCGTTAACATATACTTTTATTTTTAACTGTGTGGTAGCAAATGATAACTTTTGAGAAGCAAGTGTGGGTTGGATCATCGGTGACAGCTAAATGTCCAACCCATTCACCTGTTAGTGTGTAACATGTGATCCATCAGTGAATTTATTTCAGTATTTTATCTTGTCTTATACTGAAACAGGAAACATGGACTGAACTGTCACAGAATGAAACCAGCACTCTTCAGCGTTCTCTGTGAAATCAAAGAAAAGACAGGTAAGATCTTTGTGTTAAAAAAAAATATATATATACATAAATATACATATATATGTATATATATTTGAATGTGAAAAAATAATAGTGGTGCCCCAATACAATAGCACACAGACATCCTCCTGTCCCAGTGATCTGATGGCAGCCTGCATCCAGGTTACAGGAGACCTCTGCCCAAATTAATCAATCACTTTTTTTTTATGTAATTGTGCCACACACAAACAATCCTGTTGTCATAGAAGAGGTTGATTTTTATTTTTTTCTCCCCTCCCCGAGTGTCGGCAGGAGCATCGTTGTTTTTTTTTCCAGCACTGGTTGCTTGCATTTAAACAGAAAGTGAGCCCCACTCACTATCCTGGCACTGAGCAGGATGGAGGGGGGGGGGGGGTCCCGTAGCATATGCTCTACATAGATGAGATCACAATGAATTCATGCTTTATTACCTGACAACAATTGCCTCAATTCAACATGTGAAGGTGGCCACGGCTCTCAATCAATAATTGTATTGCAATTGCATGCAGTTGTGGCCGGTTAATCCTGGTTAAAATGCAAATAATAGAATGGGAAAATGATTTTGGGGGGAGCATCTGCAGATTTTCTATGACCAGGTTTTGAAAACTTCCAGTGTGTGCACATGCATACACAAATATAAGACAGACAGCTTGAAATTATGGCAATCCTTTTATTCAACTTTTATTAAAGCCACACATATATAAGAAATAAGAAATATATCTGCTTCTACACTTCCCCCATAATGTTTATGGGACATCGTAAACTGGATCCCATTAAATTATTACGTGAAGACATAATTGATTTTATAGTGATAACAGCTTCTTTTTTTTTACACACAGTGTGTGTTTTGCCTCATACTGTTCTTGAAGCTAGAAATGAAGTACTGTTAAACGGATGCTTTAAACGTTCAAACTACACCACATCTCTAATTTTTTTTTTGTTTTCACGAATAATGTATTTTTCTCAGTCCAAAGAAAATACACGGAGCAAACAACGCTGTGAATTTGGTGTAATTTAGCAAACCCGATGCCTTGTCAGATTTGTGACCTTTGTGCGGTTTATGAGGAAATTGGCTTGGGAGAGATCATAAAAGTTTATGAACTTCCCCGACACAGGTGGCGTCCACCGGGGCAGGCAGAGGGTCCGCAGTCTAGCCGAGGTGCTCTGCTGTGCATCTGTGTGTGTGTGTGTGTGTGTCGAGGTTAGACAATGAAAGAGACAGAGCTAGAAAACCAGAGGCTGCAGATCGCACAGCTTTTTATTTTGTATGCGACCACTGGCTTTGATGGGGAAAGTGTTTCCTAGTGCAGCGGCGTTGCTGCATCTAGAACGTCGTCCTCGGTGGGGGGGGAAATAAAATATATATCAGTGAAGTGATTTTACATTTTTAAACCTAAAAGTCCCGTTCAAATCTGGAAGCAGTTACTCTGCAAGTTTAATTTAATGAGGTGATTTACCAGTTTGTTTGTCGGTACTCGTGCGACCGCTCCGGTTGGAATTCCTCTGCTGGGATCTGATCTGCCGAGTTTCAAAAAGCCACTCTGCAAATGACTAAATTCTCTAATAAATATGTGCACGTGAGTGTGTGTGTGTGTGTGTGTGTGTGTGTGTGTGTGTGACAGAGAGATGGGATGGAGGAGGAGAGGGAGAACAAGCCTGTGTGTGTGTGTGTGTGTGTGTGTGTGTGTGTGTGTGTGTGCATGGTTAACCTGTGGTTTAGAGTCACAGCCTCCCCCTCTTAGCCATTGACAGAGCTCAGCTGGTCCGGTGGCCTTGTTGACCGGCCTGCGTTTCCAGCACACTGGTCCTTTCACCGCCTCCTTGCAGCATCGTTCTCAGGGCTTCCTTGGCCCTTTCATGTCCGCTCACATGCCACTTTTAGCAATGGGATCCCACCGTTGGCCGAGGGTGACTTTTTTAATAATACATTTTGAACGCGGTCCAAGAATGGCCGGCGTAATCACTGCGTGCATGTATCACGTTATCGAGGCTTTATTGTCTAGCGCGCGGATGAAAAGCCGTTCAGGGTTCAGCTTTCAAAGCTTTTAGTGCGCACATCCAAAGTATTATTTTGTGATGGGAATCAAGGCGGCGAGAGTGATCTTACTTGTAAAGAAGGACCATCTTCTAGTCATGGCGAGATGTCTTCAAGCTGGTTCGGGGTGTTTGGAAGTTCCTGGCACTCTTCTAACTTGTTATTGTAGAGACACAACATATTTCTGCATTGCTAATGCCCTAGAAGTATTAATTCACTTTGATATGCTAATTAGAGAGCATTATGCAAGAAATGAGATTAAGTGGCAGCATGAAGTCATTTGCCTGTCACTAAATTGAGTGTTTTTAGCAGGATGGGTTTTTTGCCGCCCCCCCAAAATATATATATATATTTTTTTTTTGCATTTATATATAAGCTATAAATGTGAAGTTGGTTGGCGAGTGCAGTTCTTTGTCCTTCAGTGTGTAATGTTTCTCTTTTGGAACATACATAGAGAAATGGCCATCAAACGGTTTTATCCTGCTTCTAACTGTTTCGGGACAAAAGGCTATATTCACGTACCTTTCCCCCCCGTAGGCTGCGTGAGAAGACAATGAATGCATTGAGTGAAATTTGCCTGCGATTCAGATGAGCTTTGCAGTTATTCCTCTGCACCGGGGGTTTGTTTTATCCCGCTGGCTACTCCCTCGGCTTGCTCTCGTGCTCGGAGGAGAGGCTCACAGCAGCAGTGGGAGCGGCAAGAATAACAAAGGTGAAAGATTACCTCCATATGGTATTTCTGACCAGGAAAAGAGAGGTTCTGTAGCAAGACTCCTCTTTGATGTGAGGTTTAATCAATAGAAAGAGATTACAGAAAACTATTACAGGCTAAATCACGGAGTGCCACAGAGAAGCTTAGCCCTCTCCACAGCTCTCTCAGCTGCATGGCGCTTCTTTTGGATGCGTATTGACTTGTTGTTTTCCTGACCTTTGACTCGTCAGGTTCAGAAACAGGGGGTCTGAAGAGGTAGGGGAGGGAGGGAGAGGGAGAGTGTGGCAGATTCAGGCTGATAAATGCTCCGATCCAGTGTTTAAAGCAGTGGATTAGGGAGGGACTCCACTCACAGTCTGAGCCAATGTCGCCGTTTTGTTGCACACGTTTGACTTGGCTTCTGGAAAACGCCAAACGTGCCTTCGCGTGTGCTCATCGCTTCGTCTCCGTTACATGTGATGTTCAGCTCGGAAAGTCTGTGTTAATTAAATACAGTTCAGGATGAGCCTGTAATTAACCACATGCAAGGCCGACTAAAAGCATTACCTGGAGTAAATAGAGTTAGGACCGAGGAGCTTAGTGTTTCTGAAGATCTGCAGGAAACATTCATTCTAATTTCTCCTGACAAAGCTAATGACCCTCTCAATACAATTGGGATATTATAAATACCCAATTATTATTATTAATAATAATATAAACATTATTATAGCAGCTGCAGGTAAAGTAAAAGAATGCTACTTACGAGAACATGAGAATATATTCCATCTGACCTGATTTCTTTTCTTACCTTATGTGTTTTCACGGGGCTGAGAAAAGCTCCAGTGGATGCATGACGGAGAACAGAAAGCTATTCAGCGGGAGAGACAATTGACTTTGGCTGCTTTTTGTCTCAGAGAGCCCCAGCGATGCGGCTGCACTGACTAGATAGTGTTGTGCCGAATGGCTCGTGCACAGCTGGGTTCCTGACTGGCTCAATGGCAGGGCCACTGGTGTTTCCTCCTCTAAAGCACGAGGGGGACCGGGGAAGATGTGGCTATTATGTAAGTAGCTCCCAAATACCCTCTATTTCCCCCCATCAGCCACGACGAAGAAGAAGAAGAAGAAGAGGAGGCAGACAAAGAGGGAAGAAACCAGAGTGCACACATCAGTTTCATTTGGAAGGCTAAATGCTTTTGTGCTGAGGAGATAGATGCCTCTGCACCGGTGCAGCCTGGTGTCTGCACACACGGCTCCTCAAATCTGTTTTTTTTTTGTTTTTGTTTTTTGCACGATGATTCAATGCTGTCCCTCCATCTGCACACACAAGCACCCATCTTGCAAACGTCTCTCTCGCTCCCCCCGACACCCCCCTCCATCGCTCGGAGCGTTTTCTGCGGGCTCCTGCGCGATCAACAGCTCATAATTGTTTTTTGCACATACGTTATGCAAATGAGTCTTTATGGCAACTGGCATAACAATTAGCATCCTCCAACAATATTTTAGTAGGTTAATTGCGAAATTTCTGAATTGTACATCTGAGTTGTTAATTAGGCATGACAGAGGTGGTGAAATGGTTATCTTCAGGCGGTGGCAGCCAGCAGAGGCTGCTTGGGATGCAAAGAGGAAGGATTGATTGAAATGAGTTTACAGCAGTGGCAGCGTTGGCTGTTGGAGACTCTTTGCATGTCCCTTTTTTTAGCTTTTTGCGTGTCGCTGAATTTAGAAATCTATAAACCCGAAGCAGACAGAGAGGAGCTAGATCAAACTATGACCCCCTGTAGAAATAGATTAAACGTGAACGATACAAGTTGTTGTCTTGTCGGCATGAGTTAGCGAGGATCTTCTTTTTTTAATTTTTTTTCATGCATCACCGGGGCTGCACTCTTGTCAAAACAATAAAAGACCTTTGACCAGCCAGACATAGTTTCTTTTTTTAGAAGTTGCAATATGTATTTTCACTGCTTTAAATAAAGTTAATTCTAACAAAACACACTTTTAATATTTCACACTTTCACCTTCTTAAGAAGCAGATTACCCCCCCCTCCCATACATTTTTGTCAGAAAAGAAAAACAAAAAATCCATCAACCTAATGAAACAAACACATGCAAAATATAAAATTCACTTTAAATGCTCTTGTGATTTTGAGAAACAAATGTGTTATTTTTGTCTTCTTTTTTTTTGTCACTTTCAGCCGCCTGAATTTATTTACAGCTAACAAAAAAAAAGATTGTTTTTAAGGGGAACTTTCTCCCGTGTCACGCTGTTCATTACGATGGCCGGGTCGACGTAATGCCATGGAGCTGGTTATTAGTGTAAAAAGGGTTAGAGTGAAAGACTGGTGCGAAGCAAGTCCTCTCTCAGTAATGACTCTGCTATTTATAGGTCCCTATTTCATTAGCTCTTGTGTTTCAGGGAAGAGTTTTCCTCATGGGACAGTAGACACCATGATGTTCATTTACTCTGTACACATTACACGTGGACAACTAAATGACCTTTCATCCGTGAGTGCAGGAACACGGAAAACAATCCGGCTTTTGTCGCGATTTTTCACTTTAGCCCGCGCACGCTTTTCCTGTATTCCATCTTTTTGACGGATGTACCGTTTGCGTACATTTTTTATTTTTTTGGTAGGTAGTTAAATGCTTGTATTTTAGACAGTTTTGTCATGTGTGTGTGCAGCTGTGACTCCTACAGGTGATGGATTTCTGTAGATAAAGTGATGAAAGAATTACAGGCAGAAGTCAGTAAATGTACACATTTTAAATCTCATTTGTAATATTTTGACACTGCGGCGGTTCGCAGCTTGTTACTTGACAAAAACAGAATGATGCATTGATGTCACCTCTCCTTTTCTTTATGCGATTGTTTCCAAAAACAGAGAGAGGGGGGAAAAATGGAATCCTTTCCTCATTTGCAAGCTTGAAAATGAAGCCAGTCTTCCCATTGTTCTGTATGCCATTGTTCCACATGTTTCATACATTACAATGATATATTGAAGGCAGAAATGGGAAAAAGACCGCAATGCAATGAAATTTTAATCAGCGTCTTCTGCTGCTTTAATAAGGCAAATAATTCTTATCGGCTGCTGTGTTAAGATTTCTAATATTTAATTCATAACAAACCTTGCATTATTCTGCTTTAGCCCTAAGACAAGCTCCACTCTGCCGCCTGCCAAAAGGCAACGGTGGGGAAAAGAAAGACATAAAGGGAACTGCACACTGAGCATTTCTCAAATCGGTCGTGGCAAGAACAAAAAAATACTATCACATTGTTGTGATGTTGTTTGTGCATTTAAACATATTTTGGAATAATTTTAAATAATCTGAGGTGCCGGAGCTCATGAGGAAGAAGCTGGACTGCCACTGCTCGCTATGCCCCCCCTCCCTTTTGTAACTTAGTCAGCGGTCAGTAAAGTAGGACCATTCACAAACATGTTTTTATTTTCTTGAAGTCCTTGATGTATATTCAGCGTCTGGAGTAATGGAAAGATGGCGAGGGGCCAGCAGCTAGGTGCTGGCTCATGTTACAGTGAAACGGCGGGCCCTGTTTTCGTCTCCCGGTGAAATGGCTTAATTGGTGTCAGAGCCCCAGGGATAAAGGCCTCTTGCTCTGAAACACAGCCACACAGGCCCTGTCTTCCCTCAAACCAGGAGGAACGGCCGGCGTCTGCCGTGAATGAGGACTAAGCCGTGGCATAACAATACCAAATGATGTTTGGGATGACAGAAATTAATATGCGCTTGCTCCCAGAAAGCTATGATTAATGACGGCGAGCAGGGGAATGCTGTCCCTCCTTTTTGCTCCTCTTTGATGGGGATTGAAAAGCACAAAAAAAAAAAGTTTTTTCTCGTCTCTTTAGAAAGTGGAGGTCATCCAGAGTACATTACTGCTATTCTTCTCTTGCCTTTTCCTCAAGCAGGAGGCAGGAAAAGGAGTCGGCCTTGTAATGAATTTTTGGAATAATTCACCAACATTGGGAGACAGCACAGACACATACCTGTATATCTTCCCACGCTGCTCACTTTCAACCGTCATAATTAATAGCTGGTCATTGCAGATATTTTTCATTTGAAGTGAAGCGTAAAAAGCCGTCGTACATTTTTAATAACGGGAGTTCACAACTTCTTTTCATATGGAGGTTTTTTTTTTTTTATACACACACATTGATTTGGAGCCAAACCATGTGAACAAAATGGTGGCGTGCTGTTGCCATGATAATGATCTGTATCTGTTGTGTCCTAGGAGGAGACGCATGAATATTTAATTGTGTCTGCAAGAGAGATCCCCAGACCCTTCTGTTCATTTCTTACTTTCTCTAATGTGTTTCCACCCTCCCAGGTACTTCCTCCCTCAGTAATGGAGAATTAAGGTCTGCATTTAAATGATATAAATTGCAATGTGAGGTATTTCTAAGGACATTTGTCTCCTCACAATGCGGTTGAAAATTTCAAATGGCAAGTTTTGACAGCGGATATTCTGCTGACACGGCGTATTTGCTTCACGTTGGCTCCTCAAATAAGCATTTCCTCTGTCAGAGTGATTGATATGTATTAAGCATGTGCTTTTTTTTTTTTTTTTTTTTTTTTACATCTGGAAGATGATGTGGGTGCATGGATATGAGTTTTAAACAGTGAATGAGCCCCCCCCCCATATTGATCTATTTGTGCTGCTGGAGTGGCAGGTGCTATACGAAGACTGTGTCAGCTTTGATTGTTTGTGTCAGTGATCCGAGCCGACACTGAGCTCTCTTACTGTTCGTCACTGCACTTTGCTTTTGATGAATGGCAGCACACGGAGCAGATCCTCAAAAAAAAAACCTCTACGCTGTCTCGCTAGACCCCGTGAATCAGCACCGGTCTTCGGAGATTATTTACCACGTATCGCATACTCATTGGGGGGGTCTCCGTGCAAAAAAATAAAAATTATTGTTGGGGGGGACACCTGCATTCTTTGCAGCGAAATCTCCTGAAGGTTGTCTTTTAATGCAATTATGTAAAAGCTTTTGAATGTAAACATGGGTTGTTGGGAGACAGGAGGTGTGGTTTCTCTCCTTCTCTATATATTCAACATTAGTTGTTAACCTGTGTGTGTGTGTGATGGTCGTGGTGTGAAGGTGAGCTGCGTGGAGCATCTGTAAGTATGCAGAGCACGGCGGGCCTCTCGCGGGTGCTGAAGGAGAGCATGGAGTGGCAGAGTTAATTTATTTAATGACTGAGCGTCTTATATCTCCCCAGCCCTGATTAGAATCCATGCTTGATGAGGGGAGGATAGAGGGGTGTGCACTGCCCCTAGGCCCTAGCACGTACGCTCACTGTTTTCTTTCTCCAGTCCCCCCCTCCATCCACCGGGTTAAAAAAAAAAAAAACACATAGTAAGATTCCTGTTTGTTGCGATATTTTGCGATTATCACCAGGAGGGGCAGCTCCGAGGCTGATTAATGTGTGTGTGTGTGTGTGTGTGTGTGTGTGTGTGTGTGTGATAAAAGACGAAGTGAACGTGGGAAAGCCAAACAGAGTGTGTCACTTTGGCAGCACGGCCTGTCAGCATTGGGGAGCCGCGGTTGTAAAAACCATGACCTTCCTCTTTGCCAGCATGTCTCTCACTAGAGCCAAAGCGCTGCCATGTAGATCTGGGCCGGCTGTGGGAGGGAATACAAACAGAGAAAGGACAGAGCGTGGAAAAAAAACATAAGAGCCATAATTGTGAAGGGAGGGGGTGAAGTAATGAAATACTTCTTGGAGCTATCATGACTGAGAAGGTGAGGGAGGGAAAGCGAGAGGACTGGCGAAGAAGAAAAAAACACACTCCTCGGCTTCTAACATTTCCATGAGCCATCATCAGTAATGCCGCGGCAGCCTCACAAACCAGAAATTATTTCTTCAGGCGTCGCTGTCAAGTGTTATTCAAATAACACCAGCCTCACATTTGAATAACAGCCGACATTTTGAATTAATTAATCAGACAAGATAGTCTGGGCCTTTTCTCATTAGTCTACGGGTCAGGCTGGGGAAGATATATGCGCTGGTGATGATATACTTGTCTTTAATAGTGATTTATGGAGATTTTGGATTGTACTCGATTTGTCAAAGGGCCCGGGTAGCAAGGAAAATAGGACGGTGCATATTTCATTACCTAATCTTTGATACGTTCCATGA
This sequence comes from Eutrigla gurnardus, assembly GCF_963514095.1. Taxonomy (NCBI): domain Eukaryota; kingdom Metazoa; phylum Chordata; class Actinopteri; order Perciformes; family Triglidae; genus Eutrigla; species Eutrigla gurnardus. Next base: position 2,875,144 of record NC_139936.1, on the reverse strand, counting down.
TGCTGAGAGATACAACCCCGTTGTTTAGATGCACAGGAAGCTGTTTTACGCTCACACACACACACATACACACACACATTTAATCTCCTCTCATAGGCCTCTCCCATTTGACTTTTCCTATGCAATTAAGCGAGGGCTGTAAATTATAACTGTGTCGTACTTTAATTATCATGGTGTAAAAATAGAGTTCCTGTCTTTGAGAGGATTTCATTAACTTACTCAATATTCCGTGTCAGCTCAGAGAGTCACCAGATTGCGTCGCGTTGGACTCGAGTGTGATGTTGTTGAGGCCAGGTAGCCGGGAAGTCGCTTTAAATGTATATTTCTTTCATGGTTCACCTTGATGTAAACTGTTGACTCGCTGGTGTGACATTTATATTTTGGGCTCAGAGTGTGTGTGGTCACGGAGGGGGGGTGTAAATGAAATGTCTATTTTTTCAGAATGTGCTAACAATGTAGTGTCACCTGCTATATCAGGTGTTAAATACTAATGAACACATTCAGTATACCAACACTCTTATTTATTATTTTTTTTATCCCTGCGCAGCTTTTTAATTATCCAAAGTAGACATGCAGCACATGCAGTGTGCATCTGTGATTTTGTGATAGTCCAGGTGTGTGTGTGTGTGTGTGTTGATGTGTGTGTCAAGTGTCAGGAAGCTACGAGCTGTTGCCATTCCAGTGAGCAGCCCACACAAAATGCACCAACACCAGTGTGACAAAACATTCAAATAAATTGCTGTCAGGCTGCCGAAACACCAAGTGCAGCGATTTTTATCTGACATGTGGAAGACCCAGACATGCAGTCCTGACAAGTAACGCCGGAGCACCTGTGAGAGACAGGCGATAAAAATCAGGGTACGCCTGATCCTCGGCATAACAATACCTATCATTACTTGATATTATTACTCTTCTTTAAGAGAGAGCTCAAGATGGGAAGATAGCACGCAACGCTCGGGTAATAAATGATCTGAGGCCGTCGTTTGCTAAAAACGTACAATGAAATTGTATTATGCAGCCTGACAGCATATCAACAAGTCCTCAGCTGCTTTTATGTTCATGTATTGTTTTTGTTTTCCTCGTTGTAGACAGAATCCAAGCTTAGGACGTGTATTTATTCTAGTGCAGCATCATTGTTCACAGGTGTGTTATTCAGAGAACACAATCACATTCAAACTCACCATAACTGTGTTTTCTTTTTCTCTTCAAATTACAACTTTAATATTTTTTTCCCTTTTACATTGCTCTGTTGAAAACATGTAACCATCAATTCTACTTTGTAGTCATCCGCAGTTTAAATTTAATTTAGAACAAATTTGATACGACTAATGACACCAGCTTGGTTTTTACTTTTTAAAGCAGCACGGAGACACACATAAATACTAAAGGCGCCCGCGTTGCATCACTTATTTTCATTGAGTCTACAAAATTGACTCCGTAATTCTTAAACCCAATTGAGAAGCGTTAAAAAAAAAAAAAAAAAAGCTTTTCAGAAACTCCGAGACAAAGGACTCACTGTGGAATGCGCCATCCATTCTCTACTGTATTGTTATTTTCTCCCTTATAGGTTACTAATGAGGAATCGGCCCTCATTATGATTTTAAGGATGAGAGAGGAAAGCTTTTAATTAATGATATGTAAATGGTTCTGAATTGATTATGTTAGAATATCAAGAGAGATGGGTAGAAGCTGTGGTGTAATATATTTTAATTAAGAATTAATTAAAAACGATGGCAATTTTATAGAGGCTCACGGAAAATAGAAGAATTTATTCTCTGTCACAAGTAAATCAGCCCTTGATTAAATAAACAGACACATGCTGTATTCATTGACGACTTATATTTATACTTTGCCAGGAAGAATTATTCCGATTTATATATTTATATATATATATATATATATATTTAAAAAAAAACATCAGTGCGGTATGTCAGTGGTCGACCGCAAGCTGGGTTCTCTGGGGTTAATGGTGATGTATCTCATTCCTAATTCATGAGATCCTCCTGGTCTGTGTTAGGTGGATCAATAAAGCCGTGTTTCCTTTTTGGATTCAGCGTCTACAATCAGATTTGCAACGTGGAACGCAATTATAAGTAAGACATGAATGCGTGTTTTTATATCACTTGTGGCAAGCGATATAAACACACACACACACACACACACACACACACAGAGAAGATATCAACGTGTTTATGAGGTAAAAAAAGATTTGTGTGAAAAAGATGAGTTGTGACTCGACGTGCACCCTCGTTAACCTTTTTAATTGGTATCTGCTTTCTTTCATTCATTGTTCGGGGCAGAGGGAAACAGAAGACATTAGCTGCATTAACCGCGCTCCACTATTAAAGGGAGAGAGGTCTTTGTTTTTCTGCTAACGGTGGCATGCATGCTCTGTGCTAAACTCCGCGATCAATGGCAGAGAGGCTGCTATCACAGCACTCGGAGCAGGCGTAGCTCAGGGGGGAGGGAGGGGAGGGAGGGAGGGGGAGGGGGGTCCCTGGTGGTTCATTTTGATTGGAGCGCAGAGTTTTGTGTTGAAAGGCGAGGGAGAGACAGGCTGTTGGAAGCAAATCCCCCCGGATCAGTTAGGGCTTTGCAACAAAAACACCTTGATATTCCTGGGAACATTTGCTTAGCAAAAAAGAATGAATTTAAATAAACGGGCAACGAGAGAACACGATGATCTAAAGCATTTCTGAATTTGTGTGTTCAGAGGGAGCTTGTGTACTTCAGGCTTAGAATTCATTTACAAACCACATTTCAAATCACAGTACAATTGCTGCAGTGTAAAAAAAAAAAGGGGGGGGGGGGGGATATCGATGTAACCATATTTTGTTGATAGGTTGTCCACATTTGCAGTTTTAAATACCTAAATATATACATATGTGAGAGGATTGTGTGGTTATACTATAGGGCAGGAGCAGTGTGTGAGGATTTGGCAGCAGAGAGCCTTTATGAGCTAACCAATCTGTCGTGGACGGCAGGGAGGATGTGCTGCCTGAGACGGAGGGAGTGTTGAATGGATTATTAGTCCAAGCCCCTACATAGCAGGTCACACGGAAAGGCTTAAAGGCATCACAAGCACACATGCATCAGATCCCGTGTACGTACCCGTCGAGGGTACGGGGCACAGACGTCTGCATGCATACATGCACGTGTACAGTGCTGGCAGAGCATCTTCTTTTTGACACCTGCAACTAGTTGTAATACATCACTGTCAGGATCGCTCTCTCACACCTTTCCGCATTTGTGCTTCAGTTATCCGCAAGGCCTTCGTCAAACAGAGTTGAGCGGTCTTGACGTAAGTCCCCGAGTGGGACAGGATAGGTGAAGTTTAGCCGGGAGGTGCCAGCATCCTAAATGACGGCGCAACATATAAACACGATGCCACGATGAATTTTATAAAATTCATCTTGTTCTGTTGCCCGTATTCTTGTCGTGCCCTCTTTATGAAACGAAGGAGTGAGGAAGGACATAATGCGAAGCCAGGCTGAGGTTTGTTTTGTTTGGGCCTCTTGCAGTGACTGCATGTGTTTGTGTTGCTGACTGCGAGTGCAGCTTTGTGAGGAGGAAGTGAGGTTACGGCGCCTCCTGTGTGAGCTCACTGTGGACACGAGGAGAGTCTGCTAGTGGTGAAACACCAACCGCTCCGGCCACGACAGAGAGGAGGTGAGGGGGGGAGTAAAAAGGGAGGTGCAGGGGGAGGGTCAGCGTCTGAACTGGCTGATGGGAGCCAGAACATGAAACAATGCCGGGGGAACGTCTGGTGGGTTCGCTGCACAGAATTACAAGCGAGGGAGCAGGCCTGCTGAGGCAATTACAGCTTAATGGGGTCATTTGGAAGGCAATTGCCAGGGGTTAATGTAGTATGGAGAGATGAGGTGAGATTGAAGTGAAATTTTTGGCTAGAAAATGTGTTCAAATGAAAAGGGAGCAGGCAGACAAGTTGTGCACTGATGGGGTGGGAGGTTGATTGGGGAAACTGGAATGCCGGCTTTCACTGCCACACAGCGAGGCTCCGCTCGCTCCCTCCTATGTGGGCTCCTCCGGTCCACGCAGGTGCTCCCTTCCCTGGCCCAAAACCACCAACAACAACTCCACTGTTCTCACACATACCTGGCGGCGGTTTTCTTCTCTCGTCTTGAATTACCTGCGATATCATTTCCTGCGTCGGGAACTCCAACCAGCGAAACAGAGCTGCGTCTAAGTGATGCAGAGAAATGTATCGGGGAGACGACAGGAGGCACCTTGGAGATCGAGGATAAAAAGGATCATTATGCGCTGTTACGTTACGCCAGTTCATTACCTTAATTGCTCGGCATAATCCGGTGTTGGAAGGGTGCACGGGAGCTTTGGGAAGGAGTCTTTGCCAGGACCCCTCCTCGCCCAGGTCTTCATCTCCCCTGATCCCCTGATCTGGAGCAAGCAGCGGCGATCATGCTAAACTTTGATCAAAGCCAAACTTATTTAAGGTCAGCCATGTGATATCCCCTGGGAGCCTCTGTGTTCGCCGAAGCGGACTGCAGTGTAGGAAGTAGTACAGCACTGTGCCTTGCTGCTGCTGCCTGTGACCGTGCTGGATCACTGGACAGCAATAGCATTATCATCAGCCCTTTCAAGTCCTCGGCATTTCTTTTTCTTTTTTTTGCGATTATGCTCAAGAGTGGAACTTAACATCATCCATGGGTGGAGATTCCTTGAGAGTTTTCTCTCACTCTCTCACCCTTCTGTGTATGTCTCTCTCTCGCTTTCTGTCATCTCTGTGAAGCCCCCCCCCCCCTCTTCCCCTCTACACAGGGTTTTGGCCAAGAGCCGGCCACTTCACTGAGGCAGATTTTCCCAGGCTCCCCAAAGGCTATTTTACCAGGATTCCCATTAGGTCTTTACCCATTACCAATGTTCCAAATCATTTACAGAAGAATCTATTTACTTTACGTGGTAATGGATTCATTTGACATGGCTTGCTCTGAAGAAACTCGGCGTTTAACATGCACTTTCCCCCACAATTGAATCTCCTTACTGTATTTTCTACGTTTGGTTTATTTTTATCTGTTACAGCGGCGATTGTGTTTTCGCACTATGCTCCCCATCACGGCGCAACATTGCACAATGTAGAGGTGGCGGAGCATTGTGTCAGTGCTGCAGGAAAAACAAGTGTGATGCAACTCTGTTGTCATTTAAGAGTGACAAATAGACAGTGGCAGACCATCAGAAACGGGGGGAGAGACTGGAATGGTGTCGCTGACAAACAGCTATGACCTTTAGGTCCTTTGGCCTCCAGAGTGCAAGGCACATACAGTGTTTACCTCAGGTCAGCAGCAGTGTGAACATGCAGCCCCCCTCCCGTGGAGGAAAAGCCCAGAAACTGCACTCATCACATTTGAATCATAACAAATCAATAACCGGTGAGATAGCCCTCAGTCAAATGGGATGTGTGTGTCTGGAATAACACGACAAAACGGTGCAATATCTGTATGTCTTTGTACATTTTAAAACGCCATTAGTTGGTCATGCTAAATCACACTTGATTCACAAACGCTCCATAAAACAAAGCGACAGCAAAAGAGAGGCATAGCGCCTAAAGCCACTGCACACTTCCCCTGCCTCTATTCCATGTCACCAAAGCATCCCATCAAAGCCTGCCTCCTTCCTGTTGTAAGGTCGGGAAAGAAGGGAAAAAAATCAATGCCGCAATCTTTTCTTTTTGCCTCCTCCAATCCGTAATTGAAATGGAAAATCAAATGAACGGCAAGCAGATAATTGTTTTATCAATATTCCCTGCCTGCCCTACAAGGGTCAGTGCAGAATGATCATGAGTCGGGGATATGACGAGGACAAAATGTGAAATTGAACAGCTAGGAGGCAATAAATCAGCCCTGACAACTAAGAGTGACCAGCATGTAGCTGCAGCGGGCAGCTCTCCCTTCAGAATTTGTCCTAAAGCTGTCTACACTAAATGGGGGAATATTCATCTCATTATTGTTGCACTTAATATCGCTATCAAATATTATTCTTAGAGTCCAGACGGGAAGTCAAGGTCACCGCTGCTATTGTTGTTGTGGTTGTTGGCGTGTGATATTGGGGAGTGTAATAGAGGGCGCAGCCACATGCAGATTTGTTAAGAGTTGAGGAAAAGAAGTAGTTTGCTGTTTGACACGTCCATGACTTATAAATCGGTGCTGCTTATTAACATGTAAAACCAACACAAAGACAGATAATCTGCTAGTTTCTCATGCTGGCTAGCATTTAACAGGTTTCAACTGTTCACCAAATAACCAACATGAATACATTGATGATGAATAAATGTTACGGTGAGCTTTGATTTGCTGAGATATGAGACAAAGAAAAGCAGGAAGCGATTATAGTCTATGAGCTGGAGTGAGGTGACATATGCAAAAAAAAAAAATCGGCCTTTTTAATCTTCTGTTGATCGACTAATCAAGTACCGACTACTTGTTCCAGCCCGACACCAATGACCCCAGATTATTTGTCTCACGTTTCTTTAAATAAACCCATCGTGCCAGCTTTCTGAATCCTTGTAAAAAAAAAAACGGCAGATAAAACTGTTGCCAGAAAATCGACATCCTAAATCATGTGACGTCCCTTCCCATCTGGCTCATCCAGTTGCAAGGCATTGACAAAAATATGAAATTGATTTGGTTGAAGGGTGTTAAAGAGCCGACAGGAGAATGTCACAAACAATGAATGGTCACAGCTTGGAGGAAAATCAATGACGGAGGTTGAAGCCAGTCTGGAGTGCTACTTGGCAGCGTTGCACTCTTGCTGGAGAAAGAGCTGTCTCCTGGCCTTGGTTGTCTGATCAGAAAAGGAAGCCTTGATAGGTTTAATGAAGGGGGGGGGGGGGGGTACAAGTGACACCTGAGATGTAGACATTGCAGCAAAGATTGTTTGACTTCGACGTAGGTGGCAGCTCTATTCATTGTTTGAAATGCTTCATACCTAGATATATATAGATATGTACATATGCTGGACTCCCTGGGAGCTCGGAGGGCAATACTTATCACCTTGTAAAGCCTATATGTACTATATTGTGTACATATGATTATCGGATTTGCACTACCATTTTGACACCGGGGAGCTCCATAAATCACACTGGCCTGGAGTCAACGGATGAGAAGAAAATGTCTGTATTTCACACAAGGCATGTGGATTTTTACAGCGTCGATTATGATCATTGGAAGGGAAGGGGGAAAAATCTGAATTGGCAGAGTGTCTTTCAAGTGGACAAAGTGATGAAAATCCCCCCTACTTTGTTGGGATTGCAGTTGTAAGCTTTGCACCATATGCTACTTTCCTCTTTAGCTGGGATTATGCCATCATTATTGCTGATAAAAGCTGTTTACTGCCTTGGCTCCAAATCGATGCTCGGGGCGCTCTGAAACTGGCATTCCCTCTCCAGAAGAGTTCATTCCATGCCAGCTGCTCAGGATTCAACCCCCCTTTTGTTTAAGATTTCACAGTTTTTGTAATGTTTATTTTCTATTTAGTTTCCCCCCCTTACACACGAGGTTTCTCCCGCATTAGCATATGTTTGCAACAATTTGACATTTACATTTGATTTGCTTACAGCAGATTGAAGGTGTCTGGGTAATGGTTATACAATGCTCTTTGAGCTACAGAGCTAGTTAACACAGTAGCCAGAGACTGTAAAACCCCAATAATAAGGGCTGCTTTAAGCAGGGGGGGTGTTTTCTGTACCAAAAATGCAGCCATGGCATTGAAAAGGCTCTCAATTCAGAGTCTCCTGAAGGCTGCCTTCTCACAGTGTTACCAATCAATGGCATAATCAGTCAATGCAGATTCAGCCCGACAGCTGTGTTAAGATAACAACTGGTTCTCATGACTATAGCGGCCTCAGTGACCTTGTGTGCCTCAAATTAATAATGTAAAATCAACACAAGACAACCCCCCCCACCACACACACCCGGTTCCCATGCAGACAATGATGAACTACCTTCGCCTTACCATCAAAGGCCACTCAGACTAAGTCATGTTTCAAGGCAAAGACCGTAATGTCACATTTTTCTCCTTCCTTTCCTTTTTTTTTTTCCAACTTAGGCTCCATGTCCCTTAAATAATGCCTCTCACTCTTCCTCTACAGCTCCCTAGTACCCAGGGAAATCATACTGATCAATATTTCCCATTTTAGAGCAACTGCAGCCAACATTCACTGATTTACTGTAGCCCTCTTACACTTTAATCAAGCTATAATTTAGATGCAACAAACACAAGCTCCTGTTGAAAACAAATAGAAGGTATATTTGCAATTTTACGGATTTTGTCCTTTGTAGGTTTATCTATCTATCTATCTATCTATCTATCTATCTATCTATCTATCTATCTATCTATCTATCTATCTATCTATCTATCTATCTATCTATCCATCCATCCATCCATCCATCCATCCATCCATCCATCCATCCATCCATCCATCCATCCATCCATCCATCCATCCATCTATCTATCTATCTATCTATCTATCTATCTATCTATCTATCTATCTATCTATCTATCTATCTATCTATCTATCTATCTATCTATCTATCTATCTATCTATCTATCTATCTATCTATCTATCTATCTATCTATGCTTGTTTTCCATGGACTCCGTGTGTGTTGGTGTTCATGCATGTGCTTGCATGCATTAATAATGTCTTCACAGGGCATAAATCAGAACATGCTATCTCAGTACTTCTTTATATTGGTCAAGGGCCATTGAGCAAAACAGCTTAATGCGCCCTTAACCATTTCAGTTGTGGCAGGAAGTGGAAAGACTGCTGACTGGCTGACACGGGCGCCGACACCCTCTGCAGTCTGTTTATTGTTTAAGAAAGTGCGTCAGATTTTTCTGAGAAAATGAATGAATGAAGCGTCGTCGAGGATTTTAAAAACGGAGCCGTTTTAGTGAGCTAGCTGTATTAAAACCAAACTTCATCTGTAGCCTTTTAGCATCAAGAGCTACTGCTAACGTTAACGCGGCCAACCAAACATGGCCTTTTATTTAGCAGCTATTAAATCTGAGTTAAATGTAAAGCAACCTAAAAATCAGAACACAATGATAAATGAAGTGTTTGTCTGTTTTAATGGCATGGTTTTGGCACTTGATCCTCCTTCCAGACCTCTTGGGTATTTGTGCAGCAGCTCCCCCGTTCATGCATGACTGTCGACACGCAAACGTAAGCTTAACCTCGGATATCGAACCAGCGCTCCCAGAGCTCCCAGAGGTTGGTGGAGCTCAGACGGGATCTGGGGGAGCAGTGAACATTTACAAGTAGCCCACGTGTGCATATACACAAGGAGAAATGGTAGCTATGTGGCTAACATGTCGCAGCTAAGAGCTTTTGACTTATAATTCATCCGTGATCAAGACTTTTGGCTCTTATGATCGAGACTCTGATAACTGGACGTCCAGGGTGCAGACTGGTGTTGACTCTTCTCCATGGCAGGTGGTGACAGAGCATGTGTGCCCCCCCCATCACAGGTGTGTGCAATTAGCCTGACGGCTAGTCCTGGACTGCCGTGAAATAAGACCCTCGACTGTTTATGTGAGAGTGTGAGGGGGAGGGAGGGTCTGGCTTTTGTATAAGGAGATTCCAGTGAGTATAAAGTGCCGTACATCCACGAGAGCGTTTAACAAAGCACACGTGTGACGCGGCGCCGCCGTTGTGATGTCACAGCGAGGAGGCAGCATGCGTGTGTCATTTATCCGGCCCGCTGTAATGGGGGGAACAGGGCTTGGACGAGGGGAGAGGGTAATGTATTGGAAAATATCCCTTTCAGCACCTCAGCATTACTTGTCATAGGTCAGGCTTAAAACGTAGCTTGATACAGTTATTAACTCTAATCCGGGCATAAACACAAATCCTCAAGCACCAGCCCAATTAATAATTTGCATAATTAACATGCATTTTAATAGAGGCTGGGCTTGTCGTTGCCAAAGCAGGGATGGGGGTAATTAGGGCTAACGGAGCAGCGCCTAGGGCCCTCAGCCGAGGACGTGCTGCAGTCGTTTCCAGCAGAGGGGGATTGACAACTGCAAGACAAGCTCTCTCTGCTTAGAGCAAAACCCCCTTTGACAGAATTAATAGTTGACAAACTGCTCCTAAAGCCCTGGCATTGTTTCTGTCAGTTGTTTGGTTTGATGTCACTGTTAGACATTATAAATCAATAGTGTCAGGATTTAGTAATGTTTATCGCCGTCCATGGTTTATTATTTCATGTGACTGTCATGGACAAATAGTATTTATCATAGCCGTCTATAAATTACTGCAGACAGAGTGTTGGTTTACCCAAACCCACTCTGCTCTTACAGGGCCCATTCCAACGTCCACTTACATATTTAGAGTAATTTATTTTCCCAGCCCCGTAGGCCCACATTAACCCTCTGCTTTCTCACAATCCTCTGAGACTTATTGTGGGCTTGATTGCGGCGCCTCAGCCGACACATTAACACATCAAAAAAGCTGATCAAAGCTGCTTCAAAACCGCTTGTCGCATCTATTTTGAGCCCGAACATATTTTATCTGTGAATTTGTTTTCAGAAGCTCTCAAATTCAGATAAACAAAACTGACAGTGAGTTCTTTTCATGTTTTTTTTTTTACTTTACAGTACACACTGTCATTGGCTGCTCCGTCTCCGGCTGAAAACGGCCCTTTATATAGTGAGTTTATCCAGAAATAAGTCATTCTTTAAGTGTGGTGGTGAGAAAGTCCAGTCGCTGCTTCATCAGCGGCACACTTTTATGTGACACATTTCCACCGCGTCCATTCAGCTCTCAATGCAAACAAAATGGTCCTAACCTTTGCATCAATGCCACACTCATCAAAAACAATTAGACTCATCCGTTTTAATGAGATGATTGATTAGTCGGCTCTCGCAACACTTTGTCAACACAGAGCAAGAGCACAATCCCAGTGTTGGGTGATTGATGCTATCAGGTAGCATTACTTACATTAACAGATGGATTTGCCTTGTTTACATTCTCCATCACGGGGAAGACGCAACAATGAGACGTTATTGACCGATGCGCTTTGTGTTGTTGCCGTTCAGCAGCAGCTGATGAGTGTTTTTGTTTTAATGAGCGCTAACACGCCCGTGATAATCCTGGCTTATTGTTTCATGTCTTTTAATATGTATTGTAAGGCTGTGAAAGTATACTACGAGGAGAAAAGAGAGGCTAAGCTGAGCTGAAGCGGTGGTATTGATCAGCTGTGCCAAGGACTATAAGGTCTGCTTTCAGCAGGGAGGTCATTAGTTACTCCTGTGTGCTAATTCATCCCCGGGTTGAGGTGTATCCGTTAGAATGCTAATTTACTACTATGATCTGACAGCTGGGGTAAAGAAAGGGGCAAGCAGGCTGCCGCAGAGGAGAGGAGGGGGGGCTGCAGAGGCCTCGCTGGTCTGGTCTTGTGTTTTCAGTAAAGAGGAGGACTTCAGTACGAGGGGAAAAGGGGTGCAGAAGTGACCCCTGCTGTCTTTGCCCCCCAGCAGCAGTGATGTAAAAGAAACATGACATTCGGTGTCCACATTTAACTTGCATTTGCAGTCCACTTGAGAGGTCCGGTATGCGTGACCTACCTTGATTAAGCCCGGGGCTGCCCAGGACTGTACCCTTTAGACTGAGACAAAAAAAGTGGAAGCTCACAGGAGAAAGCCGAGCCTGTATAATTGGGCCAAGTAGAGCTGCGGGAGGCAGCCAGTCTCCGCTTTGCCTTTTGTATATTCATGACCCCCTCGACTTGATTGATGGAAGGATAGCATTTGGTGACACTGTCATTTGCAAGTTGAAAAGGTAGTGCAGTGGCTGGAGCGGCACCGTGGCTGTGCCTTAGAAGGGGCATCGTGAGGAGGCTCATTTCTATGCTGATGATATCCAGCCCCCTCTCATTTTCTTTGTCTCCGTCAGAAGGACATCTGCTGACAACACGGAGTTTAAAAAGAACCAAGTTGGAATTGAAAAGGGGTGTGTGGAGGGGGGTGAGGAGAAACATACATCTGCGTGTTTGCATGTGAAAGCACATGGTTCAACTGCGATTTTTTTTTTTTTTTAATCAGCGCAAAAGTTTGCTATTTTGATATCTACATAATTGTGTCTTGCATTTCAGTGATGGAGCGTTTTCAAGCAGATGGTTTAGGAAGCGTATGCTGTAGTAATGGGAACACTCACACAGACTTTTTACTTTTTGGGTGTTTTGGTTTTTTGTTATATTACTTGTCAAAGGATCGAATCATTAAAAATGATATTTAACTGGTATTTCTTCTGAATAGCTACTGTACTCCCTCTAAAGTTCTTTCATTTGTACTGATTGTTATACTTTAAGATAACTGATGACTATTGATTTAATCTTCTGCTTGTAGGTTGCATTTTGTAAGAACAGAAATATAGAATGTAGAATGAAATCTGGTACAGTAACCACCTACATTGACTTGACAGCTACATTTGTTTCTGCCTCTGGCCTTTTTACCCAGTGTGACTAAGAAGTGTAAGTCATCATTCATGATTACCATTGTCGTGATGCTGCAGCATCATGTTTGTTACATTAAACCGTACAGCGGTGACGTTGATGCCAAACCATTACTCATTGTTAGTTTTCCAGTGCGACCAGTTGCACGTGGCTTGCATTTCCATGCCGTAAATATAAAGTGCATCATTATTGTTATTGTTATGAAAGTCAGATGTTAAAGCTGTAATCTTCAACACAAAAGCATCGTGTTATTTGCAAGTTCTCCTCTCAGCAAAACGTTTACATTGCATCCAAATGGGAGATTTAAAGAAGAGGTAAACCATCATGTTGCTATTCTAACTAACACTGAACTGCTAATACTCTTCCTCGGCGTTGCATGGGTGTGTTTGACAGTTTGTTTGAATTCTACTAGTTGCAGGTCTGTTATAAAAGCATACATCCTCCATTTAATCCAAAATGGAAATGAGCTGGCAGGCGAATACACAAAGAATGGATTGCATCCATTGGTGGCACCATGAATTGTGCATCACTTGCGACCGCTATCCCTTGTTCACAAAAGATTTTTTGCACTAATGATATTGTAGCAAAAACACTCCGCGTGAAGTTTTGCAGCTGAGTGAAATTTGCCCTTTTATTTGCATCTGATTGTAATTATCCACGTGGCAAAGTATAAATGGTAAATTTGCGCCAAGAACACATTAGACTGAACAATGGCGGAGAGGAAAAACCAAATGTTCAGACGACGTGCAGAAACTGCAGGTGAGGAAGTTAAACAGGATCTGGGATTCAATATCCAAGTCTCCAAGCCCTTCAGTTATCACCAACCTCTCGCCTCTCTCTCACCTCTTAGAAGATAATATCACTGAGACTGTATGAGACTGTTAGCGCTGAATTTTGGTGAATAGTTTTGCAATGAGGCTCATATGCAAAGAAATGGGACAGTTTTGACGCCAAATGTATGTACGTTACCTCATTTAAATAAGTGCGCAGGAGCACTGGGATGCTATTTGCTTAGCAGCACAGTTATGGGGGCATTACAGCCTTTATAGGTGCTTGGAAGCTTTATCGGAGGCAGCTGGACTTGTTTTAGCTTTTTGAAGACGTTTCCTTCTCTTCAGCTTCTTCAGCTCTGGAGGAATGATACTTTTCTCTTCCTTAACAGAGGTGTTTCTCTTAGTCTTATTTGCACAGGTTAAGTGGCCTTGCAATCCTTCTGTGAATTTCCCCCCGCGACTTTCTTTCTGTCAACAACTCGATCTTGAAATAGCAGCCTAACTGTGACATTTGACATTCAAAGGTAAATGAGACTTTCAAAGCCAGACCATACAAAGATTTTTTTATTTTTTGCACTTTGAAAGTGTGAAAGAAGGACGTTGAGCTGCTGACAGAAACATCACTTTCCTAGAGACACTTATGTCCCCTCAGCACTGCAACCCACACTTATCAGAGCCACAATTTATAGCCGCGGTGTGAAGTGTTCGCCTGCAACTCCCATCTTTGTATTTACACCAATTAGCACATAAACTCTAATTACCGAGATCAAGGCAGCCGGGAGTCCATAAATGCAAAGCGACACGGAGAACCGACTGCAGACAGAGGAGGGAAGGTGACAATAAATAGGGAAGTATCAATTAGGCATCGATGACACGATGATGCATGTGCGTACAGGGAGGTGTCACACGGGGAGGCGGGGGTGTGAAGTGTGTGTATGTGGGGGTCCACAGAAAGTCAGCAGTGGGGTCTAACGTCGACTGTACAACACGCCTCTACATTAACACCATCAGGCTCAGTGAAAAGTATTATTAAGTACAATTAACACATACCAAGTTAATGGGCACATTGCAACGTCGGAAGGATTAAAAGGTGGTTTAAAAATACTACGTCGGAGTAACCGGTCATTCTAGAATGGTTGTGATCTGACAGAACTGAAACTCAATCACAGCTTGAGAAAATGGAAGGTTTCTAATATTGACTTGAAATGGATCATTGGCTTGAACCTCGGGTTAATCCCAATAAATTGAACTTGATCAAATACTATAGTAGTAAAAAAAAAAAAAAAAAAGCATGGCTCTGCACATTAATCTAACAAACGCATAAAACAGGACTAGCTCAGCGCTATAAATTAAACTCTGGCTGCAGTAATGCTGATCAGGGGAAATTCTGCCAGCATTGGCTCAAGCCGCCTCTGCATGTCTGAAGTCTTGTTATCCCCTTGTCTTGATGTGGAATGGTGTTATCTGTTCCCCTCTCCCCGTGTAGCTTGGCTTTCTTTATTTCTTTTTTTGCAGACGAGCCCAATGATGGATTTGCAAAGAGGCTGTTTACAAGAGAGTGTCGAGCATTAAAGAGCTGCCAGAAGGGCCATTAACATAAATGTTTAAATCAGACACACAAACTTATGCGCCCAAAATGAAGATGTTTCCTGCATTAATGTGCCACATCTGCCTTTGGTCTGACAATTAGTCCCCCCCCCCCTCTCATCCCATCCACCTCACAGTGACCAGTGTTTATAGACAAGAAGACATGGGGAAGCAGATCTGTGGTGGCTGCTGAGGCGGCAGCTTTGCAGAGACCCCACCAGGCTTCAGAAAATAATTGTCAGTCTTGTAGATTATAATGGAGTCTGTGGCGTCACTGTGAGGTCTTGCAGACCCGGGGTGAAGCACCAGACAGTTTACTTCTCCTTTTTTCCTCCCCTATCAACACATGGCTCCACTGCTGATTTAAAGCCTTGTAAAAATGTCTCATTTTTTAAATACTGTTTGCATGCGAGGGCCCCTGGAAGACATTTCATACTCAGCAGATTTACATTACGGCCATTATTATGATTTTATGATGCCGAAGCCTTAAAAACTAGTTCCCTAAAAAAAAAAATGCTTGGGAATCATCAGAGTAGTGGCAAGTAAATATTTGCCTTCGGCGTGTCTGTGACTTTTTCTCCCACGAAAGGTTCCCAGACTCCGACGTCGCCGGTCACTTTTTATTTCTTCCAAGAGATAAAAGCTTCTCCCAGTGGGGTTAATGACATGTTTCTCCTCCAGCTCAGGTTTAAGTGCCTTCCCAGAATTTAGACAAACATTGTAAAATAAAGGGCCATGTGAATAGTGATGGGGCGTGGAGGATTTTTTATTGATCGTGGTGACTTTCAGGGATCAGCATAATCGTGAATATCGTCATGAGTGACTTTAAAAAAGATATCTAGTGGAAAAAAAGAGCCTGATTTAAAAAATACAGGATACAATGATTTATGATCATCTCAATTACACTTATTTTTATTGTTGGTTTCTCATCTGTGATGCAATGAAAATATTAGTTTATTAAGTGATACCTGTATGTTGAAGTACTAACGTGATAATACCGTGAATCACAATTATTTTGACCAGGATAATCGTACTATGCCTCATAGGGAATGACCTTAATCTACCAGATTATTATTATTATTATCAGAGTTTCCTGTTTCTCACCTCTTTGCTGCTAACAGCTTTAACAAGATGACAGGAGTAGGTTAAAGCAGAATTATCCGTCACTCATTCTCATCCCTTCCATTGCCTTGTTGCCGTTTTATTCTAACTTCACATCGACATCCGTCTCTATCTGCTTCACGTTCCTGGAGATCCTGGAAGCACCACTGGAAGCAACCGAATGTAGCCGAGGCGAATAAAGCATGTGAATTGATTTCCTCCATCACCTGGATGGGCTGTTGATTTTGGGGAGAGTTATCGCTGTTTTTCCAAGTGTGGCGTGGAGATTTGCTGGAGGGCTGAGTGATCGATTCAGCAGCCTGGAGCATCCTAGTGTGTTTATACATGGCTTGTATGGCAGCTTTCATAAGACATTTACCCCATGATTTGCGATGAGCTTATGTGTGAATAATTAATGGCAATTAATCCTTAATTACAGTAATTAGGCAAGTCACAGGAAATTAGGCTGCAGCTGGAGAAGCCCGTGCCTAGGAACGGGAGGACTGGGGCTGAGAGAACGTGCCATTTAGTGACAGTGGAGCCGTGGTGATGGTGTGGCAGGCCGGCGCCGGCGCCGCCGCGTGCCAGCACAGATAAGACTATGGGAAGACGCAGATGCTGCTGGCCACCCAACCTTTCAGTAGGCCCGCAAAGCAATCACAGGCACCGAGCACCAACACACCCAATAAAAGCCAACTATAAATGTCCTGGCGACGCGACCTCTGACCTCCACGCTGCTTAAATTTCCTAGATTGCTCAAAAATTACATGCTAAGAGGTACAGCGGAACCACTCGGGCAGCTTGTGACCGATGAGCTAACAGTAATTGGTTAATGCTACACATCAAGCTTCCTTCTTCTCAGTTTTATAAAAGTGGATTTACCACTTATCGGGGCCCCGAGGCGGCAGACTTTAGCACCCAATGTGCTGTTAACACCAAGTTTATGAATCTGCTGTGGCTGGAAGGAGAGGCAGTCCAAGAAAATATCTATTTGTACCTCCTAATAAAACAATTAGCCGGCTTTAGGATTATTAAAGGAAACTACAGCCGGCAGAGTTGTTTGCTTGCTGATTTCATTGTTTGGTAATGGTGGGAGAGATTAGGTGGATCTGTTCTGGGCAGAGAGGCAGCAGAAGAAAAGGGACGAGGCTCTCGGCATCTCGCTCCCAACTCATTTGTGCCTTTCCATGCTTGCCTTGATGAATTTCCGCTTCTTTCTGCTCCTGTTGCTTTCAATTACACTCTTTCTCGCAATCCTAATTGATATGCCAGTCTCAGTAGATGAACCATGGTCTTTTTACAGTCCATTTTTCTATTCTTAGACTAACGTTTCCCCATGACAAAACGGGACCATGCATAACACAGATGTGGATTTTTTAAGCCCTTTGTTTTCCGTCGGACGTTGTTTTACGACATAATAATCCATCGCTAGATTGAAAACATTTGAATGTGATGCGATTTTAATCTCTCACACTTGTTCTCTCACGGGGCCCGCCCCCCTGTGAAAAGAAATCTTTTTTTTTTTTGGGGTGGAATTCACACTTTTTTGTGGGCCCTGCGCCACGATGGGCTCCCACAATCGTCACCTCCTTTCATGCATTGCATACTTTTTCTTTCCCTTTTTTTTTCCCTTCCATGGAAGGACTTTTTAAGCTAACAGGGAATGTAAGTGAGTGGAGGAGGCATCCAACTGTGATATTACATTAACCCATAGTGCTTGGCCATGTCTGTCAGTGACTGCAGAATAAAGAGAACATGCTCTGCTCTACTCTTTAGCCTTCAGAAGTGCTATTAGAAATAATGAGGATTTATAGTAAGATAAAAGACGCTCTCCCTGCTCCTGAATTCTGAATAGCCAGTCATATTCCACCACCAAAAGCTAAACGAGGCTCATACGCCACCGCAGCAATATGATTAGTGTTTGCATTATATTATATATCGCGTCGCCTCTCACTTCTCTTGTGTTCATACGCCACCGTCTTCGCTATGATATGCACTCATACTCTATGTGCAATAAAATCTTTTTAATCAGGGCTCAATGGGGTTTGTGTTCCCGAGCCGTTCAATAAGCAACTGCTGTCACACTCGGAGGCCCTTAGCTTCTCCTTTTTATGTAGAACACGAAGCAGGAAGCCGCTGAGCGTTTTGGGGCGGCGGCACCTGAGCACCGGCGACGGGGAGGGGAGCTGCTGCTAACGGTGACAAGGTCAGCATGTTCTACAGGCCCCGCACATACATTCCTCACTATAAGTAATATAAATGAGGATGTGTTAGCCGTAAATTCACAGCATGTTGCCTGTAAGCTAAAGGGTAACTGCGCAACAGCAACGCCTCCAAATCCCCTCCCCCGAGCAGGTCCGACTACACGGGAGTGCAGAATGAAAGATGGAGCCACCTGCTTGAATCCACTCCATGAAGTTTTTTTTTTTTTTGTGCATTGTGGGTTAAAATCCAAGTCTGAATATATACACAGAAGCTGCTAGATACATGTATTTATTTTTTAATCTAATGATGAATGTGACTGAGAGCAGCAGCATTAGCATTCATCTGGAGACTCATCCAAATGTGTTGAGTCTCCAGCTTGAAGTGAGAGCAGCAGAGTTGGTGTTGTTAGGGGCATTCTTGTATCTACAGTGGTGTTTACTCACATTGGCAATTAATTATTAATGCAGAAGCACTGAGAGGTTACAGTGATATGGCGCTCGGGCTTTCCAAGCACTGTCTATATATGAACAGTCAACACAGTGAGAGCTTCAAAGCAGCCTTCTGAAATGTTTCAGACTCTCATGGAGAAAGCTTATTACTGTTGAAATGTTTTTCTAGGAGCCCCAGATATTCTTTGTGAATGCTGGAAAAATATGGAGTATTTTTTTTTGTTTGTTTGTCTATATCAAGAGACATGTGAACAAAGAGACAGTCAGCATTTGCAGCTTTACTTGGCATGAGTATTGCAGTTCACAAGCGAGAACTTGTTTGTGCAAAAAAAAATGTTTTGCGAAAAAAAAACTGTGAAGCTTCGACGTCGAGCAGAGATGCAGGATTCCACTTACCAGTCCGAGAATGTTTTTTTCTTTCTCCATATACAACCCGACACGCGTGTGACGCTGCAAGTCTAATCAATGTTTCCCCATTAATTTGGGAGATGTGGTGTCCAAGTAGACGCAGGCTGTGAGTGTTTTTAATAATGGAGTCCAGAGATAAACATCAATTGGCAATCTGCTCCTTTTTTGAGGCGTCTTTGTTGCCTGCAGAGCCGTCCCGATGACACCTCTGTGGATCCGCTAATGGAGGAGGACCTGTAAGGCTATCCCCTGGCCTCTGTCTGACCTCTTTGTGGAGCCGAATTCTTCAGATGTTTGCAGGATCAAGTCACTTAATCTGTAGCACAGACTAGGGCCAGAAAAAAAGAGAGAGAGCATGGGAGAGGGAGGAGGGTTGATGGTGGAGGTGGGTGGAGGGGGGGGTAGCAGACAAGCCCCTCTCTCCGTCTGAGGGCAGAGCTTTCAGCACACGGGGTAAAGAACTGCAAATGTCTGCCTGTTCGGTTATGCACCATTGTTTCATACAGAGCTGGAAATAGACAGGAACCGTGTAGCAGGCGAGCTCTGGCAGGCAGGCGGTGCGTTTTATTACCGCGAGACCACAGACTTAGACATTAGTGAATATGGCTCATTAAATGGCATGGAATGTTACCATTCTACATAATTCCTCCTGTATCGTTGTTGTAAATGAAATCCTGTTTCTGTCTCTGACTGCACTCCAGTCACTCTACAGCCATTACGGCTTTCCCATCAGACCCTAGCACTCCTTGAAAGCAGCCATCTATAATTTCAGGTCTGTGTCACACACAAAAAGCGTGCTCTACAAGCCTTAATGGTTCGCCGTGGTTGATGGGGAAAGGATGTAGCGCAAATAGGGGGGGAAATCCGAAGAAATATTTGAGAATTAGGCGATGATGTATTCAGATGGCTGGAGAAACCAGGGTGGGCAACAAATAGAAATAATGTATGTGGCAGCCCCCCCCACCCCCCGAACACAAGCCGGAATTTGCCGGCGCACTTTTTTGTTCTCAATCACCTTGATGAAACAATCCCGAAGCGATGGCTGCGTGAATGAGACCACTGACAAGCTGATTTTCCACCCCTGGCATGAGGCTGCTTTCTCCACTTAATGTTCTCCGATAAAGTGTAGCACAGAAGTAAACTGGAAGAGCCTCCGCTCCTGACACATGTGACAGTATTTGCATCAATTATGCAGTCTACGGCTGCGGCACGGAGGGGAGAGCGGGGGGAGACAGGCGGAGATAGGAGAGAAAAGGGTTTGTGACAAGATGCAGAGGCAGAAATGAGAATTTCCCTTTAAAATTCATTCTTTAGAAAATAACATTCAAGATCATTTACATGAAAGCGGCTGCAGCGGTGAACTCGACAAAGCAGCAACGGAGTCTGCCGAGCGTTTGTGACACTAAAGACTTTGGCAAACAGAGTACAGTATAATGGAGAGTTCTTTGTCTCCTCCGTATTCCCTGTACGCTGAATATCTAGCCTGAAGAGCAGCGGTGAGACGGTGAGCTGAGGGGGGGCTCCACTCCCGTATTGCTGGATTCAACTGAAGGAGTTGTGAGTGTGCAAGGCTAAATAAACTGGGAGAACACACACTCCGACTAATGAGCTTCTAAGAATTAAGAATCCAACAAGAAAAAAATAATAAAATCTGCTGCACATGAAGATTTTGCACAACCACACGGCTGTGATTACCTTTTTTTTTAAACCACCGTAGTGGAGAGGAGATGCTCGTCAGCAGGGGGAATAATTTTTTAAAACCGTGTCCCAGTTTCCAACAGACTCCAGCACAACATTTCATCTCTGTGTCCGACCCTATTTCACATCCTAGTTAAGTACACTTACAAATCTGCTGTGCCATGGTTTCTAACTTCTCACAAACACACACACACACACACAGAGAGTCACATCACCAGGCCTGTCACTGCCTTTTATCCATCGTCAACCTTCAGCTGTACGGTTTATCCGTAGTGACACTATAGCAAAGTGCTTGACTGCTTTTTGCCAACAGACTGCAACACTTTAACTGTACTTAGTCATGCATCATTATGGCAGACTCAAAGCGGTGTGTCTGGGAACGCCTGCAGATGGCGGAGGCTGAACCGTTTGGAATGGAAGCCTCTGTGACAATGATGCTTATTGCATGAGTAAGTGTGTGTGGACACGGGAGTGTGTGTGTGTGTGCCGAATAGAACAAAAACAGTGTTGATTTAAAAAAAAAAACACAAAGGGGGTCACTGTTGCTAATTCAACAGGCTTGAGTAAACACGCTGAGTGCAGTATCTGTTTGTGAGATATGACACATGAAATGTACACGCGAGTCTTTGTTAGAGCGATGCTTTTATGTGTGTATTGATCAGTCATTGTTTACTCCAATCGATGCCGACTTTGTGAAATGCACCTTCCTGTCTGTTCTTCATAGAGAGTTAACCCTCTCGGCGTCGCGTCTCCCTGCTTTGTTCTCCCCTTCAGACCACCGCTCCAGCTCAAAACCTGATAGCGTTACTGTCACTTGTCACTTTCTCTTTATTTCAACAGATGACAAAGCTTTTACATTCAGTATTCTGAGCCGCACACGCGCACGCCGGGGCGTTTTCAACAGATCTCGTCTGCTATTGAAAGATAAATGTTAACTTCATTCAATAGAAAACCTCATTCAGGGTCCATTCAAAGCCTGACTTCTTTATTCTTTAAGGAAATGAAGAAACCATTAACGAAATATTCACTCACGGAGAAAGAGAATCTTATCTTTATTCCGCATGACCATGCAGAGCCATATTCCTTTTGACATCATTATGTAAAACCAATTTCTCTTTGCTATCATTTCCGCCGCGCTGCATTACCACATCTATACACCCGCTATCCTTTATTACAAAGTAGGTGGCCTCGAGGAAACTATATGCATTCCTGCCTTACGGCATAAAATATGCATATAGGTGCCTCGTTTCATCTCCAATCTGTGTTATTCCTTTAAGAAACCCACCGCTGCCTGCAGTCCCTCTTTAATATTTAATTTGACAACTTTTTAATCTGTCTTTATGCGGTGATGAAGTAATTGTCAGCCGTCGCAAAAAGTGATTGAATTATACAATGGGATTGAAGTGAGTCATAGGTTGTAGGCTTCATTATTTGTTTAGCTTCGGCTCTAACGTGAGCTTCGGGGAGAGAATATCCTTTCACACGCTAATTTGTCTTCCATCTTTATTCATCCCCCCACACACACACACACACACACACACACACACACACACACACACACACGCACACACACACACACGAGGCAGCTATGTATAACATTCATACATCATTCATACTTTGTTTACTTGCTTTTTAGTTCGTAGCAGATCAAAATACCGCAGCCCGTTGGTGGAGTATTTAAAAGACAGCATTTAATTGTGCATCCATGCTGCTCGCTGCTTTTCTTTTTCCAAAGCCCTTCACTTATTAGTGGGAACCACAGAGCAATGATAATTACTCCCAATCTTTTCTTAGCTCCTCTGATCTTTAATGATCACTGATTATCCATCACGCCAGCTAAATAATGAGCGGGGAAATGTCTCGTGAACGAGCCGCCCGACAGATGCTCCCGACACCCGCAAGGTGAACGCGGGCGCCGCCCTCTCCTCCTCGGCGAGGTGACCGGAAACGAGCGGTCGTGGCAAACAAAACAAATAGATAATGGAGCGACTCGAATGAGTGATCGGCTCCCCGCTGACTCCGCAGCGCCACCTCTGCCGGCCTCTCTGGCAATCTGGCCATGTTGGGCCCCCACTGTGGAACAGCATGGCACTGGGAGTTGTGGTAGCCAGTCACCCCCTCCCACCACCACCACCCCCACAGCCCCAGGCTGCCTCCACCTTTGGTATGCTGCTCAAGGTTAAAGGCATCCCAGTCGGGCGCTTAGCGGTGTTGTGCTCGCATCCCAATGGCTTCTATTCCCCCTTTTTCTCTTGACACCATCTCTAGAACTATATATGCAGCGCTTCATCTCCAGAGCGTTTTTACATACACAATGTAGATCCTTGTTCACCCATTCCAGCTGTAATATCTCCACAGCAGACCTTTAAATCCTCACGCCGCTGTAATACTCTTATAAAGTAGCAGGGGTAAGTGATTTGAACCGTTTTACTGTGAGGATCTGCCGTTTGCCGTTCACGTGCAGCTTTTGCTGACATTCATTTTGAAAACCACTCGGAGCACTTGCGACTCAGGGTAACAATGCCGGGGGAAAAGTGCCTGCTGAGCTCTACAGTGAATATACCTCTGACCCAGACCGGGGAAAGGGAGATTTATGAAATCCACATGTTTAATACATTTCATTTTGTCCAAGGGATTTGTATTGCTTACCACAGTATTTTAGGGCTGAAACACTCCGTATAGTCACAGCTTGTAACGTCTGAGGAGAATAAACCCCGTCTGGTTCTGGCTGCCGAAGATTTGTTTTATAGCATTTTCTTTTTTTTTTTGCCTTCCACACATCAGCCGTGCACTGTCTGAGGTATTGCCTTTTATTGTGCTGAGGTGTTAGGTACACACACTCTTAATCTTTAATGCATAATCCCTTGAAAATCCGCCACATAAATGAAAAAGATAACCCTCATATCAGCGCGGTGACGGAAAGCAAGATAGCTGGGTAATTTAATAAAGGATTGACGCTGGCCCCGGTGTGATACGCCGTGTGACCTCTGTGTAGTCATTGTGTATCAGGAGCAGGTGGAGGTGCACTCCTTCCTATTTGGGGAAATAAACCTCATCCCGGTGTGACGAACAGAACGCAGCATATGGATTAAAGCGGAGGGAGGGTCGTCACTGAAATATTTGCTTTCCCAAAGTGTTGACACAGTATGTAGGGGGGTGAACCACAGCTGCCCTCTCCCGCTCTAATCAGGTAGCAGTAATCGCAGAGAAGTGTTTGCCGACCTAATGGCGTTTCCATTTCGCGTGAACCCGTGTCATCGCCTTCCCATTTGGAGCGCCGGGCAGGAAGAAGGATCTGCCTCCTCACACAGGAAGCGGCGGCCCCGCCGAGGCTCGCTGTTTGTTCTGTCGCCGCGAATCAACAAGGAAAGACAAACTGATGAATCGAGCGAGCAGGAGAAGTCTTTTAAAAAAGAAAAAAAACGCCCACAATGTGGTCGGGGGCCGCCGCTGCGGGAAGCGGCGAGGTCATTTAGCAGCTGACCACACGGAGTCATAAACAGTCCTCCCGGGGGAAACGCTTGCTTTACATCAGAAATGCACTTGAGTGTAATGTTGACAGATATAGCTCATGACGAGTGATAGTCAGAATGTATGAGCGCCCATTATGCCGCTGTCAACCCCCGGTGCCAGACTGAAAATAAGCAGTTCACCTCTGTTTTCATTCAGCAGAGTGCGGCAGACAGCACCGACTTCTCCGCTGTATTTATTGACTTGTTTTACTAGCCTGAAACAGGGTGCTTTTATACGGGGCCTGCTCAGTCTTAAGACTCTCCAGACATTTACATTATTCCTGACTGAGTTACACACACGGATAAAGGAGCACGTCCGCAGGCTCCGGTAGATATATGCTCTCTTTCTCCCCTCGCATTCATACACACCATTTTATTACCCCACCATTTTAGATATTGTTACACGGTACTTTTCTTCTAGTACCGCTCTCGTGTTCCCAACGCCGAAGCGTCTTTTTGTCGCATTCGTTCTAATTTAACGGCTCTTTCCATTTAAAAGTGCATTTTTAAAAAGCATGTTTTGAATACTGCACATATATATTTAATAAAAAAAGGATGTGTTTATGCTGAAGCTGATCCAGTCGTATGAAAGCGTAGATTTCAGGAGGCTGTAAAAATCATCTTTCGCTGACTAATCTGCACAACTGCAGCCGAAGATAATGAATGCCAGCGCCGGAGTCGCAGCCGACGCCATGATCTCCCCCACCCAGCCTAAACCTCCAGCAGTATTTAGACGATATTTCATTTTAGAATAAACCTCTTTTCTCTCCCACTGTGAAGATATTGAACTCTTTCACACAGATGTCATCTTAACCAAAGCTTATTAAAAAGATGAACATCAAAGTTGTGGGTGCCCATTTATCTTATGGCGCTCTAATTGGCCACCACAGGCAAGAGAACAACCAACTCCAAAATAGGAAGGCGTCGAGCGCTTGGACTAAAGACGAAGATGTCTAAAGACCTCTCAGTGGATTCATCGCCAATGAATCCTCCGGAATGAAAGCGGGGCTTTTTCTTAGGGGGGGGTCTGGAATTTCACAAATACATTATGAAATGTGATACGCTGAATTAAGTGAACATTTCTGGCCACGGGGTTTGGTTTCTTCTTTTGCTCCGCTGTCCCGAGCCTGACCTGCAAAACTTCAACGTTGGCTCGACACGAGGCGACGCGCTCTGAAAAGGTCACGCGGCGCCGCGGCCGTAGCTGAACCCAGATTTAATTTGACTAACTCCACACAGTCGCACGCCGGTGTTTTATTGTTTTGAATAAACGCTTGGCCGCCATGAATGGAGCCGATTCTTTAGCCAGAGTCGCTGCCACTCCATCAAACAACACACACACACACACAGGCCCGAGGTGAATAATGTATTATGTTTTCCACTCAAGTGGGCAATAAAAACACAAAAACAAAGTCATTAATTGCCCACATACAGTAACCAAATGCCATCAAGAGCCTGTGCTCTCATTAACCTGGCACCTAATTATCTGCCTCCAGTCTGAGTCCTGACAAGCCCCGCCGTCTGAACCCTCGGCTGGGTTGCGTGGTGTCAGCACTCCGACCGCAGCCGAGGCACCGTTAGCTACGGGGAAGACAAAAGCTTCTCGCAGCAAAGGTTTCCCCTCTGCACGTGCAGCCGCAATGTTCCTCCTGTTAATGCCTTCCCTTCCAATTAAATCTGCAACTGTTAATTATTGTAATTATGAGAGCGAGCCCCCCCCCCTTCCCTTCCCCACTCCTTCCCCGCCCCTCCCTCCTCGGAGACGCTACGGGAGCGGTGGCGTTGCTTCAGCGGCGCCTCGTCTCTGCTCCAGTGGAGCCCCAGCAGGGAATTGGATGCGGAGGGGGACTCGGTGCACATGACAGGGGTGACGTGAGGGAGATTGCACGGTTCATCTTGGATAACTGGGCGAGCAAGTCACAGCCGATGGCCACGCCTCCAGTCTAACTCATTAAATGGTGTGTAAAGTACATGCTGGGAATAATTAGCACCAAATAACCTTTTTTTTTTTTTTGCTACATTGTAGGGTATTGCACATAACAAAAAAAAAGGTGGAGTATCATGTGTAGGTGTACAATAAAAGGAATCAGCTGGTCAAATGGCCTCCCAGCTCTGAAATCTGCAGTTATTTCTCCTTCCTCGTGATACTAAGAGTGTGTGTTTCTCTGAGACACTTGCGATGGATGCGAAGTGATGTGTTGAGTATAAGGAGAGCTGAAAAAGAGTGGATGGCAGGCCGGCTGCCTGTTAAGCCTCTACGTGTCTCAACATCCTCTTTGGCCTGCTTCTGTCACAAGCTGTTGTTTGGCCCGGTCCTGATCCGCATCACAGCCACTCCTCCTGCACTCTGCAGACCCAGCGCTAACCTGCAGCATCAGGCTGCCGATGCTAGCAGAAGCAGCACTAACACACTGGATGTGTGTGTTTTTTGTGTGTGTGAGCTTTAGCACTCAACAACAGACGCTCGCAGAAGAATCGGCACGTCAAGAGCAGTCTTATTCTCCGATATAACCTCAGTTGCCTCGTAGCAGAGTTCCCTTTTCACGTTAGCGCAGCTAGCAAGGGATCCTGGCTTTCCAATTTGGAGCTGAATTCTCTTCTATAAAAGACACTGGAGTAAAGAGCAGCTCCTTCTGCTCCAGGCAATGCAGCCTTTTCGTGGATACACTGCAAAATCTAAATGATGGACTGTCAACTCTCTTGCAGAAATGCCACTGCAAAGAATAATCTCTCTGGCAGTAGATCATGCTTGGCTGTATGCTACCAATGCCGTTTCTTTGTTTATGCGAGCATGTAGCCTTCACACGCCAGCGTATGCACACGCACACACGCTGTCAACACACACAAATGCAGAAACGCACACGCAAAATGCTGGGAGCCTAAATCCTTTCTTGTGGAGCATGCAGTGAAATATATGGGATTAATAACGTGAATAGCATTATTTTTTCCACCTCTAGCCTTTAAAATAATGCATGCTTGGCTCGGTGTCTGGATGAAGTTTTGCCTGCGTATTTGCCTGGTTATCGGTGTGTACAAGACCTGCTGTGTGACCTGGTTTCATGCAATCTCCATCTTCTAATTAGGAGGCTGCAGAAAGGCTGGAACGAGAGGAGGAGTGATTAGTTGCCTTTGGGTATTTCATAAGTGGCTTTCAGTGCCACATTTGCATTATTTGCTTGAGGTCTGAATAACAAATCAGCCTACCTTTGCAGCAAATTGAGGCTAGCAGCTAAAGACCATCAGTACATGAAATATAAAATGAAACTGAGGAAAAGAAATAACGTGCTAACACAATATAAGGGGGGGTAAAATGAAATATTGTAACGTGAGACACAATAACTGTCTGAGTCGGTGCGAGTCTACCTGCAGCACAGATATTAAAATGTTCTCCGACTCCCTCTATTGACTATGTTCTACTTGATGTTCGTCTCAGACGAATAACAGGCGGGCGTCTCGGTGATGGCGGCTCGTTCTGTGACTAGCGGACCATGTGACCCATGTGAGCCCTCCGCCGGAGCCCCATGCTGCATGTGTCCTGTAGGGTCAGTCAGTGTGCTGATCTGTAGCGGAGGTCCTGTCCACTCATTTGGCCGGTCTCCCCGACCGCTGCGTGCGGCCGCCACCGCCAGGCCCGGTCAGCCATCATTACACCACTTGGCCGTTTGCCCACATCGAGTCTTGGAGGGCGGGGGGGGGGAAAAAAGAAGCGTCCACATATAAAAACACACATGATCACAGCGAGTGACAGTGGCTCTTGTTTACCGTGGCCCTCCCTCGCCCTGCCTCGCTCTCCTTTCATCCTCTCCCTCCAGTCTGTCATGTTGCGTGTCACTTCCCACAAATGTCAGTGCCACCGTGGGACAGTGATTAATTTTGGTGTGCTCGGCAAAATGTCTTCAAGATGTTTGTTTGGGTTGTCTTTTCCCACCCCCCTCTCCCCGCGCACGTCTTGGCAGTCGTGGGTAGAGAGTGGCAAGTTGCCCTCCCCCCCCACCCCCACCCTCAACCTCCTTCTTCCCCCACTGTCACAGCCTCCTCTTATACCAAAGGGGGGAGGGGAGGCTCATCATCATCATCATCATCCAGGAACAAAGGCTACCTGAACTGACAGAGATCTTCTTCTCCGACCACTCCACCACCTCCTCCTCCACGCTGTCTGTTTAGCGTGTGCTGCTGGTGCATGATGGGAGAAGTCTTGACCTAGCACTGAGGGGCTGTAACACTTCACTGTCAGCGCGGCTGATTAGCTTATCACTCACCACACCGGGAGGAAATGCATCATCACTCTAGACAGGGATTCCCCAGTTTGGAGCCCGTTCCCTGCCTCCTTTTTTACTCCGTCCCCTCCGGTCCTCCAGACTCACCTCTACAGTCCTTTCATGGTGTTCCAATGACAACTTTCAGGTGTGCTTTCACCCAAAATCAGCCACATTTATACGCGTTGAAGCTCTTTTTCGGGGGTTAAGATCTCTGCATCGCAGACTCGCAGACACAGGAAGTGTGAGTGAGCCGTCTTCAACGATTCCTTTCAGCTCACTCAACAAAGAAAGTGAAACACAAAGTGGCAAATGTGCTCCGGCTTCCCCACAGTGCGCTATCAGGTATGGTAATTACTCTGCCATTAACATTGGGAATAGTTAATGTGTATTAATGTGTTAATGGCATGTTAATTACTGTACATGCTAGAGAGAGCCCGCGGGCGTTCTCTCAGATTTTTTCGTGCCATGTGGATGTAGGCCAAGCTTTAAAAAAGCCTTTCAAGAACATCGATGAAAGAGGATCCTTATGTTTCATTTGTCAGAACAAAAGATTTTCAATGGTAATTTGATCCAGCCCCCCCCTCCTCATCCCCGGTTTCTGGAGCTGAAAGTCACTGATCCAGGCGCCACGACAAAGGAGATGATATGAAGTCAAAGGAGACGTGGAACGCGGCTGTAGTGACACTGGCCTCTTTGTGAAATGGATCCTCTAAGCCCTCTGTAGTCTCCGGCGTGTTGCTTTGGCAGCAGGTTTTAATAACACGCTGGATTAGAAGCCTTGGATGCCGAGTGCCAAGCCGGAGTTAAAGCTCACCTTGGACAAGCCTCGGTAACAGGCGAGATGCCACGGTCCTCCTCCTCCGCCGCTTTAAGAGAGATGACCTTTGCGAATATTGACAGAAAATAAATTCTGTTTCGATTAGTTAGCTTTGGGAGACCTTTGCGGATCAATGCAATTAGACGAGCAGAGTGTCGATGCGCGGCCGGAGCCGGCCATCAGGTCGCAGCGAGAGGAGGCGCGGGAGGAGGTCAGGGTTACTTGTAATGAACGGGATTGTTTTGGAAACGGCGGTGGAAGTAGCAGAGACACAGTGTGTGTGTTGTCATGCACGGTTAAACGCACAGGCGGGACCACTTTGCTGCAATGCACATTCTGCAAGCGGCGACGTTTTAGCGTCTCAGAAAAAAAAAAAAAGCATGGAGAAATTGCAAACAGTGACAAAAAAAAAAGGACAAATCTCCGGCTTTCTCCCGGCAAGAAGCGCCGCCGTATTGTCTGGCATCTGACAGTGCATTCAGTGCAGCAGGATGAGGCGGAGAAGCCCAGAGCCACCCCTTCTCCTCTTCAGCAGGCCACATTAACCCAGCAGGGCTCTGCCTTTATGGCTCTCCTGCTCACACTTCAGTGATGAGAGTAAACAAGCAGCGGGCCAAAGGTCAGCTAAGCCCACAGAATGAAAGAGGGCACAAGGGGGGGAAGGAGGTGGGAGGAGAAAGGAGAGGGGCCCGAGGCGGTGCTCAGATCACTGTCAGGGCTTCAAGCAGGGAATGATGTACGAGACAACAGCCCAGAACCGGAAATGATTATGAAAAGAGAACAGGGGGAGAGTATATGAGAGAAAAGGGCTGCATTGTCTTTATCTGTCAAATTTGTTACTTCCCGTGATCTGATAGCGACGGTGAAACCTGTAAAAAATGAAAAGCAGATCCACCCCTGACTGATAGGGATGGATTAATCACAGCGTCTCCTTTTGTCTCAGCCGCCGAGGAGAAATGACGAACAATCATATGGGCAAGTGCTTTCTCCCCGGCTACTCCACCTGTATTGTTGAATGACAAATGAGGCAGATTAAGGACATGTTACACCTTTTTTTTTTTCTTTTTTCTCCTTTTCTTTTACATCATTAAATCCGTTCTGGTAATTAAGTGAGCCAGCATCATCAGAGTTATATGAAATAACCGGACCATATATAGATTTTTCATTCTTAAATTCCAATTGCCGGCGGGCTTTACCAAGGTGACACGACTCGCGCACTTTTCCCTTTGCAGTGAGATTAATCCCACTTTGACTGTGGAGGTGGATTAGAGCTTAAACTCGGGTGCCCAAACTTGTTTTAATACCCATATCATCAGACAAAAACAGGATAAAGATTTGAGCAGGCGAGCAGCATTCCGAGTGCTAGAATGTGACTGTGGCTTTGCAAAGTTACTATACAGATTTGTCAACCACACAGCAAATTAAAGATACTATCTCGCCCCGGCCTATTTTGTGGGAGTCGTGTGATGATGCCGAGCTTAGACAGTGAACCGGCAATCTTTCAGCCCCTCCAACAAAGGTGCACGGCGAGACCAGAGATACCTGTTTTTTTTTTATAGAATAGTTTTTCTCCAGGCTACGTTTTCTTATTTTTCTAATGTTTGGTATTTCTTCGGCCCCGGCTGTACAAATCCACCTCCTGGCCTCCTGCAGGGCCGTCTTCCTCACGGGGCAGCGCAGTAATCATTTTTATCCCACTGATTTCCCAAATAGAAATGGACGTGTATGATAAAAACGTCGTGCCCACTCCGCATGTCAGCGGACTAACAGGATTACGTGTCACATTCTAATGTCTCGCTCGGCTTTTCCTTTTTGCCGCCAACGGCCACGTTATTGCACACTTTGGGGAACTTTGAGGGGGTGAATGGTAAGAGACTAGTAGCTCTTTATGGCCTGTGATTATTTAGTTTGAATGAACCCGGTGATTTATGCCCATTTAGCCGAAAAGCCCTGTAAATTCCCTCAGCTGCATTTCCCCTGGATATAGAGTGAGTGGAGTGAAAGTGACAACTGGGTTTGGTGTGGAAATGTGCGCCGCGTCCCACAGTTATATTTAATATACCTGACAAGAAAAGCATGCCTACCTACTTACCAGCACCCACAGCAGCACAAAGGAAAGTGCAGCCCGCTGAGCTCCAGTCGCATCCGAGTGGGTGTAAATACTGAATTAGGGAAAACATGAAGTGTAGTGGAAGACGAACCAGCAGCCATGAGAGCATGTCCAGATATGTAGCCGACACCTGGTCAGTCAACATTTGAGTCATGTGCCGTTTTCTGTCTTTGTTTTGTTGGCGGTCCAGAAGGAGAGCTGTGGGTGGAGCGCTGCAGATGTGATGTGGACGAGGGTTAGTGGAGCAGCGGCATATTGTCCACATGGATGGCTTGGCTCTCTGCAAGCCTGACGGAGCCTTGTCCAGCATCTCAATGTCTCCAACACAAATGGCCACATTCATCCACTCCTCTCACACCATTACACCTCAAAGACTCAAAGCCAGCCGATCCATAAATAGAGGCACAAATTTGTTTTTTTCTGCAGTCGGGACAAAAAAAAAATCACCAGCAGGGATGAAAACACCAGAAGAGTCGCCATAATATGTGTTTCCTAATTTAGTTTTTATTCAGTAATGTGTGTTCAGATGAAAGCCAGAAAAGAAAGGAGTGTTTTTATGTATTTGTGGTGGCTGGCGTGCCAGGTCAGTCGGTCAAAGTGTGGTGAGAGGCCTCCTCTGATTGCACGCCTACTGGCTGACACAATAGACCCACTAATCTCCTTATTTAGAATCCAGTGGCTGGCCATATCTTAATGAAGCTGTAATGAGCTGTTGAAAATCCCCGAATTGCGGGAGGGATTATTGAATTGAAACAACTCTGGGTAATCATAACGTTTGAGTAGCCACTCAGTGTTTACTGCCCATTGAGCAACATTTGGATCCACATATTAGAGCGGATTGCTCGGAGCTGGCTTTTTTGTTTTTTTTGCATTTCTGACCCGCGGTGTTCTTTTGTTTGTTTGTTCTGTGGAGAGAAAAAAAGGCCCGGCGTTGTGGGTGCATTGCCAATGCATCAAGGTGTGCACGTACGCTATCTGCTGGGTGATTACGACCCGCTGACAGACCAGCCAGACAGAAAACCAGAGGAAATAAACAGCAGGGTCTGAGAGC
This sequence comes from Eutrigla gurnardus, assembly GCF_963514095.1. Lineage (NCBI taxonomy): Eukaryota > Metazoa > Chordata > Actinopteri > Perciformes > Triglidae > Eutrigla > Eutrigla gurnardus. The sequence continues at coordinate 2,842,688 of NC_139936.1, read as the reverse complement.
AGGGCGGGAAAAAAACAGAATCATGAATGAGCACTTTGCATAAAATCCACTCGGCGCTCATTTATGAGCCGTATGTGGATATTTTTTTTACTACACCAGCACATTTTTTAGTCTTTTGAATGTTTTAGGAAAAGCAGGTTAAAATAATGCAAGATTCAAACCTTTTAGAAGCGAATAGAAAATGAGGTTAGTAGGTTTTTTGGAGCATTCGCTGTGTGTCAGAAGGCAGAGACACTCACTAGAAGTATAGTTTTGTGTTTAGCATGCTTTGGCAGAGTGGAAGTGCCACTTCACCATTGAGCATTTGTCAGTTTATGGATGTTGCTGTCATGTCAGCCTTCTCCTACACAGTGAGTGCAGCGCAGTGTGTAAATAAAAGAGAACAGGCAGGCGACAGGAACACAGGAGTTCATACCTGCAGGGGAAACGCTCCACTGTACCGACTCCACCAACACCACGCTTCCCATTACCGCTCAGTCCGACCCGCGTTATTAAGATTATTTCTTCCCCGTTTTAACTGACCCCCTGTGCCTGTGTTGTGTGTTTTGCTGCAGGTCTCAGCATCCGCGGCGCCCAGGAGGAGGACCCCCCAGACCCCCAGCTCATGCGCTTAGACAACATGCTGCTGGCGGAGGGCGTGGCGGGACCAGAGAAAGGCGGCGGGTCGGCCGCCGCCGCAGCTGCGGCCGCGGCCTCCGGCGGGGCGGCCGACAACTCCATCGAACACTCCGACTACAGAGCCAAACTCACGCAGATCAGACAGATCTACCACACGGAGCTGGAGAAATACGAACAGGTTGGAAGCCTTTGCAATCCCAAGGTTAAGATCAGTTGAAATCCCACCATTTCAAAAAGAAAACGCTTTAAATGTAAGCATGCCTCACAAATGGAGTTCACGTGTCTTATTCCCACGCGTTAAGCAGGGAAATTGCAGCGTCTGTGCATGAGGGGGGAGAGAAGTGTGTTATCAGCTCGGGGGAGAAAAATTGCAGTATCATTCACTGTGTTGATGATTATAGAGATCCAAAGGAGAGCCTTAGTCATCTGTGTTAAATGAAAGTATGATCAGCTCCCCTCACCTAGCACTTTGAGCCTGCCATTAAACACAGGCATTATGGGCGGAAATAGAAAGTGTAACAGTGATGCCTCAGCAAGCCAGCGAGGTAAATTAGACTAATTTACTCTGAGAGAGGAGGTGGGTACGCGGGGGCACACACAACACTCCTGCCTCGGAGTAAATGCATCTTTCTTAAGGGTGTTTCCAGGTTTTAATTATCTAAATGTAAATACTTAACGAATTTTACTCAGAGTAATGAGCTAAAGTGTGCACTACGTAAATGAGTTATTCTAATTAATCATGTATGAACTACCGGTTTAACGAAAAGCTGTTTAAATTGGCTTTGCATTAGGAGGCCGAGCCAAATTGCAAATCTGCATTTCATATTCAGAGATGACTTCACGTGTTATGTCATCAAAGTAATGTGTGAGCGGTTCCGTCAACCTCCGATACGACAATACAGACGATCAATGAGCTTTTTTGTTGTTGTTTTGAACGGCGGCGCTCTGTCTCTCTGTCACCCGGCAGGCGTGCAACGAATTCACCACCCACGTGATGAACCTGCTGAGGGAACAGTCTCGCACGCGGCCCATCTCGCCCAAAGAGATCGAGCGCATGGTGGGAATCATCCACCGTAAATTCAGCTCCATCCAGATGCAGCTGAAACAGAGCACCTGTGAGGCTGTCATGATCCTGCGCTCCAGATTCCTTGATGCCAGGTCAGTGGATCGTGTAGTGTGTATATATGTGTGTGTGTTTGGTATCTAGAAACTTTTACTGCTTCCCTCTGACCCACATAAGCACATCCAGTGGGCGAGGTCATTTTTAGACTGTTTTCTGGCACAGCACACAGTATGAGCACCGCCGGTAGATGCACGATTTTAATTACGTCCATGTTATCCGTTTTCAACACGACCGTGGCCCCCACACACACCTGAGAACAGTTAAGACCAAATGAAGTGAGGGCCCCGAGTCATGTGGTATGGATGGAGGGGTGGGGGGGGGGGGTCCACCAGCAGGTGTTGTGGATTCACTCTAAACACTAACAGTGTGAGGGAGCGGCTCAAGTTTTTGCGGCCAAACGAGCCGAGCGGAAGCACATCGGCTGGCCGGCCGGCGCCTGTGAGAGCGCAGTAAACAAGGCGAAATAAGCAAATGCTCAACAACATGATAAGTAGTGCCCTTGGGAGGGCAGTGGGGGTGGGTGGGGGGTGGGTGGGGGGTCCAGATCTAGTTAGAGTTTGCTTGTTTCTGCTGGAGATCCCTGGGGCTGTGGCACTTCAGGAACAATGCTCAACTGTGCATGCGGTGATTTCTATAATGCACCGAGATGCACTCCGACTGGGCTTCCATCACGGAGCCCACCCATCCGCTGGGCTAAACTCCACACATTACACGCCTGGACTGGAGAGGGAGACCAACACACCAAATTAAACATTGTGTTTGGTGACTGTGTGTGTGTGTGTGTGTGTGTGTGTGTGTTTATTGGTTGGACTCTGGTCTTCCGTGTGTTGACTCTCGGTGCAGGACACGATATCCTGCTCCCGAGGGCCCTTAGAGCCCATTCCTCATTATTTTCACCGTTTATGTCCCAGATTGATTGTGCAATTTGTGCAATCCAAATGGATGAGTTAATGCTGGTCCCGCTAATAGGCTTTGCTCACCCTTTATTTTTTTTTCTTGCTCCCCCCCACTCAGGCGGAAAAGGAGAAACTTCAGCAAGCAGGCGACGGAAATCTTGAACGAATACTTCTACTCGCACCTCAGCAACCCGTACCCGAGCGAGGAGGCTAAAGAGGAGCTGGCCAAGAAGTGTAGCATCACCGTTTCCCAGGTGGGTGGTGCTCGTCTAGCGCTAGCCGTCGGGGTAATCAGGGTGGGAAAGGCAAGAGCCTGGAGGGATAGTAACCGTAGGTCGCACCACCATGTCCTTAGCTAACCTTGACATTGTGGCTGCCTAATGATGCTTCAGTCAAGGCTGGTCCCAGTCAGTCAGAGCAGGGCCACAGGGAGGGGAGGCCTATATCATCTTGGCCTCAATCAAAGCACCATGCTGTCCTTCCTTAGCCGCCCCAGCGCTGCCTCCCCTGCCATTACCCCCCCCTCATTCCCATCCACCATGTGTGCTCTTCCCCTGTTGCCTGGTCAAGTCGCCTCGGCTCATAAGCTGGGAAGAGAAATGGCATCATCCATTAGAAAAGACGGGGGTGCTTCCAAAAAAACACACGGGATGATGCCGGCTATTTACTTGTATGTTTGCCGACCCGGTGACCCTGCAGTGCTAATTCACCCTTTATGTTTTAGACATAACCCACTCTATATATAGACCCCCCCTCCCCCTCCCCACAGTGTTATTATTATCCTGTGCTCTGGCTTTCCCCACTATGATTGTGACTACTATCTAGATTCTTTTTTTTCCTTCTTATTGTTCTATGGTTGTCCTCATGAGGCACTATATCACAGAAACATGAATCTATACAATAATCTGCAGTGTTTTCTTCTGTGTGGGGAGGGGGGTGTTGAGGGGTTATATTGAGTGTAGTCATGAAGAGTCAGATACTGTAAAAGCCCATTCTTTTTTGCCTTCAGGGGGTGGGAAGCACCATCACAGTATCACAGGTATGTCATAACTTCTCCTGATCCACTGTTTTCATTTTCTTGTAACTTCTTTTTGTTTATGTATGTAATAGCCTCACAGTCTTCCACTGCACAGAACCTCCCCCCCCCCCCCCCCCCCTCACACTACTGGATCAATGCTAATGTTACATTTTTTTTCTTAAAAAAAAAAAGAGTGGATAATGAGCATTTACATCCCACCTTTAAGTCCCACAAGCACACAGACTACTTTTGATTGAACCATATTCTCCAGCTACTCATGTTCATGCTCTGTGTGTACAAATGTGTCACATGAAGTGTTTTACTTTTCTGGCTATTGTTCACCACATGTATTTATTTATTTGTTTGTTGTAGAGCGTCTACTGATTGTGTGGTCTTTTTTTAAATCTCACACACACACACACACACACACACACACACACACACACACACACACACACCTGTAGTCACTGTGTGTTTTAAAGAAACTCACAAATGGAGCTCCACTCTGATTTCTGAGTGCCTCGCGGAAAAAAAGAAGCAAAAAAAAAAAGAAGCAAGCCACCGTTCCAGTTCCCATGAGAACAAATCAGTGCAGAAATTAGAGGGCTTTTAAAAATTCACTTGAACTCATCTCAGGCCCCATTAGTGGCGTAGTCCTGGACCGGCGGAGGCCACGGCAGACGTTCTTATTGACTTATTCTTAGTGCTTTGGCTCATTTTAAGTGAGTAACAGAGTCGGGGGGGGCTTCGCCATGAAGGAGGAGTGTGTTATCCCTCGCCGTCGCCACCGCCGCCGCTCCTCGCAGGTCTCAGAGAAGTCATTTTTAAAACATATTTCATATATATATAAATATATTAAAAATGTGCAGGCATTGTTGATTACACAAACAGTTCATTAAGTAAAAAACCTCCGTCGTGAGCGGTCCGCACATTCCCATCGATGCATCATCGCTGATGTAAACAACGTCAGGAGATCTACCTGAGTGTTTCAGTCATAGTGATCACCGCCAACCCAAGAAATCCACGTCAGCGCGTCTGTCTGATTCCCTCTGTCACTCCTCCCAAATCGAGGCCCGTGATTGGCCGGCTGCGGTTCCTGCCCGGGTCACACGTGTGCCAGCGGTTCAACACTTACGGCAGAGACTCCATTTCCATCGCTTACATTTTTCTCCTGAGTGACACGTTTCAATATTTCAGACGGCAGTGACTTTAGAGAAGCTGAGACTTGAGCTGTCGTTCATTATTAATGCCGCCTGTATAATTGATGGTATCACAGCCAGCGAGACCACCTTTTGTATTTGTATTTAAAGCTTCGGGCGCGGTAATCTCAGATATATTGAGATCATAGACGGATCGCGCGTTGCCCTCCATTGATTTGCGAGCAGTATTGACCTGAAAAAGGGTGAAATAGTTTGAATTATTAAGCAGGGCTCGCCGGCCTCTCCAGCGCTATCGTGCTCCTGCAAGGAGTCGGCGCGGTCATTATACAACCGCTGCCTTTCAGTGCTGATGTCAGGTAATTCAATCTCAACAACCTGGCTCTCCACCACACATAGGAGTCAATTGAATGCATGGCCTGCCACAAGATAAAAGGGAATTAGTTCTGTAGATTGGGTTGTGCTCCGCACCTCACAGTGCCATGCGTCTGTTCAATATTTAGCTGAACCCGAGAATCACTGCAGCCAGAGTTCACTGGGCAGGAGAGGCTCGTAACACCATGTAGTGGCAGAATACGCTCATAACACACACAAAAAGTGTATTATTCAACAGTTCCACGCTTATGAAATAACCACATTTTAACATTAGTGGACAATTAGCATGCATCACTGCTGTATTTGGTTAAAAAAAAAAAGGAAAATCTGCAACTTTCGGATTTAATGATACAAATACGTCTTTCCCCAACTGACACTTTAATACATGTAGTTGTGTCTCATATCGTGTTTGCATGAAGATTTAGTGAAATAAGAGAGACTGATGAGCTGTGTTTTTATGATCCGGGGGGTTTGTGGACACTCCGGGCCGTCGGAGAGACGAGCGCCGCCTCGTCTCCGGCTCGACAATCCACTACAAGCAGGTTAAGCAAAAAGGATGATGGCCAGGGCTTTCATTGCTTCCAATTAAACCTTGCTTGTTAGTTTAACCTCTAGGTAAACCCATCAAACAATTGATGTCAAGGAAACCCTGCCAACAGTGGGCTTCGCCTGAATGGTCATTAATTTTAATTGCCTAGATATTAAAGATTTAGAGCAGAGAGACGTGCAGGGTAGAAATGATCTGATGTCCTGCAAATCCAGTCGGGTTTTTTCTTTTTTTTTTAACGCTGCAGCATTGGCGGGCTGCTGGGGATATTAAAATTTAAGCACATGGGTGGAAATTAAATAAAGCGTCATTAGGGGCAGCTGCTCTTTGGCTGGTCCAGCCGAGGGGCTGCGAGGCCTGAGAGGGGGGGCAGCGACAAGACGCTCTAATTTATAGAAGCATTAAAAAAACCAGCATCATCTCATTATTATTCTGCTGTTATTGCAGCGCCTCCGTTTGGACCCGCACAACTTTTCACCGTCTGAATGATCGCTTCGACTCGACGGCTCTAAATCTTTGTTCTCGCCGCTTCCTTCGAGTCCACTCGCAGAAAATGCTTTCGTTTTTTTCCTCTCGAAACGCATCAATTAACACCGACTGCCTTGATTGTCTGTATTCACTGCTTCACATCCACCTCCTAAAAGTTGCTTTTTATAATTACAAACAAAAAGTTGCACACACACACACACACACACACACACACACACAGTGAGTGAGTGTTTGCTGTATTAACGTTGTGTTATTTTGAAACTGAAAGCCACCCAGGCCACCGTTAATTAAGGCAGATTGTTTATTAGATGATAAGGTGGTAAAAGCAATCAAATATTTAACAAACTATGTTTTCCGTTTTTATATTAATGTGAAATTTGACATTACTTTGCCCCCTTTTTAAATATAGATTCCCTTAAATTAACTAATTGTGTTTTTGCATGTGATGTCAATCACGGAGACTCGCTGATCTGGAATCAGCGAGCGTTCTTTAGAGGGTAAAAATATGAACGTTTAATGTATTTCACTGAAGGGGAAATGATGTGAGAAGTAAATAAATATATATAGACTCCGTTGACTTAAGTGTGTGCAGTAGGAAGCCCCTTGTGCTTTGGTTTTGTCAGGAGACAGAACTGAGAGCATGTCATGCTCCCATCCATGAGAAGACACAAGTGGCTCCTGATTATGGCTTAATTAGCCGGTGTACCCGGCGGACGCTGCTGCCGGGGCTGGGGATTGGGTACTTGATGGACCCAAACGTGACATCTTGAAACAATCACACTGCTCGGTGCACGGTGCTGTGGCTGCTTGACGTCTGACTCCTCTGCTCCTCCTCCTTCTGCTCTACCACACAGGTATCCAACTGGTTTGGCAACAAACGGATCCGCTACAAGAAAAATATCGGCAAGTTTCAGGAAGAGGCCAACCTGTATGCCGCCAAGACTGCTGTAAATGCAGCACACGCTGCAGCCGCTGCAGTGCAGAACAGCCAGGCCAACTCCCCCACCACACCCAACTCCGGTAGGCACTCCTGCATATAGACAACAACAACAACAACAGCAAACAGAGCAGCTCTGCCCTCCACCTCAGCCCTTTACCCGCCTCACTCTCTCATGCAGCCTCCACACACCAGAGTGACAGGCTCTGCTCCCAGCTCGGGGATCACAGCGTCTCCTGTCTAGAAGACGCTTGATGCCAAGCAAACTCATGCAGAAAGCCTTCCTGACTTGTGAACCAAGAACACATGTATTTTTGGCAACAAAAAAAAATTCAGAAGGGATTTGTTTTCCCTTGACTTTCTGTCAACTTCCTGTCATTTGTAATGTGTAGTCCCGCAGAGTGTTAGTGGCAAATAAAATAATTGCTGGGAGCATTTTACCTACATTATATATATAAATATATATATGAAAGCGGCATTAAATGCAGTTCATATTGAATGAAACCAAATAATGAGGCCTGAAAGGGAGGGCGTGCTTTAATCCTTAGTCCGGTTTTCATGAGTACTGTACTGTTGAGAGAGTGTGGACTAGGTGTGACCCCCGTCTGGGATTTGGTAAGCTTTATGAAGTGGTCCCCTTTTTCTTGCACCCAGGATTCCAGATGAAAGACGAAGAGTTTCAGCTGGATTCTGCCGAGAGCAAAAACACTCTTTTAACCAACATGTTTACTGGTACTGGTCTTTTCATAAGCTTCTTATTGTCCTTGTCATTTACCATGTGATACCTCCCCGCCAACGCTAGATTGGAAGTAGGCCATGTGGAACAATTGGGAGCTTAGGCGACCAACCACATATAGAACTGCCCCCCCCACCCATCCCCACCCCACCCCTCCAACCCCACCCATGTGGTGTGATTTTCATTTGTGTCTCCTGCATTTGTAAAAAAGATGCTCTTCAGTCTCCCTGCACATCTTCTGTTGGTTTCTTTGCTCCCCCTCCTCGCTCCTGTAGTTGCCTGCTTCATGGGAGTCTTCCTCACTGTTGTTGTGTGGCGGACGTGTGTGTGTGTGTGTGTGTGTGTGTGTGTGTGTGTGTGTGTGTGTGTGTGTGTGTGTGGTGTGCGTCTCCCCCCTTTTCTCTAGCCGTCTCATGTATTCAGCTACTTACATCCTCCCTTTCCAGGTTCTTCAGGTTCTTTTAACCTCCCACACTCTGGGGACATGTTCTTGAGCATGCAGAGTCTGAATGGGGATTCTTACCAAGGGGCACAAGTCGGAGCCAATGTACAGTCACAGGTAGGACCCCCGATACCCCGGGGGGCAGTTCCTGACCACCGGTGCAGAGCTGTTCCTTGTCTTGCCTGTGTACTGAGCCATCCACAGTGCAGTCTGAACACATGTTAAACCAAACATTAGAACAAACGCCTCCGCTGCTCCAGCAGTCGGGAGGGAACTTCAAATCACCACGGCGATTGGCTCAAGTGTTTCACTGACTATTTCGCTTTGGATGGAATATTTTGGCAGCCAAAATATAATCCCACCCCACACCGCTCTCACGCCGCAAAGCAGTTTATCCTGGTTACGATTCCAAAACGCCTGAAGTCAAAACATTTCTCTGAATGCATTTGGCTTTGACTTGAACTCTTGGGTTGGTATTGGGTTTTTGGTACCGTGTCCCCCCCCCCCCCCCCCCCCTCTTCTTCCCCTGTTTCCTACACGGCTATCTTCCTGTCTCATCTCGTTACTGTCTGTTGGTGATGTCTTCCATTTTGTAAAGTTTAACACAACGATTTAAAGTCACGTCAATGTTGCTGCAGTTAGTTAACGCTTTATAACGTAGCAGGTCTGAGCATGCTAGTGATGTCATCGGCCTTTTTGTTGTCGTCTCGTTAGAGGAGTCTTAGCCTCGTTAGGAATGGGACCCCCGTTGTGATTGGTTAACACTAGTCAGCATGTTTGGTGTTGAGCTGCAGCGAGACGTCCAGCTGACCGGCCGTCCCCCTTGTCTGTCCCCTCAGGTGGATACCCTGCGCCATGTTATCAGTCAGACGGCAGGATACAGTGATGCTGTCGGGGGGAACACCATGTACAGTCCACACGGGTTGAACGTGAGTACCACGCTTTAAACTCCCTTTAGTGTCATTTGTTACCTTAACACTTGAATGTTAGTGTGGTGTTTTCAAGGTTTGAAAAGTGCTTGGATTTAGAATAAAGGTCTTGAAATGTGTGTTGTATGTGATGACATCTATGATAGAACAGAGAAAAGAAGATCTCCATATTTGAGGGACTGAAAACAGCATTTTCTGACATTTCTTTATGAAAAATGCCTTTTGATGATGAACAGATGATGAAAATAGTTGGTGATTATATTTCTGTGGATCTGTTAGTGGAATTAGTTTTCCTTTCATTTGTGGTCCTTCTGTAAAAAGCTGTCTCCAAACATCATGTTGGTTGTTTAGAGGACAATAACATCTCATTTAATGTGATGAACAAGTGACATAATAAGTAGACTGAATACTGACCATTGGATTGATACAAAGATGGAGTTTACCACAGCTGGAAGGGGCTGGAAAAGCATGGAGATGCACCTTGAAGTGCTTGAATTTGACTTTGGAAGGTGTAGGAACCCTGGAAACATCATAAGTTTGTTTGACTTTAAATGCTTCACAGAATCCCCCCGTCTCCTTATCTTTGTGATAAAATAGGAACACGTGATGAACTTTGATACGAACTATCTGATCTGAAGCCGTCGGAGTAAAGATTAATTTCTGTGGTGAGGGAGGATGAACATATAGAGAGGAAGCGATTTCTCTTTATATTGTTATCACAGTCTAATATAGCGTCCAGCTTCAGCATCAAAAACAAAGGTTTTAGATATGCAGATAATAAATATTAATGTGGAGAAGAATTAACGGCGTCGGGGCGTCCGATGCTCGCGGTGCCGTCTTCTCGGAGCTCGTCGCTCTGAGCTCTTCAGACCTGTCAGCTCCGACCAGCGTCAAGCTGCTTTCCACTTCCTCACGAGGTTTCTCACTTCCACCGCCGCCTGCATCCACACCGCGGCTCTGCATCGCCAGAGTCCCGGCACCGATCCCCCAACCAGACCAGCAAGCCGGCCGAGTCGCCGTGACGACGGAGACTCGGAAAAACAAAAAGCACACACAGGAAAGATAGATGGGAGTATTTTGGGATATGAAGTTAGATTTATTAGCATAGACTAACCTTTAGCTTGGTCGGGCGGTGACGCTGCGGATCCAGTAAAGGCTAGGTCAGCCCTGGAGCAAGGCAGCAAAGTCAGGCTGGCGTCTCTTCGGAGAGGCCCTGCCTTGTCACTTCCACTCAGCTCCCCCACCTCCTCACCCAGCCGGATCCCCTCCCCCTCCTCCCTCCCCCTGACTGACAGCAGAATATGTAGCGACAAGCTGTCGGCCGCTCCTATTGGTCGGGACGGTCTGGTATTGTGTTGCATTTTGGGGGAAATGCACCGAGGTCGTGTCACAGTTTGTAATCCCGATGTTTTTTTTGTGTCTCAGGCTAATGGGGGATGGCACGATGCGGCGACTCCGTCTTCTGTGATCTCTCTGACAGAAGGACCCGGAAGTGTGCACTCCGATACCTCGACTTGATCCGCTCCTGGAGCTGGACCCGGACACTGACAACACACACACACACACACACACACACACACCATCATTACGTGTTTTCCTGGTCGTCGTTTCTTTAGTTTTATCATCTGTCTGTCGTAAGGAGGAAGCACGCAAAACAAAAAAAACAGCCGTCATGTGACCTTCCGTCAAAACTTTCAGGACGATCCGAACTCTTCAAAGAAACGCTCGTTTTTCTGAGTCACGATTGAATCGCCGCTCCCATTCCGATAATTGGTTTTCTCTTTCAGTCCGTCACACACACACACACACACACACACACACACACACACACACACATAGATTCAAAGCAGCTGTTTCTTTGACTGTAATGTGCTTTTGCAATCTTGTCCGGCGACTCGACAATGCTGCCGCTGACAGCTCGGTGGCAGCTTTGTAGTTACGTTCAAGATTTATTTTTTTCCCGCCGCCTTACAGCCGCGTACATTAGCGGGAGGAAACGGCGATCCGAACTTCACGGACTGTGATGATTGATGGCTTGACAATAACATGACACGTTCCATATTTTATAATTTGATGTTTAGTGTGTACATATGTAAACATTTCTTTTTTTCTTTTTTTTATACTACTTATCAACAAATCCCCCCACAGTATATCATTCCCCCGCCCCCCGTTACACAGGAAAAGTTGTACATAATATAGCTTAAGAGTAATTATACATCCCACTAATCAAAACGCAGCTTTATTACCTCATTGAACTCCATCCGATCCAATCATCTCCACCGTTTCTGTAGCTTAGAGTGCTTCACTTACTACCTCTGAACCACGTCACCGCCGCCCCTCTCTTATTTAATGTTTGTTTTTTTACGTAGTTATTTTTGATTACATCCTGTAACACTGTAAACTCTCCATCTCTCTATGTAATCTAATGTATATTTTAATCTTTTAATAAAATGCTGTTGCCCTACCGCAACTTTAAAACACCGAAATAAAAAAAATTAACAATATTAATACGTGAAAAAGAGTGGGGGGGGGTGTAAGGGGGGAGGGGCGGGGTGAGGAAGAGGAAGTTGTTGATGAACATTGTTGATAAATTAACACCAAACAGTGAAACTGTTGTAAATACTGAAGAAGAAGAAGAAAAAAAAACATTTTGAATGTTGCTCATCTTGTTACTAAATCATTGCGGGGGAGGGGGGGGGGGAGGGAGGGGGAGGGGCCGGGGGAGATGAAAAAACTCACTATAAAACTGTAATGCATAGAGGTTTCAGTATTCAGAACTGTACATTTCCAGCTCTGTTCAACAGGGTTCAAACTTCTTTTTCTCTTTTTTCTATTGTATGTGATTCTGAAACTGAAAAAAAAAAACAGATAAAAAGCGGTCATGACAACGATGTGTGGCAGTGATTCTGATGTATCCAGATGTTTAGTGTTACTTTCTAACCAGACTACACCCTGGACTGAAAAGTCTTCCTTGTGGTAGTTGTGTGATTTCAAAACATGAATAAACCTTTTTGCTTTCATGACAACAGCTGCTGCTTTGCTTTTTGTCCTTCCTCGTCTCCTTCCTCATCTCCTTCTGAGTCTCCTCCGTGTCTCCTTCCCCGTCTCCTTCTGAGTCTCCTTCCCCGTCTCCTTCTGAGTCTCCTCTGTGTCTCCTTCTGAGTCTCCTCTGTGTCTCCTCTGTGTCTCCTTCCCCGTCTCCTTCCCCGTCTCCTTCTGAGTCTCCTCCGTGTCTCCTTCCCCGTCTCCTTCCCCGTCTCCTTCTGAGTCTCCTCTGTGTCTCCTTCTGAGTCTCCTCTGTGTCTCCTCTGTGTCCCCTTAATCGTCTCCTCTGTGTCTCCTTCCTCGTCTTCTCCTCGTCTCCTTCTTCCTCCTCCACATCGAGGGTAGGAAAAAAACACAAAAATGTGTACAAATATAGGTTTCATGCGGCGGATCGAAGGTGGAGATTTAACCCGGTTAGCAGCTCGCGTGCAGCCGACGCGGTTATCGCAATCAACCGAAATGTCAGCCACCTGTGTGTGTGTGTGTGTGTGTGTGTGTGTGTGTGTGTCTGAGTGTGTGTGTGTGTGTGTGTGTGTGTGTGTGTGTGTGTGTGTGTGTGTGTGTGTGTGTGTGTGTGTGTCTGAGTGTGTGTGTGTGTGTCTGAGTGTGTGTGTGTGTGTGTGTGTGTGTGTGTGTGTGTGTGTGTGTGTGTGTGTGTGTGTGTCTGAGTGTGTGTGTGTGTGTCTGTGTGTGTGTGTGTGTGTGTGTGTGTGTCTGAGTGTGTGTGTGTGTGTCTGAGTGTGTGTGTGTGTGTGTGTGTGTTGCAGAGAGGCTGCCTCACGTTGACATTGACATCCATTTATTCTCATTTGCTCAGCAGAGTTCTTCATTCCCGTGTTTTCAGCTGGAAGTAACAAAGTACAAATAAGTAGCATTTTCAAGTATCTGTACTTGACTATTTACTCTTTGCTTTTCCTCTACATGTTACAACAAATCTGTACTTTCTACTCTTCACATTTTCAAAATACACTTTTGTTTTAATGCATCCTTTTTTTTATAATGAATATGAAACAAGATTCAAGTAGCTTTGTAAATAAAACAGCCAGTAGAAATGTCCTTCATAGGGATACTTTTACTTTGAGTACATGTCAGAGCGTGTACTTTTACACGTGTACTTCTACTGGAGTCCAGATCGTCTGAACGCCAGGTTTCTGTGTTTGTTGTGACTCCGACGGATCGCCGGCTGACAGGAAAGAGATGTAACAGACGTTTTCCCCAGAGAGCACATTTGTCCACTCAACCAGCGAGGACTTCATTCAACACCTTTTCTCTGAATCACGTCTTTATCCTGTATCACACCCGTCCACATGCACGGTACTTCACTTTCATAGTATTATAAATTAAGAAGCAAATATTCACTTTACACGACTCAACATCCAACTTTGTTGTGTTGTTATTAATGGATTTTTGCAGCGTTTCATCATTTCCTTCCACATTGAACGCATCACGACGCTCCGTTCTCATGCTGCTTTATTATTTTCTAATAACATGCGAGTGTGTCTTTGCATATTTCCGTCCGCAGCATTTATGAAAGTGTTTTTTGTTTGGTTGGAAGTCGACTGCTGCTCCACTCTGCCATTTAAATTACAATCTATTTGCTCATTCTTCCTTCACAAATAGATGCATTTGCCTCCCCAAGACTTCAACTATTGGATTTAAGTACTGCACTCAGCAATATTGGCCTCCAGAACCTTTTAAATAAAGAAGTTACATTTTCTGAGATTATGCCTATTAGAGATTTTTCCAAGGTTCATTAAAGGCGACATTTTCTAAGTAAAATTCACAGTGAAAAGCATGCATCATTAAATATGGAAATCCAGAATTACATTAGCGATATGCACATAGCTGGTGCCAATTAAATTAGAGAAAGATATCATTTATATTATTAAGGTAGAGTTCATATTAGATTAAATATAAAATGTAATTCTTTCGCGGGTTGATTTATAGCTGGTGGAGCGTTGTGCACACACCCGTGTGAGATTGTTCACTCTACAACGTGAAACGCTGTAATTGCATCACACCGTCGCTAAATTGAATCCTTGGAGAGTTCAAACGGGATTCACGAGCTGCACGTTTCTGTTCTTCACTCTCAAAGTGACTTAAAAACAGGATTAGTGTCTGTTGTTCACTTAGCGAGTCGTTACTGCGTCCTGAGAGCCTCCGTGACATCACCACGAGTCGCCTAGTCCGAGTGTCCGAGATTGGGTTCCTCCTGGAGGGTCCTGGGTTCCTCCTGATGCAGAGGGGCCTGGGTTCCTCCTGGTGGGCCTGGGTTCCTCCTGGTGGGTCCTGGGTTCCTCCTGGTGCAGAGGGGCCTGGGTTCCTCCTGGTGGGTCTGGGTTCCTCCTGGAGGGCCTGGGTTCCTCCTGGTGGGCCTGGGTTCCTCCTGATGCAGAGGGGCCTGAGTTCCTCCTGATGGGTCCTGAGTTCCTCCTGGAGGGTCCTGGGTTCCTCCTGGTGCAGAGGGTCCTGGGTTCCTCCTGGTGGGTCCTGAGTTCCTCCTGGTGGGTCCTGGGTTCCTCCTGGTGGGTCCTGAGTTCCTCCTGGTGGGTCCTGGGTTCCTCCTGGTGGGTCCTGGGTTCCTCCTGGTGGGTCCTGGGTAGGGTTGTCACAAGAACCGATACTTCGGTACCAATTCGATGCCGACACGAAAAAAATAATTTGATACTTGCTTTTTTCTGGTAACGTCAGAACCGAATATACAACTTTTCACTCGGCGAGCCGTGTCGATTCTTGGCGGAACTGACGGGGGCAGTATACGCGTGTGAGCAGCACAGAGCAGTAAGCGGCGCTGAAGAAGAAAACTTCGAAAAAAATGGCTTCAGCAGGTGGGAGCGAAAGCACAACACGTCGGCTCGTCAACAAGACGGGTGCGAAGAGTCGCGTGTGGAAATATTTTGCATTCGAGGCGGATGAATCCGGAGCAATTCTTGATTCAAACAAGCCGACATGCAAAAAGTGCCTTATAAGCACAGTATTGTTTGTTTTTATACTGGATGACTATAGGTCTGTTGGCAGCTGGTACTGCAATTTAAATTCTGTGCAAAAAGATCTTAAAGCACAGTGGTGTTAAATAGACAGTTTGAAGCAGTTTTCAATAAATTAGTGAATTTAAAAGTACATGGGTCCTGTTGTTGTTGTTTTTAAATTGTGGTATCGAATTAGTATCGAGAATCGTGGAAATTCACAGGTATTGGTATCGACTACTGAAATTCTGGTATCGTGACAACCCTAGTCCTGGGTTCCTCCTGGAGGGTCCTGGGTTCCTCCTGGTGGGTCCTGGGTTCCTCCTGGAGGGTCCTGGTTTCCTCCTGGTGGGTCCTGAGTTCCTCCTGGTGCAGAGGGGCCTGGTTTCCTCCTGGTGGGTCCTGGGTTCCTCCTGGGGGGTCCTGGGTTCCTCTTGGTGGGCCTGGGTTCCTCCTGATGCAGAGGGGCCTGGGTTGCTCCTGGTGGGTCCTGGTTTCCTCCTGGTGGGTCCTGGGTTCCTCCTGGGGGGTCCTGGGCTCCTCCTGGTGGGTCCTTGGTTCCTCCTGGTGGGTCCTGGGTTCCTCCTGGAGGGTCCTGAGTTCCTCCTGGTGGGTCCTGGGTTCCTCCTGGTGGGTCCTGGGTTCCTCCTGGAGGGTCCTGGGCTCCTCCTGGTGGGTCCTGGGTTCGTCCTGGGTTCCTCCTGGGGGGTCCTGGGCTCCTCCTGATGGGTCCTTGGTTCCTCCTGGTGGGTCCTGGGTTCCTCCTGATGGGTCCTGGGTTCCTCCTGGTGGGTCCTGGTTTCCTCTTGGTGGGCCTGGGATCCTCCTGATGGGTCCTGGGTTCCTCCTGGTGGGTCCTGGGTTCCTCCTGGAGGGTCCTGGGTTTTCCTCCTGGAGGGTCCTGGGTTCCTCCTGGAGGGTCCTGAGTTCCTCCTGGTGGGTCCTGGTGTTCCTCCTGGTGGGTCCTGGGTTCCTCCTGGTGGGTCCTGGGTTCCTCCTGGTGGGTCCTGGGTTCCTCCTGGTGGGTCCTGGTTTCCTCTTGGTGGGCCTGGGTTCCTCCTGATGGGTCCTGGGTTCCTCCTGGTGGGTCCTGGTTTCCTCCTGGAGGGTCCTGGTTTCCTCTTGGTGGGCCTGGGTTCCTCCTGATGGGTCCTGGGTTCCTCCTGGTGGGTCCTGGTTTCCTCTTGGAGGGTCCTGGGTTTTCCTCCTGGAGGGTCCTGGGTTCCTCCTGGTGGGTCCTGGGTTCCTCCTGGTGGGCCTGGGTTCCTCCTGATGGGTCCTGGGTTCCTCCTGGTGGGTCCTGGTTTCCTCTTGGAGGGTCCTGGGTTTTCCTCCTGGAGGGTCCTGGGTTCCTCCTGGTGGGTCCTGGGTTCCTCCTGGTGGGTCCTGGGTTCCTCCTGGTGGGTCCTGGGTTCCTCCTGGAGGGTCCTGGGTTTTCCTCCTGGAGGGTCCTGGGTTCCTCCTGGAGGGTCCTGGGTTCCTCCTTGTGGGTCCTGGGTTCCTCCTGATGCAAAGGGTCCTGGGTTCCTCCTGGAGGGTCCTGGTTTCCTCCTGGAGGGTCCTGGGTTCCTCCTGGAGGGTCCTGGGTTCATCCTGGAGGGTCCTGGTTTCCTCCTGGAGGGTCCTGGGTTCCTCCTGGAGGGTCCTGGGATGCTGATATCTATTATGTGCTTTATTTAAACAGAATCACCCAAAGAATGTGTTTAATTGATCTACTTTCTTCGTCAGGATGTTGTGTTTTGTGTTTCTGGGTTCATATATTTACACAAATATCCTGAAATCCATTGCGATGCCCCTCATCAGATCCGGTTAACGTGCCGTTTTAATTCCTTCTGGAAGAAATCCCGTCTGCATATTGATTCCTGCGTAGTCCTCATAAAGCCTGAGTGGTGTACAGTACTTTGATTTACTCAGAGGAGGATAATGGAGCTCTGATCTGTTCGGACGGCACCGACTCCCATTACCGAGGAGTCCTGAGTGGCCTCTGAGCTTAAAACAGCCGAGTTAATTAACGTTTGATCCCACACACACCTCACGTACATCTTTACTGTAAGTTCTCCTCTCAGCCCATTTGGCCGGTGTTTCTGCTTTACAGTCGCACAGCCTCATCTCGGCTTATCGTGGCGGTTGGCGAGCGTGAGCGGTGAAGGCGAGTGACAGCAGACAGATGTTCGCCGCACCTCTTAGCAGACGCGTGTCAGCTGCCTTTGTGCTGCTCAGATACTCTGACACGAGTCACGGAAAAGAGAAAAACAACACAAAAAAAGAGCCGTCATTTTCTCTGCGTCTGTCTCTCACACACAAACACCAGACGAATTCAATAAACACGTCGTAACGTTATTCAGATCAAAGGCTGCGTTCATTTCAGGTTTCTAATTTAGCTTTAGTGTCATCGGACAGCGAACTCCTCGACTCTCAGAGCAGCTAGAAGCTGATTGTCAGATCCAGCCGTCGCTCCTCCACAGTCCAAATATGGTCACTTCCTTTCTCTGGTTGCAAAAAAAAACAAGATGTCCAAAACTGGAGGCTTCAAAATCGTAGTCCCGGTGCCGTCTTCTTCGTCTATGATTGTGATGTAATAATGTAGAAGCAGTTCATATAAACATTTTAATTAAAGATCAATAACTAAATATAACATTATACACTTTTTTTAAATTTGCAAATGTTTCCTGAGGAAGAAATGCATTTTTTAGTCACGCAATGCATTCTGGGAAGAAACGTTGAATGTAAGTGTTTTGATGGTTTAAGAGAGTTTCTAAGGCAGCTGTAATTCACACGGAGAATTAGAGTCCGGTGACGTCTCGTTGGAATAAATCAAACCAATATATAGTTCAATGGATGAAAGGTGCTATATAGATTAAGTTTATTTTAGTTTTTATTATTATGCAGGATTTGTTTTTTTAAATAAATGTTGGTCTCCCAGAGGCTTGACGATGGAAGTGTAACATGTGACTTCAGTCTCCTTCATCTCTTTGTCTCGGCTTGGATTTACATCCTGACATCCAAAAAACAAATGATCCTCTTGTCAACTTCTGGAAAAAAGATAAAGCGGCTGAACCGATTTGTTATCCAGGATTTGGCATGTGGGTCATCGACTCCGTCTCCCAGACAACAGACTAAACTCACGTACAAAACCTTTTATATATAAGAAGGTATAAAGTGACAAGTTCTACGTTAAGTGACAACATGTTTGTGACTTCGTGTCGCTGATGTTTCCTTTTTTCCCAGAAACATAAAACGGCCTGTTTAATTATGCTTTGCTGCGTGTTTTGGTGCCGGAGGCGGGACGATTCAAAGACGGGTGACAACATGAGGAGGATTATCAAAAGATTCTGCAAACATTCAGAACGGCTTTGAGCTGCTCGGGAGGCGAAGTCGTGCTAACGTTTGAGGTTTGGATCCGGCGTGAACCTCATTGTTCACAACGGCATCGGTGTAAAAGAATCCTCCTCTGAGCAGCGATGAAGGTCGTCTCAGAGGAGGAGGAGGAGAAATGAAAGGGAGTCTAGAAGCCGGATCAGGAGGTGCCGTTTTGATGACGTGCAATGTGGGCGACCTGCCACCAGGGGGATTTAAAAACGCTCAGAAGAAGAAGCTTCATGTTTTGATGCAACTTCACTTAAAGAGTCGTGTTAATGTGAACGACGAGCAAAAGAAAGTTGTCGTTCTGGTTTGCTGGAGGTTACAACACTTATTTAATACTTAAACACCGACGCCGATGTGTTACGTCATACTCTCTGGTTCCTCGAAGCTGGAGAAACGGTGCGTTCACTGCATATTTAGGTGTCTTCTTTCCGTCATTATGCCGTAGAAATGGCAAAAAGGCGCAGTGAAAGCAGATCATTGCTAACACACACATTCCAGAAGGTGTTTTATTGTGAGTTTGGATGCATTCGAAGCCTTCAAGATGCCAATATGGATGCAAAGTTCAGACTCAAAATGCTCTACATTGGCCCATTTTATTCAATTAAACTGACAAACAATCATTGCATTCTTTGTCCATCCCAAACCTGTAAGACTGTAGATATTACAAAGTAAACATGCATTTCAGATTTGTTCTAACATCAAAGCTATTTCCATGAGCATATATTATTTTTGAAGGCTAGAGGAGCATTTTTATGCCGACCTGAGGTCAAATACAGTCGCTATTAAAAGTGTAAGTGCTACCAATCAGGGCAAATGGGTTTTTCTGGTTAATTGTTTATTTTATTTGTGTTTCTTTTTGCGGTTGTTCACCGATTGGTTCAGTGTTGACTCTCAGTTATGTGGTCAGAATGCAGATGATTTTTGATTGAATGTTCTGAAGAGTGAAGCCAACACTGAAGTGCCTTAAACTGTCATTCTCTCTCTGCTGGCCACCAGGGGGCGACTCCTCTCTGGTTGTATAGAAGTCTATGAGAAAATGGCCCTACTTCTCTCTGCTGGCCACCAGGGGGCGACTCCTCTCTGGTTGTATAGAAGTCTATGAGAAAATGGTCCTACTTCTCTCTGCTGGCCACCAGGGGGCGACTCCTCTCTGGTTGTATAGAAGTCTATGAGAAAATGGTCCTACTTCTCTCTGCTGGCCACCAGGGGGCGACTCCTCTCTGGTTGTATAGAAGTCTATGAGAAAATGGTCCTACTTCTCTCTGCTGGCCACCAGGGGGCGACTCCTCTCTGGTTGTATAGAAGTCTATGAGAAAATGGTCCTACTTCTCTCTGCTGGCCACCAGGGGGCGACTCCTCTCTGGTTGTATAGAAGTCTATGAGAAAATGGTCCTACTTCTCTCTGCTGGCCACCAGGGGGCGACTCCTCTCTGGTTGTATAGAAGTCTATGAGAAAATGGTCCTACTTCTCTCTTTGTTTATTTACCAGATTCAGATCCAGTAAGGTTGTGTTCATCAGATCCACCCGTCGCTCCTCCACAGTCCAAATATGGTCACTTCCTTCTCTGGTTGCAAAAAAATTCCGAACTCGAAGCTTCAAAAGCGTAGACCACAAACCCATGTGTGACGTCACCATGACTACGTTGATTTCTTATCTATAATAATAACTAATAACTCCCAGTAAAATGGCCACTTTAACACTTCTTGTACCAACATGCTAGGTGATTAAGGTCCTAGCGTGGCTATCTGTTTATGCTAAGCTAAGCTAAGCTGCTGCTGGCTGTAGTTTTATATTTAGAGGACAGAAATCAGCATCAATATTCTCATTCATGTCTCAGCAAGAAAAACAAATAAAATGATTAATTTCACTGAAGTCGACCCAGACTCAACCAGCTGTTTGATTCTGGTAATTTCTTGAAACCATCACAACCATTTTTATTTATTTCTTTTACCAACACATCCCCTCCGCCGCGTGGCTATAGGCTACGCCGCGTAATGGGAAGTCATTAGCTTCTGGTCTGATGCAGTTTGTTCTCGGTCCCTCGCCGCTACATTTATATTTCATATCTCATGTTTCACACTGTATTAACAGCTGCGGCTTGTTTTGTGTTTTTTTTTTTGCCATCTGCAGACAATTACTTTAGTTTACTCGGCTTTGTGATAATAACATGTTTTCTCTCCGTGCAACTCCTCTCGACAGACATGGTGCAGCAGAATCCGTGACAGGTGCTGAGGCATTTGCTCGGGAGACGCGGCGCTGAGGATTATTACTGCATTATTTAGATCTCCCCCGAAAAATAAACAAACACATTCCCCTTCCTGGAAGACTCATGTTGCAACATAACGAGTCAGCATTGTGTGTGTGTGGCGGCCAATTATGATTGCGAGGAACCTCCGTGTCCCTCTTCACTACCAAGCAGAGCCACTTAGTGTGGAGGAGCTGGCGTCTCCTCCTCTTTATGACCTTTTTTAACGCTCACCTTCCTCGTTTCACCTTCGTGCCGTCGCCACGGCGGCGGTTCCGCTCCGCAGTCTAGTCCCAGTATAATAACTTGACACTTCACATTGCATTAGTCTTAGTCCCGACAACAAGGTTACGTGACCTATAGTGTCAGAGAGCATACACGGCGCTCGCCCGGAGCAGCTATTTATCAAGACGGCTTTGGGCCACCTATGATTCAGAGCAGAACAAACACAGATGTGGGGCGGGTTGGCCGGCGAGGTTTGGTGGTTTGGTGTCTCACGGGGGACGTTTAAGTCGACGATGTGCAACAAACAAACATTCAAAAACAAAACTGTAGTGCATTTACATCGTATAAAAGTCAACAGGAACATGTCGTACAATTTTTACATTTTCAGGACATTTTTAATCTTTTAATCTTTGCTATTGACTGAGAAGAATGAGAATATGCGGCGGTCGTTGGCCGGGTGGATGCGAGAGGAGGGAAGGAGGGCGGCGCTCTGAACCCCGAGGTCATTAGGAGACCGGTGACCGGTGACCTCACGCTGGTGTGATGTCATATTTTACATGCCATCCGTGGATCACTGGCGTACAGATATCGGCCACGTGGACGTTCATTAGATCACGTTTCAGATTAGATTTCATGACTCAGATTCACGATTTTATCCCAATAATCAGTCAAAATACACTGGAACGGCTTTATTCTTTATTATGAACAAATATCTTTATCATTTTTTATTTAGCATCTTTTTTTTGGTAACAAACAATCATAGGTTTATAATAATAAATCATAAATTCTTCCTGCATCAGTGACTGGAAGAGTGGAATTATTCCCTTTAAGACGAGTGTTCATGTTTTTAGGATTAAAGGTCAAACGGTGGACAGAATCTTCCTACATTTCCCAGGATTCCACTGATTCTGCTGACACGGACATTTAACCCTAACCCAAAAAGATTACATTGCATCCTGGGAAGTTTAGGTTACGGCGTTGAGGGAATATAGGGAGTAGTGGACCATGTGTTGAATTGCATTGTGGGTGATATCTGATGCTCTAACACTCGTAGAATCATAAATACTGTCTAGTGTACACGTGTTTTTCATGGATTCTACACTTTATACGTATTTTATTACTCAGCAGGCATTAGCCCTCAGAGTATCAGACAAGGGTCATTTATATATACTTTCTGAGATGTCTCCCGTGTCTCTGCGTTAAACCTGAAGATGCTGAGGCGGCGGTGTAACCGCTGCATGTGGATCTGCGCTGCATAATTTATTTTATTGCACAAGAAGTAAAACCCTATCACTCTTCTGCACAATCGCAGCCTCGGTAAATGTGTTTATCTTGTTTATTTCTCTCCCTCTCCGGGTCTCTGGGGCCCCAGCGGCCCCCGTCTACTTCCTGGTGGTGTCTGGGAGCCCAGGTCTACGAGGCACCAGGTTCATTTTCCCTCTGTAGCTGTTGTCACTAGCGTGGACCCGACTAATTCATCTTGCTAATGGCAGGTGGGTCAGTTGAGCGCTATAATTGTGATTTCCGCCCCCCCCCCCCCCCCTCTCTCTCTCTCTCTCTGGCTGTAGCTCTTTGATCTAATAAAAAAATAGCAGCTTTAAAAGAAGACGGCCATCAACACGTTTTACCATATCATTAGTAGATATGCAAATTCAATTGTGTGTTTTTTTGTGAGTTAAAAGCAACGTGTGACACATCGTCAGGATGGAGAGTTCAGTGTTTTCTGCTGCCGCACCTTTGATTCAAGTGTTTTTTTGTACCAAATATTTTTTTTTCTCAGAATGGTTCTGGATATAATGAACCCTTTTTGTTGTTTTTTTTTAGCAGATTTTTTTTCTCCTCCTCTTTTAGCAGAATGAAATCAGCAGCCGGTCGGAGTCGCTGGGGCATGAATCTCCAGAGAGCGGTGGACATGGAATGAGCCGGGCTGATTCCAGTCAGGAGGAAGGTCGTCACCACACAAATGAAAAACATGAGAAGTGGTTGAAGGTCTAATCAAGTCCTCAGACTGCGCTCACTGGGAGCAATTAAGTTCCTCCCTCTCCTTTTCGGTGTAGGTAACCAGATCCTCCTATTGACATTCTCAATAAAAGGTCATTTACTGTATGTGGATGAAATCGGCCTCCTTGGCACATGGAGGGAAAATTCTGGTCGAGAGCAACGACCAACAATCACAAATTTGACAAGGATGTAAAAAAAAAAATTGTTAAAAAAATCGTTTAGGTTTGATTTAATACATGCTCCCGTCGTGGGTCGGGAATCTGTGTTGCGTCTTCGCTGCATGAATTTCCGAGACCTTGGCAACGGCGTCGACCCGACCGCAGGAATCCATTACCGTCGTTACTAGTCTGACACAAATGAAGTCCCGCTACTTCCTGCTTCTTCCCTCTCAGACCACAATACTTCATCATAAGTCATCCTTAATTTGTATGGCTGTCGCCGGCACTTGTTGTCAAGTCTGTTAGCTCGCAGCTCCCTTTGTCAAAGCCTGGCAGGAAGAGAGAGAGGGAGGGAGGGAGAGAGAGAGAGAGATCATTTTCACACTCTGATTCCACCTAAATGCCTCTGAGGCAAAATGTAAAACACAATCCTTGGAGATGTTTGCTGTGTGTCTCCCTTCATACATATATTTCTTACACAGTATGGAATTCAACACCGTCCAAAATGGAAGACGATGCCCTTTTGGCTTTAACCCCCCCCCACTGAAGGAATCAACCTGTCTCTGTTTCGTCTCTGAGCATCTGGCTTTTACGACACAAATTAAAATCAAATGAAACTTTGTTGCTCACCGAGTAAAACTGAATCGGGGGGGAAAAAACCCATATGATGGATTGAAGAAGACTTGAAACTAGAGATTGAGACCATAAACTCATGTTTACAATGTTTACTGAGATAATACATCAAGAGAGAAGTAGGACCATTTTCTCATAGACTTCTATAGAACCAGAGAGGAGTCGCCCCCTGGTGGCCAGCAGAGAGAAGTAGGACCATTTTCTCATAGACTTCTATACAACCAGAGAGGAGTCGCCCCCTGGTGGCCAGCAGAGAGAAGTAGGACCATTTTCTCATAGACTTCTATACAACCAGAGAGGAGTCGCCCCCTGGTGGCCAGCAGACAGAACGACAGTTTAAGGAACTTCAGTCTTGGCTTCACTCTTCAGAACATTCAATCAAAAATCATCTGCATTCTGACCACATAACTGAGAGTCAACACTGAACATGTAAGAAGATTAACAGCAGGGCATCTAAACAAATATCTTTGCATGTAATCCAGAAGGTAATAGATTACTCTGCACTCATGACGAGGAAACAGAACGATGAGTGTGATGGAGGCGGGGAGTCAGCCATCATCTCAGCCCTCCGTCTCTGTTAATTACTTCCACAGTAATACCCAGAATCCCCTGGGCTCTTCACCCAAAGGCAACAATAAACATCGTATCACACTGACTCACCAATCGGTGAACAACGGCAAAAAGAAACACAAATAAAATAAACAATTAACCAGAAAAACCCATTTGCCCTGATTGGTAGCACTTACACTTTTAATAGCGACTGTATTTGACCTCAGGTCGGCATAAAAATGCTCCTCTAGCCTTCAAAAATAATATATGCTCATGGAAATAGCTTTGATGCTGAATACCTGTTTACTTTTAACATCAATAAACACTCTTACAGGTTTCTGATGCTCCTTATTTTGTATTATATCATATTATTATTATATGCTTCTTGTCCAAAATTAGATGAGCAGGTTGAAGTAGTAGTGGCATCAACCTTCTCATATAATTGTGTACAACAGCTGCATTTTGTATTTATAACGACATGTTTGTACCTTTTACAAACCTGTTTTTGACTCTGAATAAGAACTCTGCAGTTACTTCCCTCTTTCAACAACAACAAGCAATCTGAAACTAAATTATTAGGCGTGTAACCAAGTCATGACTCTGTAGGGGACAATTATCATGTTTTCCATAAAGACTTTCTCAAACTCTAGTTTCGGATTATTCAGTTTCTTCACATTTCATGGTTGCTGTTTTGTCTTAGATTTAGTTAATTTAATACAGAGGCAATAGAGGAAACATAAAATTCATCTTTTACAGAGCACTACACATTTTCACACTTAAAAAAAAGCATTTATTACATTATGGGAAAATGTTTTCCGGAGCCATAAAAGAAATTCGATGTTGCATGTAAGTGCCTTCATTTGTTGAATTATTGTTTTAAGTTATTTGGAAACATTTGCTGATTTTTCCAGCAAATCTAAATGTGTGTATTATTTTAGCAACTAGATCAGCCATGTGAAATGAGAGCAGAGAAGACTGGAAGTGAAGCCAAATCCTTAAACGGGCATTCTCTCTGCTGGCCACCAGGGGGCGACTCCTCTCTGGTTGTATGGAAGTCTATGAGAAAATGGTCCTACTTCTCTCTGCTGGCCACCAGGGGGCGACTCCTCTCTGGTTGTATAGAAGTCTATGAGAAAATGGTCCTACTTCTCTCTGCTGGCCACCAGGGGGGCGACTCCTCTCTGGTTGTATAGAAGTCTATGAGAAAATGGTCCTACTTCTCTCTGCTGGCCACCAGGGGGCGACTCCTCTCTGGTTGTATAGAAGTCTATGAGAAAATGGTCCTACTTCTCTCTGCTGGCCACCAGGGGGCGACTCCTCTCTGGTTGTATAGAAGTCTATGAGAAAATGGTCCTACTTCTCTCTTGATGTATTATCTCAGTAAACATTGTAAACATGAGTTTATGGTCTCAATCTCTAGTTTCAAGTCTTCTTCAATCCAGCATGATGTTCATTTAGTACATTATGGTCCATTTAGAGTCCACCAGACCAGAAAGCAGGGGATGCTTTAGGGGGCGGGGCTTACCTGCTGATTGACAGGTCCCTACCAAT
This sequence comes from Eutrigla gurnardus, assembly GCF_963514095.1. Lineage (NCBI taxonomy): Eukaryota > Metazoa > Chordata > Actinopteri > Perciformes > Triglidae > Eutrigla > Eutrigla gurnardus. The sequence continues at coordinate 2,816,681 of NC_139936.1, read as the reverse complement.
GCAGTTAGCTACTAAGATGACTTAGCTTAGCTGTAAATTTGACCTTGAATTATAGAAGCTCACTTTGTTAGCAGCTTCACACCAGAGTCCACATGGATCCAGATCCAGTAAAGGTGCCCCTCTGTCTCTGATGTTTGTTGTTTTATTTTTTTTATTTTTTTGCGGATGCAAAAACACCTGTTGATGTCCAAATCCTTCACAAAGCTTAAAAGTATCTGGGTTTCTCCTTCTGAACAGACCTGTGGGCTTTTCTATTGGGGGTCTGTTGGCTAGTTGGTTTGTTTACAAACACGACGCTGGCCGTAAAGTGTAAAGGGGCCGTGTGTCGCGAAAAGCCGTAAAAACGCCACATTGAGACGCATGTTTGAAAAGCTCCTCTAACTCTAATAACATACGTCACGCACGTCTTAATTCGGAATATCCAGACGGAATACGACGTTAACGTGACAAATATCAAATTCGGAATGTTGTCATGTTGTTGATAAGAGTGGAGTGTGATTCACTGACTGCCGTTTACTTCGGATGTTTGGCCCGCTAACGCCACGCGAACGTCGGATTACAACCGGAAACGCCCCCGGGGTCCCGCGGAGTCAACAAGCACGAGCCGACCGGACCTTGTGTAAGTTATTTTTTAATCTTACTTATTTATAAAACTAATAACGGTGCCGCTGGCAAAGTAACCGCGAAGCTGTGCGGCCGCCCGGCCGCGCTAGCGATGCTAGCATGTGAGCTTCTCAGGCTAGCCAGCGAGCTAGCTAGCTTGCTAATGGGCGCTTCTTGACCCTCGCCGACCCGCTCTGTTGTCATGGAAACGTGTCTGTCCCCATTGGTGGCCGCTTAGCCGTTAGCTCTGTCAGCGCTCTGCTCGCTGTTAGCAACGTTAGCTCCTTTGGAGATGTGCTAATTAGTATTCGTCGCTATGTTGAGATATCCTCTGAATTCTTATACAGCTTATTTAATAACTTTAAATAACTATTAATACTGTATTTAAAATAATCCAAGTATTAATACTAAAAAGGTGTACAGTATGTAGTAGCAGTAGTTTTATTGCCATTATATTAATGGTCAGACAACAAAATAACATTTTAAACAGTTAAGACAATTTAAAAAACACAATAAGGCTTATTATATTTAAGATTAGATTCAGTTTCATTGTCATTGTTCACAGTACACGGAGAGCTAAATTCAGTTTAGTATCTAACAGTACATGTTGGTTGTGTGGCCCCAGGCTGTGGGCTGCCTTGCCCGGTGGTAAAGTCTGGACCTGGTCTGCTTTATTCCCCTGAACCAGGGTGTAATAATTTCACCCGTTTTGTCTGACCACCATTAGCCGTGACTTGTGTGTTCTGGGGTCGATTTAGTGATTTGGGGGCCCCCCCAGGCAAACGCCATGTAGCTTTACTTTTTCATAATTTCTCCAACGTGGAAAGTTGGTATTGGCAGTAGAAGAAGAAGTGAAGTAAAACTGTTAATAATAAAACCATTAATACCTCCAGTGAAGAGTGAAAGAGAGGAATTACCAATAAAATGTGCTTAAATTCTCTGTTCAAAGTCTGTTCAAGGTGGAACGTTCAATTATAATAAAGCTGGATATTGTTAAATATTTCATAATATTTTAATTATGAATTATTTTTTAGTAAAATTTGAATGTGCTATGCACTAGTAACATTTCTCTGAGTCTCATCTCTCTGGAGTTGCATATTATTTTAAATGCTTTTGGGCATTTTGTGAGTTATTTCCTGGTGAAGTGACTTAAAATAATAACACAATGCCATCATTTTTATATCTTAACATAATGATGTATTTATAGGACTCTTGTCGAATACACGGCAGATTGTCTTCATTGTTTTCTATAATTTTGAAATGCAACCGTCGGGCCCAGCTGGCGACGTTGGGACGAATGCAGAGAATATTGTGTACTTTTGGTCTGTTAGGGTATTTGGTCCGACTTCAGCATGCAGCACGCCGGCTGGGCTGTCTGTGGTCGCTGGAGCTGGGAAATAAATGCCAAGTTGTCTGTTTACTAGTTAACACTCTCTGAGTTCCTCACATTTGCAGTCATTCCAGTTTTATCGCCTTTTAAAAGCGTGGTGATTATGTGTGTGGGTTGCGGAGGAGTCATAATCTCCTCTTGACACGCTGTATTTGTGATGCTAATAGAACAGTTTGAGGAAAAACACGTTCCTATAACTTTTTTTTTAATACAAAGCTTCATTTAAGGAGAATTTCGGAAATAGACTTATTTGCGTTCTTTCTGAGAGTTAGATTAGAAGATCAATCCAACTTAATATTGGTATGCTAAATGTAGCATAGTGTAATGTATTGCTTAAATTAACGGGGGGAAACGGGTAGCTTGCCTCTGTCCAAATGTAACAAAATACACCTACCAGCAATTAAAAGCTAAAGCTCTGATTTATTTCCTCTGCAACCTTCATGTTTCTGTTACCTTCAAACGGAGCCAGCCAAGCTGTTTCCAGTGTCGATGCTAAGCTAAGTTAAACTGGCTGCAGCCTTCGTGGACAGATATAAGAGTGGTTACCATTCTCCTTTAACACTCAGCAAGAACGCGAATAAGCACACTTATTTTACATATTTTATAAGAACCGATATTGCCTGTGGTATTCATTGGAGGAAACAGTGCAGCCGAGTCTTGTGAATAAGTAAAGAGACACTATTACTAACACATTCATGTGGGCACTATCGGCGATGAATCATGGGACGGCGGTGAAGGGACATATTTATCCGAGAACAGGACAGGGACTGAAGGCTTATCAGCAGTTTCACACATCCTCTTGATTCCCCCGTTTTTTTGAAGTGAGATATTCACCACAAAGACGTAAACACGAGAAACGAAACATTTCTCATTGTGTAATTATTTATGGAGCGGAGCATTTAAAGTAATTAACTGAGGTGTTTCCACTGAACAAGCCGGGCGGTGAGGTCTTTTTATTTTTATTGTCCACGTCAACTTGTTTGCTCCGAGCCTCAATGTGGAAAAAGCGCATTTCAGCAGAAGGTGTCACACCCATACATCTTGTTATGTGGTCATAGTGCTTACTTGCAAAGTGCCAGTCTTATTCATATGCCGCACAAAAGGGCACCTCACCCAGAATGCATTGTAGTCGTCCACATAAGTGAAGCAGGTTGCACTGATGCGCTGACATTAAAAAAAAAAAACCTCAAACATCAACACGCAGCAGGCTATCTTTGGAAAGTGATGATGATCTTAGCTGTGGCTCTCATCAACGGTGAGAAAGATTGCAATGTACAGCTGTCGGCGCGCTGCATCCATTTGACATGTTGACACAGTAGGTCCTTAAAAGTGCATGTGTCAGGAACCCCGAGAACTAATAGCACAACGTCTAACTTCAGGAGATTAGCCGAGCGGCGGCTGCAGGCGTGCCGCTGCTCCGGTGCTCGGAGGCCGCTGCGTTTGAGAAATGTGTGTGGCACGCCGTATACGTGAGGAGAGAGAAATGAAGGCGACAGCGAGTGGAAAATAAGTGAAATGTAAGTCATAGGTAGCAATATTTTGATAAAGTAATCATGCTTCGGGAGCAAAGCTCTGACTCTGATATCAGCCTTTGGTGATTCCACGGAGCTCCGCCGAACATGGCAGCATCAGATTTACAAATTGAAAATCATTAATAATTCTAACCAGGATGTGATAAATCTGGAATCACTCCCGATGAACCTGGACACACTTTCATAAATCAAAAAGATTACTTGGAAATTTTTTAAAATCTGATGTCAAAGTGTCAGGCTTACTAATGGTTTTTGTAGATCCCTCGCCGTGATATATCATTAATCTGAGATGCATTTGAAGTGTGTCACCGGGGCAATATGTGATCCCTCTAATATTAGGAATACGCTGGTCTGTGTCAATACGGGAGGGGGGGGGAGATAAAGGATAAAAGCTGCTGCCGGGGAGAAGGTTGCCGTGGGTTACATTCCAATAAGGCGGTGGTTGAAATGACCACACGCTTACATGTGAATGCAACAACAATTGTAACGCCGGTGCATTGTGAATTCATCGCCGCCTGTAAACGAGAGTGTATTTTTTCCTTCCCTCCCAAATCCCTGAGAACATCCACACGTTGAACTCTGTATCCCCGAAATCCGCATCTCGGGCCCGAAAAAAAAAAACACCTTCTTTATTCGGAGAGCGGCCGTTGCCCGAGACTTAGGAGTGCTATTGTGAAGGAGGAGGAGGTATTGACCGTGATGGTGAACGGGGGGGCACCTCTGTAATCTAAATGTCATTCACTGAAAAGCATCTCCCACACAGCCAACGGCTTTTCATCTGAATGTGCTTCCAAAAGATTCAATTACTTTTTTTTCCTCCTCCTCCTCTCCTTCTATCCCTTTCACCTCTCTGATCTCCACCCTCCTTCCCATGCACTAGTTGCTTATCTGCTGTGATTATAGTCATTATGAAGCAGCCGTGTCTGCAGTGAGATTTCATCAGGAGCAGACACGCTCAGCCAGCTGCCTCTGCAAACCAGCTCCTCTTTAGCTAAAAAAAAAAAAGGGGGAAGCTGTGCAGAAGCGATGAAACACTGGATGTTTCAACTACGCTCCCTGGCTCAACGGTGATTTCTCACACGGGGCGGATCACTATTGAGTGCACGGTCCGTGCCTCGTACAATGTAAACCTTATTAACGCGTGTGGAGGAGATGCACAGCTCTGACTGCATTTCCTGTTCTGTTGAGGCGAGATGGCAGCCTGAGGATGGAGGGCTGTATCAGACAACACAGCTGCTCTTTTCATGTTTGAAATCTGTTTCGCGCTCGTCTCCGTCTAGGTTTCAGCGGCGGGGGGGAGGGGGTGGGGTTTAAATGCAATGGAACAAAACTCATTTTTTGACAATGACATCAAAGGAGATGGCTGCTTTTGTGTTTGAAGTGGAGCATGTTTGAAGTGTTCTGAAGACAGTGGAGTGGTCGGGGCGAGTTCATCGCTGCTCGCTCGGGGGATGATTATCAGCTGCTATCGGCGCCGATCTCCGAAACAACTGTCAGCGTGACGTGTGAATAATGATCTGCCTTCTTCCACCTGCTGACACCAAACCCACTCTGACACCTAAATACCTTCAGCGCTACTGCAGTTCAGACATGCCTCCCTTCTGGCTGCACTTCCAGACGATTCTTGGAAATGATTGGAATTTCAAACTTTGCACTTATTTGCACCACGTAAACAGTAAACAGATAAAAAACTATAATAAGTGGTTTTATAACACATTGTAATGATGCTGTGCGTGCAATGCTAGCAAGCATTTGTAACTGACGCAACAAATCCCTGATAAATCGATATTGTTTCATGCTGTATGTCTTCTAGAGGTGAGAAAAAAATCCATGCAGCATAGTGTTGTGGTATTTTACCTGCAATATTGTTCCCATGAGCAAACACCAAGTACGATCTTTTTTTAAATAAAACAAGCTAAACATTCAGGTAACAATTGCTTTTCTGTCCACTAGATGGTGCTGAGTTGGGGGTTTTTCGGTACGTTCATGGAGGGAAGTTGAAAATCATTAAAGTTAGATGAACCAAGTGAAAATATAATCTTAATGGATGAAACAGATGTTGAAAACAGTATAATTTGCAGCAGAAAATAGTTAATATATCGCAATATGTTATCGCAATACTCGCTTTGAGATCGTATCGTGATGATGTATGGTGACTCAAGTATCGTGATGATGTAGCGTGACTCGAGTATCGTGATGATGTATCGTGATGATGTATCGTGACTGAAGTATCGTGATGATGTATCGTGATGATGTATCGTGATGATATCGTATCGTGATGAAGCTGTAAACGTGTACAAACAGTCAAGTCAATATATAGACAGAATAATAATAATGATTCATTATAAACAATTTCTAACCTGTGTTTGCTTAAAGAACTAAGATATCATAATTAACTATGTATTACCATTAAAAGGGTATTTTGTTTGCTATGAATTTGCTTTATAATTAAATATATTTTAACTGTAATTCACTTGTCAGAATGGTGCAATAGTGCCTTTCAGTTTATAAAAACACACCATTTATCTGTGCCGAGCATGAAGGTTCATCTAGTCCAAACATTTCCTGATACAAGTGTATTTGTCATGTTTGCCAGTTAATATCATTAATGTGGTACAAACATTGATTTTCTGGGACGGTGAGCTTAAAGTAAAAGAAAATGTTTCATTCATTATACATGAATACTTTTTTTTTAATCTTTACAAGCAGAATCATAAAAGTATAGATGCAATAAAAAGCAACATTTAACTGGAAAAAGATTGAAGACATAACGTGATTACAAAAATACAAATATGTTAAGTTCTTCTGGGTTATCAATAATTAATGAACTGTTTATATGTTTTTAACAAAAACATTAATTAACCCATTAAATGTCCTCGTCTGTTTACAGCTTCATTGTAGTGTGTATTATAAAACTAAATCAATACAGACCGATTACAGATATGTTATATATTATAAGTGTTTCTATTCTGCCTACGGCTAAAGTATATATTTTATCATTATTTACTATTATGTATGAACATCCTCCACTCTTAAACGTAGTTAAATCATGTGACGTACTTGTGTATTTCCACAGGAAGCGCCGTGTTTTCCTCTCGTCTCAAGATCACAAGGTGGTTCAGGAGTATAAATACCTGGGTGTACTAATTGACGACTCCCTCACTTTCAAGCCGCATGTGGTGAATCTTGTAAAGAAGCTGAAGACAAAACTGGGCTTTTATTTTAGAAATAAGCTTTGTTTTTCGTTTGATGTAAAAAAACGACTAGTAGCTGCGACTTTTTTACCCTTGTTAGATTATGGAGATCTTTTATACATGAACGCTCCAGCTCAATGTCTTAATATGATTGATACTGTTTACCATGCTTCTCTCAGGTTCATCACAAATTGCAAATCATTGACACACCATTGTGAGTTATATGCTCGGGTTGGATGGACTGCTCTGGCCACCCGAAGGCTTAGTCATTGGTTTATTTTTATATATAAGGCAATACTTGGCCTACTGCCTTCTTACATTTGTGCTTTAATTGCATTGAGAAGTACTGGTCCTTACTCTTCCCGGTCAAATAATTGCCTGTTGCTTTCTGTACCCTTTGCACGTACCGAAATGGGAAAAAAGGCTTTTGTCTATGCTGCACCGTCTGCATGGAATATGCTCCAAAATGACTGGAAACTGGCAGAGTTAATTTCATTGAGCTCTTTTAAATGTAAGTTAAAAGGACTTGAAGCTGATTCCAATCGATGTTCTTGTTTTTAATGATCTACTTGTAAAATCAATACCTTTGTTTGTTTGTTTTTTGGTGTTTTAATTGTGTAACTGTGTAATTGTTTTGTATATGCTGCTGCCTATCTTGGCCAGGTCTCCCTTGAAAAAGAGGTTTTTAATCTCAATGGAATTTTCCTGGTTAAATAAAGGTTATAATAATGACGGCGTGAGTCAGAGAGCAATGGCCGACGCTGCCCTTAAATATAAACCAGTCTGTGATATTAGCTGCCGTCATATAACCGTGTGCCCTTAATGGTTACATTAGCCAAGTAAACAGACAAGTTAACAGTCCTCCCAATACGTGTAGAGGGCTGTAGATTTAGTTGGGCCTCTAAAATCCTCCTCCGCTAACTATTATTGTACATGGGTTGGCAGTCTATAGTCCAGCCTGTAAAATCTTTCAGGAAGGGTCATTAAGGATATTTCATTATCTCCATATTGCCAAGGTCAGGTTGTCCATATATCCACTTTACGGCTGCTAGGGGAATATGCTGCGACTGTAGTATAATAGACCAGAAAATGTCCACACCAGGAATGATGGGAAATCAATATTGGGCCCAGCTCATCAATACAAACCCCATTTTCACAAGCAGGAAGAAGGTACTCGGGGAAAAAAAAAACGTTGAGGAAAACAGATTGAATCAGAGCGGGGAAAATAAAATAAAACAATGTTTTATTGTTAATAAAATGTTTGGGTTTTTTGGGTGCACAATGTGCTGGGAGACTCGTCACAGAAGAGGTTTAAACCAGTTTGGCTTGATTTTGTTTTAATCTGCCAGCACTGGATCAGGCAGTCCATAAATGTCCCGGCACAGTCGTGTAACCACGTTAAAGCAGAGAGAAACATGGGTTGTGACAATGATTTGCCCCATTTGTTACAGCAGTGGCAGGAGCCTCAATCTGCCTTCGGTTTTGTTAGAAGAATGTTGATGCCTTCGGTTTATTGCCGGGTAATGGCAAGAAGAAACGCAGGATGCCGACAAACAAAGGAGCGCTCGTATCATTATAACTTAGAGAGGATGTGCGGTGCAAACCATTCCATCGGCACTAAAGCAACTCCACCGTCAAAAACATCCTGTATTAATTAATCAAGGGCACTAGAAACGTGCAACGGATACTCTTCCACGAGGTGCATCGGTGTAAATATCATAATGTGAAATTGTCAGAACACAAGGCTGTTTTTTTTTTTTTAAATAAACATCGCAGAGCATGTTGTGGTCCAACAAGGAATTTACAATGTGCTATGGTGGAGAAAAAGAGAAAACAGCCCGTGGTTGTTTAACCAGCCAGTGGTAGCCTTGGGCGTTGTTTGTTTATGCAGCACAGCTTCCAACAAATGAATATCACACTGGCAAACTGATGTTGGGAAGAAAAAGAAAAAGAAAAAAAAAGAAAAAGAAAAGGACTCTGCATACAAAAGCATCTCCCTTTCTTTTACAAAATGACTACCAGCATCAAAATAACCTGCAAAAACCCACCGAGTGACGGTTTCTTCTCGTTCTCCACGTTGTAGATGATGTGGATTATTTGGCACAAACAGTTAGCGTACAGTAGACACCTCGTCTTTTGTGTGAACGTTACACATTGTCTGCTGCATGTTAATGGCTTATTGACCATGTATGGTGTAATGAGACCTTGGGTGCAGGGGCAGCCAGTGATATATGAGGGTGAAAATTGGCCTCTGCTGCACTGATGACCTAATTTCAATATTCAGGGACTTGGGGATGGAAATGACACTTTTCACATTTAAGTGCTTTGTATTAGCCCCTGGCTTACTGTACTCTCTGCCCTGATCCCAGCACCACAGAGGAAGAACCGGCGGCGCCGCCAACCTGCCAAAATTACCAGCGTTCATCGCGGACGCCGCGAGGTGCGCGCCCCTGCAACCCCGCCAGGCAGCGTTTGCACGCAGAGAGAGAGAGCGTTTTCCGACTCCAGGAGTCACCTTCATCTTTTTTCCCCGTCGTGCCGGGTTTTTGATGCATGCATTCAAGAAACCAAAGCAGAGGCAGACTCCAAAAGGGCTCTGTCTTCAGAGATAACCTTGAGGATGTATGGCATTTAGCATTCCGCTCAACCCCGGCCACGGCTTCCTGAAAGCGGTCACGGCTTCCCTAAAGCACATATTTTGATCCCTAGCCTTGCGATGGAGGGGAGGGGGGGGGCATTAGTGCCGTTTTCATGCTAACTGGGAGAGTTTCCCATATTTTTTATTTCTTCTTTTCTCAGGGGAGAGGCTTCAAACTGGAAATTTAAAGACTGTCATTGCATGTTAGGGCAAGAAAAAAAGGGGGGAGCACAATGACCTATTTGCATTTCTGTCCAGGAGAGGAGGAAGAACACGCGGCGGCGGCGTACACGGCGTAAAGGTTGCAGGAAAATGCAGATTTATTTATCATTCATCCCTTATTTCTCTGGTATTAGTGAGTGGATGTGTCATGTTTGGCACCTCGAGACTCTGTTCTGCCAAAGAGATGTGACGCCAAGAGAAATAGGTGTTGTTTTAACCTTGAGCCTGATTTAAGCAAACATGAATATATTACATGCAGTATCCCTCATCCCCGCCAGCTGACATGCTCACACTGTATTTTTTTTTTGCCATGCTACTGTATATTAAGTGCAGTTTTTACTGCAGACAGGAATATGAGGTGTCAGGTTCTGCACAAAGGACAAGTGAACCGCAGCGTGGCGGCTTTGCTTTTATTCCTTGACAAGGGGGGAGAAGGGAAAAAAGAATCCTGAAAGATGCTCTGTAAGCTATAACAAAACGTACACTCGGATAGATAGATGGATAGATAATTTATTTCCCCCCCCCCCCCCGCACTCACCTGAGATGCTGTACGAGAGCAGATGGGACGGCATGCTGGCCGCCACCACTCCCACGTAAGAACGGAGTGTGTTTGTGTTTGTGTGCATGTCTGCGTGCCACACGGGGACGGCAGCAGTAGCTCACGGCGCTCCGACAGGTCCGCCGTGTGTGGCGTTCTGCAGCATCAGCAGCCGGACAGCGGCCAGACGGTGGATTTATGATGCCAGAGAGCGGAAATGACCTGCTTCTGTCATTGGGTGTGTGCCCCATCACGAGAGGCCCTAAACTATATTGGCACAGCGCTGACAGACATGTTTGTCATCCAGTCAGTTTTGAAGATACCAAGCAAGGGGTATTAGTGCTTTGACAAGTCCCTCCACTCAATCTGTGTGTGTGTGGGTGTGCATGTGTGTGTGTTTGTGTGTGTTTTTCTGCTGCGTCTCCTCCTCTGGCTTCTTTAGTTCCACGTCAGCTCTTTGTTTGTTACTCAGATTACACCCCTGATTTCCTAAATATGATTAAGGAAACAGTAACAGTGACTTTCTGTCATAGTGGCAGCACATTAAAAATCATTTATGCCGTAAACTATCCCGGGCCGGCCTTTAGAAAGTGCACCAGGAGGGTGCTTTCAACTTTCCAGGAGCGTGGAAGCGTTTGCATGAACAGTGACACCTTCTGGCTCGCTGGAAAGGCCACGTGTGACTGGATTTACATTTCCTCTTGGTACTTATTTCACCTTGAAGGTGTGCAGTATAGTCAGAATTAGCATAAGAGCTACAAAAGTCATAATTAGCACTAAATACTGCAGCCGTGTCTTCTGCAGGAGAACCAGTCGTTATAATATAGTCCATTAATTCAGTTGTTGCTGGATGCAGTTTGTGATTGTTGCACAGAAATCCAATTCTTTAGGTTAAACTAGGAGGGAAATCCACGTCAGTGACCATATTTGGAGTGTGGAGGAGCGACGGGTGGATCTGAAGCAGAGAGGCAACCTTACTGGATCTGGATCCATGTGGATTCTGGTGTGAAGCTGCTAACAAAAATAGATTCCATTATTCAAAGTGTTAAAGTCGTCTTAATAGCTAACTTGGTAGCTTGGTAGCGATGCTAACAGGTCTGTGGTAGCGACCTGTCAATCACCAGGTAGCCCCGCCCCCTAAAGCATCCCCTGCTTTCTGGTCTGGTGGACTCTAAATGGACCATAATCTACTAAATGAACATCATGCTGGATTGAAGAAGACTTGAAACTAGAGATTGAGACCATAAACTCATATCTCATAGACTTCCATCCAATCAGCTTTCTCATTTATATAATAAATATCTTATTGATAAGTTAATAGTGATTTTACAAAGCACTGTTGTGCTAACTTTGAGCTGCCCATATCCTGAGTTTATTATTTTTTAAACCAACCCTCAATAAACTATACCTGCAAATCCATGCCAAAAAAACCTACCAGTAAGCACTCCTGAGAGGACACTAGCTAATTGCCTTAGCATTTGTGTTTTAAGACCTCATTACTCACCATTCATTTTGTCGGCCAATTATCGGCCCATCTCGATCAGGACTCCCTTGCAGATGAGATATTGTATCTCAATGGGACCTTTCTGGTTGAATACATTCTGATCAACAGTCTGTGTTGAATAAACCCCCTTTTTGGGGGTTTATGGTAAAGTGTTGAACAGAAGCTGTAACGTGTGATCACTGCAGGAATGTCACCACATGGTTATAGACGTGGGGAATAGAAAGAAGGCTCCTGCTAACACTGGCAACAAAGACCATAGACTGCCAAGTGGGTAATTAAGGATCCAGCAGTAATTTAATCACGATCATATCTTAAATCAATCTTTCGTCAGCGTAACATGGATGAAAGATGCTGTAACAAAAGCAATCTCACAACAGTAAATCACTCGATCAGCTCATTTGCTAGATGCACAGCATTTATTAAAGGACTAAAAAAAAAAGAGCCCTTCATTAAATACGTTGCACCATATCTGTAATAGGAGTACTAAACAGATTTTTCTTTTTTTGGGGGCATTAAAACATCTGACCTACTTATATGATTTACACAGCAGACACCGAATTCTGTTTCTATCTACTTGAACTTCCAAAGATTTCCTCCCATCACCAAGCAACCATCTACAGAGCCTTGCCTCACCCATCCACTCCAATGAATATTTTATAAAGATGCAAAGATTTCCTCCATCTCGGTGTGTAATCAAATGCACACAGTGCTGCGGGGATTTAAAGAAGAGATATAAAGTCACATCTTAAGGAAGAAATCCATTTTTCTCTAGCCTTGCATTCATTTAGAAATCAATGTGCCTCTCGAGAGAGACTGGCTATTTGGATCACGCACACACACGTGCACGCGCACAATCGGAAACCCTTTTGTTATTATTCTGATCTTCTGAGCTTTAAATGCTTTCAGACAGCAAGCATTAATGGACTGCAGATACTTAGAGGGCTAGCGTGTAATGGTGCTTAACTCAACACTTATGAAACATGTTAATTAGAAGCAGTGAACAAAACAGTACTCAAACAGAATATCTACAGTTTGTATTCAGAGGCTGTGAGTAATAACTGGAGTGTTTAGGGACGGCATGATGGAGGGTTTTTATCACGGATTGTGATTTAAAAATAACTCAGAAAGTTGATCATGGTGGATTTACTTTATTTATTTCAAAATTTAAAATATTTAATTCATTTATTTATCCTTCATTCATGCAGGGAGACTGATTTATGATTATCTTATTCAAGATTATTAGATTTATTTTTCACTGAAAAGGATATTCACTTTTAAAAAGTGCCATTTTTAGAGTTTTAGGCATATTTTGATGATTATTATGATAATAACGTGAATCGCTATCATGGCAGAGAAGTGAAAAATATGATATTTTTAAGGGAGACCTTCTGATTCATGATCATCTTATCTAAAATTCTTTGATTTCTTTCACTAAAAAGGATGTTTACTTAAAAAAGATATCTAATCTGTGATGCAAACAACATTTAAAGTGATTCCAGACTCTCTAAGCACCATGTTAACGGTTTTAAGCATATTTTGATGTTAATCGCGATAATATCATGAATTATTTTGGCCACAATAATCGCTGCATAGGTGTGTTATTGTTTAGCCTTCTGCATCTCAGTCCACTAATATTATTGCTGAGTGATTTGTAATTGGATCTTTGTTCTGTATTTTTTTGACAGAGAAACAGATAAAAGGAAACTACCGAGAAGAGATGAATTTACCACGTATATATTATCTATTTTCCCCCTGTTCTGGCATATTTCCAGTGAATCCCTTTTTTCTTTTTTAAACATCTGATCCAGTGGGTTTTTTTCCCCTCGGAACTATTGGCACAATAGTAATCCATTTGGGTCCTCTTGTTATTTTTATTGTCATGTTTGAAATGCTGTAAAGCTGAACAGTTTTAATTAGTACTCTGCACTTTATGGAGATCATTGTTCACGCTTGCCTAATTATGTCGAGATGGCCCAAATCTCCATCAAAGGAAACCATTATCCTACATCGATGGTAAAGCGACGGGATTCCATCTTCGCCCCCTAGACAAGGCCATTACTGCTCTGCCTCGGCGTGGACACGCTAAATAAACACATCAATTTCATAGGTCTGGAAAGTTAGAGATTGTACTTATCAGCTGCGTATGGTTGATGATGGAGATACTGTACTGTGTGCTCTGTGTGTTTCTGCTGCCGGATGGATCGACCGGCTGAGATGTGTGCTCTGTTTAACCGCGACGCTACTTCCTGATGGGGAAACCAGCAGAAAGAAATGAAATGCTATACCTCCATTACTTACATATTCCTTTGTAATGCCTCCCTAATGGCGGTATTTAAGAGTAGTGGGGGGAGGGGTATGATTGGTGATGTGGTCTTTTTTTTCCCTTTCTTTTGCATGCATCCTTGCCTGAGAGCCCAGTGAATGTGATGGTTTCAGATTTGATTAGGCAGCCCAGGGGCCTCAGCAGTCCAGCCCTGCAATAGGCCAGCAGGGGCCTTGTACAGGCGTCTCATTGCTCACCATGCCTCAGTGGTGATGTACACATCGAGTGTGACCGCCCGCTTGATTTAAACAGCCAGTCCAGCCTCCATGTGGGAGTGCGCTCGCACACAGTGCAATATTGTGACCCATTCATCCAGCAACCGCCTGGACATTGGTCTCTGCCAAACACGTCGGGCGTGCCACCACATTTGTGTTTGTGAGTGAGAGAATCGATGGCGTACGAGCGCCGCGAGACCTCGTGCTTGTGTGCCACGTTCCCTTAACGCCGCGCTAAACACATTCAACACATATATTGACAAGAGCAGAGTCAGAGCGTTAAATCCAATGACTTCAAAACTTTATTGCGTTTTCCCATGCCTACCTGCTACCTAGCTGGTGTATAGCAAGTGTACGGGGTCTATGTCTTTCTTACAGAGATATAAAGCATTATATTACTTTGTTTTAACTAATAATATGCTTTAATGTGAGCAACTGAAGAGTCGAATAGAAAACATGTTGAGCAAATAGTTGCTTTGGTTGCATTGATAAGTTATAATACGTTGTTGTGCATTGGTTTACAAGAAGCATTCTCTAACATACAAGTGTGATATTAGATTTAAAAATATAAAATAACAACGCTGATCCTCTGTCTGTGTCCTCAGTGGTGTAACACATGATATAAGAAGATATAGATGTAAAATAGAAGTACTGAGGAAAAACGTTACGAAGCAACAACTTAAAGCTTCATCTAAACACTAACATCGTAGGAACGTTGTCAGGTGAGTGACAACTTTGTTCGGCTCGTGGAATTAGCAAGCTAACGGGCTAACTAGTCAATAGCTGGCTAGTTAGCTTCCACCATTCTTTCATGCTACACTGGTTACAGAGATTGAGCCAGACAGCTACGAAGAAGGACAAGCTAACTAGCTAACTAGCCAGACATCTGTCTCGCCTTTTTTTTTAGAAAATATCTTCTAAAATGTTTGTTTTTACGATATTTACCATTCTGAAAAATCCAATAAAACGATGAATCTGTACGATCCGGGCAGTTTCACTTGTCTGTGATGTCACAGATCCTTCTGCAGTGACGGTTATGGGAGCTTTTAATTCTTACAACAATGCAAGTTAACGCTGCTCAGTAAGACCTTTTTTCTTTTTTTTCTTTTTATAGAAAATGACCTGTGATGATGTTTGATCATTGGGCATAAAAACAAGTGAGACCTCTTTTGGGGTGAGCTCACCTCCGACACAGCAAATCTCCCCGACGTTGGTCAACACACAGCAGCCGGACTTCTTTCTAATGAGGAAATACACAATGAAGTTGTTTTATGTTTTGATTTAAATCTCTTTTTCATTGCCTCGCACCCGGCAATGATTCTATTTGCAATTTAGTGGCCTTGTAAACTAGCCCATCACAGCATCCCTGCAGCCCGTGAGTTATTTTTAGAAAATTCAATTCCTAACTCAGACCCTCAGCCTACAGGCCTTCGCTTTGCACAGAATGAGCAAAGTTATTTTCATTTCCTAATGGTCACCCCAGCCAAGCAGTAATGAGCGGGGCCAAGGAGGATTGTTATTTTCTTAAGGACCAAATTAAAAAAAAAAAGAAAAAAAGAAAGGGAGAGAGAAAATCCTGAGTAGTTCCATCATTACAAAGGGAAGCCTAGAGGAGAGTTTGTAGTTCATTAGTCTACACGCTCGGTCCTGCTGGTCCTACCGGGTGAGGGGAATATGGGTGATAAATTGTGCATCCGTTCACTTCCACAGTGCGAGTTGTCATTAAAGGCCCAGTCTGGAATTGGACTATAGTGCCACCTTTGAGATCCACCTGCTGCGGGAGCTGTGTTTGTATTTATTCTGTCGGGCTGCGGGGACTTTTATAACTCCCACAGAGAACGGCTGAGCGCCTGAAATAAACACAGCCAACTATGTAATGGCCTTTTTAAATGTATTTTGAAGCCGGAATGATTTAGCCTTTGTAAAGTTTATAAGCACTAGGAAAATTGAACCTGGATATAGAAGATTGCTTTAACACAAATTGCTCATTGTCTGCGGTTACAGTAGCGCAGGTGATGCTCGTCTGCCTGATTCATAGGTGAGGCCGCCTCTTCACTCTGTCGCTGTGATGAAGGTTGACATGTGAAGTATGACATCATGCCAGTGGGCAGCTTTTTTTTCCTTTTTTTTGAGCTCTGCACCAGTGAGGTCACTGGTCTCCTAATGACTTCCTCAGGGTTCATAGCCGGTCTCCTTCTCTGCGGCCCACGGGGTCTCAACCCCCTCCACCCCCCTCCCCCTCCCCCTCCACCCAGCACATGGCTCACCCAACACGGGCAGCTCAACGCTCGGCTAGCCTCCCTGCACTCATTGTTCTTAATCAAGAAATGTGAGGCATAAAGATGCAGCAAGTCACTCCATGCATGCCCAGTGGGGTCCTTTTTGTCAGATGAAGCCGAGTGGAAAAAGCCTGTTATGCTGCACACACACACACACACACACACACACACACACACACACACACACACACACACACACACACACACACACACACACACACACACACACAGAGGAATTGTGTAGAGAAATGATGGCTACCGCTGGCTGGTTTGTATGCAAGATGATCACATATTCAGTTTACACGAATATAAGCTCTTGCACATGATCTAGCATTCGATACAGCGCCGGCTTGCATTGTAATATCACAACGGCACGTCCTCGGATCTTCAAAGCAATGCATTTTCAGCACAATATATATTTATTCTCGGTCCAAGTAATGGACCACAGGCCTGGAGTGATTTCCCCCCCTTTCTCTCTCACTACTTCTGCATCTAACGGCAGGATGAGAGGCATGTAAATCAGGCAGCCCATGTACTTCTTTAATATTTAACATAGGTTATTAGACAGGGCAAAGATTTGACCCCCAAGCGCTTCTGCACATCACATGAATAACTAATGTGGGCTGATTATGTTAATCAGTAGAACCAGGCAGTGATGACCAGGAAGGCAGCACCAGTGCTGCAGGAGAGAGAGCTATAATCTCAGACGCATCACAAAAACACAGCCCGAGCCCATCATTAGCTCTGAAACACACTGCGTGCAGCGCCGGGTGATTTACACTTCACATGCTCAGCTTGAATTTTCCTTTTAATATGTACACTGGAGATAAACACGCTGCATTTGTGAAGCTACTAGCTGTGATCTCCCTTAACAGATAATCAAATATTTGCATAATGATAAGAACACTGAGGCTGCACCAGGCCACTCTGCATGTCTGCAGCTCCGAGAGGAAACAAGAAATCCTCCTTTTTATTTCTAGAAATCGTGTAACACTCCACCCACACCTGATATATATGTCACACACATGTATATTTAGACGTGGGGTGATGTAAATATTTCATGTCATGATTAACCGGCCCAAAATATTTGCCATATTATCAATAATCATCAAAAGACGCATCAAACGCTGAATTATACTGGAATCACTTTACATTTTGTTAAGACAGGTATATTTTTATTGTGTGACGGATAAGACACACCTTTTTTAAATGAAAGACAATCATAGATAAGATGATGTTAAAGCATAAGGTCTCCCTGATTCACGATATTATCCCGATAAATATCAGAAAATGTTTTAATGTCACAAACAAATGCACATCACTTAACATTTTATTAAGAAACCCATATTTTTATTATGCGACAGATAAGATACATGTCTTTTTATTGAATAGAAATAGTCAGTAATCTTAAATATGATCTTGACTGAAAAGGTCTCGCTGCATGAATAAAACTTCTTTTTTCATGTCTCGACCACGATAGCTAGCTAACCAGCTTTTTCACGTCACTCGTGACGATATTTACGATTAACCCGATGATGGAAATTCACCTCGATTAAACTTATTGTGAGTGTTGATAAAATCTTATTTCGTCCCGTGTACATAATGCACCTCACCGGGAGTTTTTGAGGGATAAATATCAAAAATATGAACTGTATACCATGTAATTTATAGTTGGGATGTTTAGTAATTAGTGCGGTTGATGGCAGCAGGATTCAGCAGCAAAGCCAGCTCTGACATTGTTATCACATGAGTGAACTTGAGTTGAAAAGCACCTACATGTCTTTTATTTATTTATTTCCATTCCGCCAAAGGTGACAGTGCTGATTTTAAAAGCTTATTGCCGCGTCATAAAGCAAGTGCTTGTCCTCTCCCCTGTTTGTTTTGAGGCCCCAGATAAAAACATACTCTGGGAAAGCCATTTAGAGGTAGAAGCGGGGCTGATCGCGGCTATATTCCATCCCCATCACCGGAGTTCTTTGGCCTCCACCATAAAGAATTCCAACGAGACAATTTTGCGCAGTGTGGGGTGAGCTGACAGGGAGTGTTATTAAAGCGCAGGGTGCTGACCGCTCTCAAAGTTATTAAAGTGCTGTGAGATTGTGTCTGTGATAGCCCTGCCGGTCGGGATGTCCTTCACACACACACACAGGTACATTACAGCGGGGATGCGGTCATCGCAAGGGGGGAGGGTGAAAGGGGGGAGGAGGGGGGTGTAGATAGACTCACCAGGACCCACTATGGTGGGAACTGTCGTCGTCTTCATTCCCCCGCTAACGATAACCGTAGTCAACCCCCCGGATGATGAAGGTTCCCTCCATTACTGCATCGCTGTGAATAATTCAGATTACAGCTTTATGTTTTAGATGTTGTGTTTGAACGAACGGTTAAACTACATCAAAGAGTTGGCGTTAACCCAATATTTTCTGTCTTTTACGGATTTTGAGGAAATCTGTCTGGAGAACTCGCATAAGATACAAATCCACAATTGTCCATATTAATTTTTCCTAAAACTAACCAAAAATTCTTCCATCTTCATTGATCTTCCCGTGGTGTATATAGGTGTATATATGTGCATAGATCTTACATTTATTTTTTTTATATTATTTCTATGTTCTACCTCTTTTTGACCCCACTCGCAGGATCAATATAATACAATACAATAAAACTTTACTGTCCACCATCGTGGAACATATTTCATTAAAAACACAGTTAAATCAAATAATAAATAAACAATCATAGTTTATCTGACCTTATATTAGCTGAGCTTATCTTAATAAAAAACACTCTAAATGATAAGTGTAAATCAAAGGACTCACACCCCGGTCTCCTGAGTGAAAGTCTTGAGTTTGACCCGTCCCCCCTACATCAGGGGTGTCAATCATGCGTCCCGAGGGCCAGAACCAGTCCCCTACAAAGGGGTCTGTTCTGGCCCCTAGAGGACTTTGTTTGTCGTGTTCGAGGAACGTAACATTCGATGCCGCTGTCGGACTCGCCGAGGCAAGAAATACAAGAACTTTCAAGGACAACGAGAACAGAGATGATAAATGAAATGTTGGCAGGTTTGATGAAAAAGTTTGTTTTTGTTGTGCATCTCAGGATTCATCATCAAGTATTGTATAGAGCCTGATGATGATGAAAAAAATTTGTTTTATTTATTTACCCTTTCTTTATGCAGGGAGACCAAATGATTCATGATCTCATTTTTACTTATTTTCACTAAAAAGGGTAAAAAAAGATATGCGTCTTATCTCTGACGCAATAGATTTATTTTTTAATTTTTATTATTTTATTTATAGTGTCATACCACAACAAAAGTTATCTCAGGACACTTCACACGTATAAATAACAAATGCATATATTTGTCTAACAAACTGTGACGTGATTACAGTGTGTTTAAGAGTTTAAAGCATATTTACTACTACTACTTCTCCTATATGTATCTGCCCAGCAAACTATTGCTAATTTAAGTAGCATGTTTGACTTGGCCCGGTATAAATAGCTTTATAGCTGCCATGTGACTATTAAATAAATGTAAAAGTTATTATGCAGAGTTTATCTTTATTGAGCGACCTAACTGACAAAATATCACAAATACAGGTGTAGACTGCAAAAACATGATTTTACTTAAAAGCGTAAACGTGATATCAGCCTTATTAGTGTGGACTGGTCTGCTGTAGGTCTTCTGTTGATCCCAGATGTGAGTCTCTGATCTGAATGGGGGGGGGGGGGGGGGGGGGGGGGGGCTTCCTGTGTAAAACGATAGGTAAATGGGAGGAGTGCTAATGGACTGATTCTGTGTGTTTTTAGAGGAGAGAGAAGAAGCCTGCGACATCAATCTGCTGTCGGCTCCCTCTCAATCTGTTTCAGCTCCACTCTGACATGACAGCATGGGGGACCACAGGCCTCCATTCATCACCGGGTCTGGAAATAACAGGACACCTCCAGTTTGTCATACTAGATTAGTCTGTGGCCCGTAACCGCTGTCCTTAATAGAGTCTCCGGCGTTTCATCCGAGGTGTCCAGTAGACCACCACTGTAGTGTAGACCTCGGGGGAGGGGGGGCACAGAGGGTGTATCGACATCTCTGGTACCGGCTTACAAGTGGAGACCGCCACAGCGTTTATATCTCACCTCGGCTGCATGGATCCGTTTACAGTCTGAAAACAATGATGGTCAAGCTATTCCAGATCAAGAAATGCAACCGAAAAAAACATTCCACATCTGTGTGCTGTATATTAATAGACATGTACTTCATTACGAGTCACTCGATGCTTCTAACTATCTGTGGTCATGTACAGAACGTCAAACATGTGACGATAGTGTGAAATAGTCTGGCAGTGGTGTTCAGGTTAAACCAGTGACCGTGCTAACTGGTGACTGTCAGATTGTGGTTGCAGATGTGCTCATAAAAGCCTGCAACCATTTTTAAATGCACCTGTGTTCCTGATCTACGCCAACAATTTAGGTAACGAGCAACTGTGGACGCAAGTCACCAGTTAACACGGTCACTCGACGAAGTGAAACACCCGTTTGCGTGATCCTGTTGGGATTCTGTGGAGCTTGAGTCGCTGTTGGATTATCGGTTCTCCAGACCAAACATGCAACAAAGAGACATTTTTGATGTTGGTAATGGTTTTAATTTAATTTTTAAAGCTTGCTAACTCTTTTGATGACGTTGGCTGTAAATATATTTTCTGTAATATGAGGTTTTCACGGTTCATCTCCTGACAAAACCGACCTGCACGCAGTTTCATTTCCAGCCACAGTCTGAAGACAATTCTCTCCGGGGCCCGGCGAGTCTATATCCTGCACATAAAATCAATCGATTGCAATCCATAATATTTCTTAATTGGCGATTAGCTTTAACTTGGCGGATCACAGGTCCTGGCGGTGGAATTAGCCTCGGTCTTTAATAAGCGCTTGACCATCCGGCAGGGGTGGGGGGGTAATGGGAAGTGCCGGGTTAGACCGGGACTGTGATACAGTAGCTCGCCGCCGCCTCGCCTCCTGACCTTGACTGGCAGTACGGGCTCTTTGAAAATCTAAGTGCCCATCTTCGAGTAAGCCTGAAGCAATTTAAGAGTCCATACACATTCATATAAGTCCAGCTTATTGATTCTTTTGCTGCTGTTCACACACAGTCTGGCAATGTAGAGTTTCAATTATCACTATGTGACCTGCCATTGTCTGGAGGGGGGGGGGGGGGGGGGGGAAATGTGATCTATAGCCAGGGAACCTGAAAGTTTGTAGAAAAAAATACATCGCCACCGCCGGCGTTTGTTCAATAAATTTTGACCTTGTGGACGTACAAGTGATCGTACCGGCAACTGAAAACACCATGATTTCTCCATGTAATTATTGTCAGCATTGTCTGCAGACATATATATATTTATATGTGAGCAGCAGAGTCAGGGCCCCTGATGGATACAGGACTGCTGGATGGGGTGGGGGGGTTCCTTATTTAGCCCGGGATGATGTGTGCTGTCTCCGGCTCCGGAGCCTGCCCCTCTTCCTGTTTACCTGGGAGTCCTTTGGGGTGAGGTTGAGCTGAAAAGCCCAGTCGGAGCCAGTCAAAGGGAGCGTGGCGCAGTCTTGACCCCGGCGCTCCACTCATTGTGTAGTGCAGCGGTGTAATGAGGCCCTGTGTGGATATTGATATGACAGAACAAAAGGCCAAGGTGCAGTAAGGACAGCAATCCACACGTTTCACACCATTTGTTTTTCACACCGTATCCATCACATTAATGGGTCACCTTTCTGTGACAGCTCATGATTACCTGCTTACCCATGGAGAGAAAAAAGGGGTGAGACAGAGAGGGGGGAGGCTGGTAAGTGCAGAGAGAGATAGGCAGGAAGATAGGGAGCGAGGGGGCTCCGGTACTGAGGGTGAAGGGTGAGTCGGGGTTGGGAGGGAGGGGGCGGCGGCTCGGGGAACGGGGGAAGGGGATGGGAACCTAGTGCCATTTTTTTTATTCTTTCATGAAGATTGGCTGCAGCGCTGTCATCGTCCCCACTGAGTGAATTTATGACAGGTCAGCTCTCCATGTAGTCACCTGATGGATGGAGAACATCCAAGTTTATTTGGGGCACGGTGGAAATGGCCAAACAATTCCCCAAAGCACCAACAGATTTTTATATTTTATTTTATTATTTTAAAGGTGTGAGCGAGGAAGAGAGGAAACACTTATTCACCAATGGAGATTCCCCAACAAAAATCAGTTGCAAATTTATATTCTCATTCTCCTAAAGTGCCTTTTTTTTTAATTGTCGAGTTTTATAAGGAATCGTAAGAGAGCAATGGATCTATAATGCTCGGTAAGTGAATAATTATTGGCCGTAAAATACTAGAGAGCAAAGGGTTTTTTCTCCCATTGATCACATATCTTGATATGAAGTTTTATGAAGTATGTATATTTGCTCTGTTTTTCCTCCATCTCTGTAGATTATTGCCCACGCATGGCTCATTTGCTGTAATGTCCGGCAATTTCAAACGCCGAAACTCTTGACTTGGATGTATTTTATTGCTGCATCAACGAGTCTGCTGCTGATACTTCGGAAGGAAGATTTAGACAAAAACCAATTATTTATTTTCCCCCTAATGAAGGCCGTTCTGGCAAACTATTGCCGAGGAATACTTTGCAAAAAAGTCAGAACAGTTTGGCTTCAGAGAGAGAGTTTCATCGCGTTTTTTTTTTTTTTTTTTTTTGCTTGTGGTCGCGCAAATATCGTCACGTTCGCTGTCTTCAGCTCCCAAAGCAGCCGCTGGCGTCTGTGACATCTTAAGTCACTTAAGACGAGCATTTCAAACCACCAGTCACGCCGATGGTCCCAAGATCCCATTTTATGATAAAATAAGACTACAGCTATGTATCTTTTGGAAAAAAGGCCTGAGCTCAGCATATCAGGTGAGAGGCAGGGGAGGATGGAGGAGAGAGATTACTTTGTCCCAAATTAAAAGCCAGAGTGTCATCTTTCCGTCTAATTGCCTGGAACCATTATTGGACACTGCAAAAAAAGGTGGAGAAAAAATAGTGTCTGCATATGCATTTATTTAGTAATCCATTGATGTGCTTCACTCTGGCTGCAGTCTGCGGGGATCAAACCCCCGGCATGCAAACACGCTCTTTTTCTGTATGAATGGGGGAAGGATTGCAGCCCGTACTGCAGAGAGAGAGAGGCAGTACGCCATATGTCAAAGCACCCAGCAGATATGAGGCGATGGTGTCAATACATCTGGAGTCTGCCCAGCGGAGGCTCACTCCAACGCATTACACTAAAACATGAATAATACGAGGGGAACAACGCTGCGTCGGGCCGCCGCGTAAATCAGAACGGAGAGAAATTGCTGACAAGTTTTGCTATTAAAAGATAATTGTAATCAAGGTGCAAGACGAGCAATGAAGTGGTGATAGCAGATAGATAGACAGCTGCAAAAGATGGATTGTTTTAATTTGCACCAATTAAATTGAAGTTCACTGGATCATCTTCCTCAATCTTCATGAATACTTGATTTTCTGGCCGCTACAAAGCTATTAAAAAGAGTGATTGGACTCTAACACTTGGTATACCGTGTTTTATGCTATACTTTCATTAACCCTTTGTGATAATACTTTTTTAATAAGAGGAACTAATAGACATACCACTTAGAGCGATATGGTATGCACGTTATGTGCAGATCATGTATGTTGTGAAACCGATGGAACGCGTCCGAATTTTGAAATCGAGTGTTTGTTTTGAGATTAGATTCTATAAAATGTATTATCTCACCATGTTTTTTAGTTTGATTTAGTATTCATTAGTCAAGTTGTAAGACGATATCGTCACATGACCAGGAGGCTACTTCTTGTTGAACTTCAGTTACTTATAGAGCCAATAACCATAGATCCTTAAAAAACGCTCATATATGTATAGTTTCAGTTTTAAGTTCCATTGTCTAATTCTCTAATACAGCTGGTTATCGTATGTTTCAGCAAGCAGCACTGAAACAGGGCTGAATCGTGAATTTGTTCAGGACTATTTGATTTGACATAATAGTGAGTATTTAGAAGTACAGGTGTTCTCTACTCGAGTAGAAGTACGCATACTTGTGTTCTGGTAAAAGTAGAAGTACTGATTCAACATCTTTTCTCAAGTAAAAAGTGAAAAAGTACAGGCTCTGAAATTTGAAAGTATAAAGTATTCCTATGAAGCGTCTAGCAAAGCTAACTGAATCTGACGTCATATTAATAAGGAAAAAAATGATTGCTAATTCCCCTCAAATCCATTTAAACTAAAGTAATTGGCCTGTTTTAAAATGACAGATATTTGTTTAAAAATGTAGGGAGTAAAAAGTTGGAAAGTTGTCCGAAATATAAATACTCAAGTAAAGTATAGCTACCTGAAAATTCTACATAAGTACAGTAACCTGGTTACTTCCCACCGATAAACATCAACATCTTTTACCATGATCCCGATAATGGAAATCCAACTCATCCTGAGCACTTATTTTAATGCATGATAAAGATCCTGCATCCTATACCCAAGCAGGATGAACTCAAAGTAAACTCAAAGTTCCCTCATTGGCTTGATTTAAGCCCCGCAGCGGTTTAAACTGCAGGCAGCGTTTATTAGTGTGAGCATTTCATCGTTGGTTACCGGCTGTATTCTCTAACAAAGAGCAGGTTATAGGTTGTTACTTAACAACATGTTGAATACATTACAAACAGGCAGTGGCCATTATGACCTTCCTTATGGTTTCTATAAAACTAAACAGTATATGGTTGGTAGCTAAGGAAGCCGTTAGATCAGTCATTTTAATCTGGTTGAGCACATTGTTTTTATTTAAAAAAAGTATAAATAAAGTGCCTGGAATCGGAGGTCATGTTGTTGTTTCTAAAGGTCGGTGATCTTTGAAGTCTGATTTGTGTTTAATACACTTAGGCTACATTCACACCGCAGGTCTTAATGCACAATTCCGATTTATGGCTCAAATCCGATTTTTTGTTTGGCTGTTCACATTACCTCTTTAAATGCGGCCTGTCTACGGATTGCTGTGTGAACAGCTGACGCTCCTGAAGTGACCCGCATGCGCAGTTGATCATTGATGACATCACGCCACAGCGGTGTTTACGGAAGCGAACATGGCAACGGCAACCGGTAACGTGGGGCTGTATGGCTTCATGCTAAAAACAGTGTGTGGCGGCAGCCGGCAAATTTGCTTCGCTGCTGTCCTCCATGTTTGTTTTGGCTCCCGCCCGCTTTTCAATCAACTTTATTTGTCATTCATTTACAAAACAGTGCAGCGCGGGTCAGAATGACGTCAAAGTCGCATTAAATGCGACCTGGCTGTTCAGACTGCGGTCGCATTCAAAAAAATCCGATACGTATCCGATTCAGTACCACATTTAAATGTGGCCTGAATCTGATTAGAAAATGTCAGATTCAATGCGACTTGTGCTGTTCACATTGTCAAAAGCAAATCAGATATGGGTCACATATGAGCGAAAAAATCAGATTCAGGTCACTTGTAACTGCGGTGTGAACGTAGCCTTAGAGTATGTTTGAAACAACCTGAGGGTGAGAACGCAGGGCCTTTCGGAGCAGACCCGTCATGTATTTAAGGAGAAGTTATTTGGTATTGGCAGATGTAAATTGATGTTGTAAATCACACTTTCACGCGGTGGAGCGGTGGAGCGGTGGCGGGTAGTGTGGCGGGTAGTGTGGCGGGTAGTGTGGCGGGTAGTGTGGCGGGTAGTGTGGCGGGTAGTGTGGCGGGTAGTGTGGCGGGGAGCGTGGCGGGGAGCGTGGCGGGGAGCGTGGCGAGGCGTTTTGAGCGGGCGGCCGGCAGCAGCGTTCCACATCGCTCGCTCTCCGAGCCAGACTGGCTCCGGGGCAGGGGTGATTAGTGCTTGGTGGTAATTTGGCAACCTTGACCACGTAACCTTGCTGAAGCTGGATTAACATTTAACCCCGATAAGCCAGAGACGCCTTAAAACATGTTCCATTTTCCTGCTGCTTACGATGAGACAACAGCCTACAGAGGCTTTTTAAATCAGAGCCCGCAGTGGATGAGCACTCAAGGAGAAACTCTTAGTAGACTTAAGCATGGTGAGTGTCAGGAAAATGTTGACGTATCCTTCTGATCGCTCACCGAAAACCGTCAGACTGTACATAACGTGAGAATGTGGATGGCAACAGTTAGCAGCCGAGGTTCAAACACAACTAAAGCATTGATTCAATGAACCACAGGAATCATGTGTGCAGAAATAAGTATGTATGAATATTACAATACAGCAGTTATCATGAATGAAAATGGACTTTCTGTCTCAATGCTGTATACCGTCTTTATGTTTTATGTCTTTATACCATCTTTACAACCTTTTTATAATATTTAACATCTTTAAACCATATTTATATTGTCTTTATAATGTTTTATACATCTTTATGTTTTATACATCTTTAAGCAGCCTTTATAACATCTTTATATGTCTTTATAGCAATTTACGACCTTTATAACATGCTTATACCACCTTTATAACATCTTCATACAGTCTTTATAGTGTCTTTATGACACCTTTATAACATAGCATGGATGGGATGATGTAAGATTTTATCGCAGCTCGGGTTAAAAACACTCAACAAACTTGATCGTGTAGGATGGATTTTCCATTATCGTGATAATCTTAAATATCGTGACTTAAAAAAGCTGACTAGTTAGTTAACGTAGACAAGTGAAAATTAGTGCCTGATTTAAAAAATACAGAGTACATTTTACATTCTTTAAATGTATTTATCCTTTATTTCTGCAGGGAGACCTTATTATTTATGATTATCTTTGTTAAGATGCTTTGATTTTCACTAATAGAAGATGCTTGTCTTATCCATGGATAAATAGAGATATTAGTTTATTAACTAAACATGAAGTGAAGCACATTTTGATTTACCAGGATAATATCGTGAATCGTAATGATGTTGGACAGGATAAACATGAAATGTTCATATGGTCGCATGTCGAACCGTCACCATAAAACAACAACAGTGATATACATTCCAGGTCACATCGCCCACCTCGAGGAAGGAAATATTAATTTCATATTCACATCCGTCTCTCATGACAATAGTTCTCCGTTTTGCTCAAAGCTCTCTTTCATGACAGTACACGGCTGTTTGCTTATATCTCCAGTTTTTGTGACATCGGTGTGTCTGAGGTGGGTCCCACAAAAAAACTCTCCGGCTTCTTATTGAGCCTCTTTATCTTTACTGTAGCTAAGTTGTTAATTAGCTAGACCTTGAATTAGATTATTTGCATGTCTGAACAAGGGCTAAGGTATTAATGCTCCCCCAGGACAAACTGTAATAACCTCTTCGGTGGCTGTGAGATCCCTGTGGAGGGGGCGGCGTGGACGCCCGACCCTGCGAGGAGGGAGAAACGCAGCCATTTCATCCAATTAGCTGTGGATTATACTGCTCCTCTCCCTTTGAATCCTATTTGCCGTGATAAGGTGTTCTCCTACAGGGACGGAGCTGAGCTTTTGCTATCAGGAAAAATGATTAATTCACAACCCAATATTAAAATGCAGTGCCTTCCATTTCACACCGTCTGACATAGGAGGAAGAAACAGCTCAGAAATCAATACAGGCACTAAACAACCACACAGGAGGAGGAGGAGGAGGAGGAGGAGAGGCCGGGCACGTAAGAACATACCCCTACGAATCTCAGCAGCAAGCTGCATTTCATTCTACACATCACACTTATACAGCTCTCCCTGGTACGCTGTGTCCTTGAATTATTCAGAGCCCGCTAAACCGTGGGAATGGTTTTAAGACTAATGTGGCACAATATCATGACCCGCTGTTGTTATTGCATTGTACTGTGCAATTTTCACAAATATTTACCTCCTTTTTTCCCGTCTGATCTTCCCAAGGGCACGTGTTTTAATTTTTCCTACAATCCCTCGCTCCTCTGCACGACTAGAGGACGCGATCACACGTCAAAGGGACATTTGTTCGTGTCTTCTTCCCTTCCTCCGTGTGAGATAAGTGTGGAGAATCCAGATTTATATTTTCCAAGCCCTCCGACGCCGCACAAATGATGTTTAAACACCCAGCACCTAGGGTTTAATTAAGTCCCTCTAATCGTGTTCCAATCAGAAGCTTGGACTGATGGGCTGGAATTCCTGATGTGCATTTCTGTCAGTCTTAATTGGATAATTGATTGCCAATTTGAACCTGGCCACACACTGCATACACAATAAAGCGGCTGGCCGTGTTCCTTGAGGATTCATTTTCCATCCGAATAAAGATGCTGCTTCGATAGGCACAACTCCAACTATGGGTCTCGCTGAAAAATAAGCCCCCCCGGCCGATGATGTATATTGGACGTCCACTTATGAATGCCTTTTGAATTTTTAGTGCGTCAACATGTTTTGTTTGTTTGTGTAATTGCAGCTGAATCCAGCAGTTATTTGCTGTTGCAGGTAACGGTGACCTTTCATTAAAACATGTTTCAGCCATTAGTTTAAAATCTTCGGACTAAACAGAAAAGAAGCTGTAAGGTCTCGTTAACATTAACTTTTTTATGTTTCACACCAAACACAATTAGTTGTAATGGGAGTGTTGTCTATCTGTGGATTCACAAGTGAACATTTGTTTTTCTCCACATTGAGCTCAGCTGAGCATCCAAATTTGCCCCGTTGACCTTTTATTAAAAATCCATCAGCCGTTGCTTTTTTGATCTAAAGTAAAAACTACACTTCAAATAAATATAGAGTACCATAGAGTTTTAGTCAATACACAAACTAATAAAGTATTCAACGCAGGACTTCTGGATTGCACTCCGTTGCATCATAACAGGTGTTTCTGTTTTTCAGGCGGCTCGGTCTGTTTGGCTGTTTTGTTAACGCAGCAGTAAGCTGGGAAACAATCAAAAGGTGATGCTGAAGGGGAGGAAGAGGGTGATAACGGAAGACCAGGAGCATATTAATATTTATAAAGGAGAATATGTGAGATGGCTGTTCGCGGTAGCTGTTTCCCCCCATCCAGCAGCTGCATCACGCTGGCTGCGACAAAGCTGTCGCATTTCCAACAAGCCTTCAGAAATTCAACCTCCTTCTCCACGGAGTCATGAGGATCCAGGTTTGACCCAACGAGTCCCAGGATTCATTCAGGGAGGATCACCAGAATAAATCCATTCAGCCCCAAATATATAATGAAGGTGAAGCAGATCCTCCGTCGTAAAATCAAATGTAACGAATCAAATATGCTATAGCTGTAAACGCAGCTGGTTGCTAGGCAACGGGAGTGGTAAAGTGACGGCGAGTGACGCAAACAGGAAATGCCCTATAGGCCTCCGAAGGATGTGGCTGCTGAATTAGGCCACAACTACTGTTTGTGTACCTCCACCTAGTACTGTGTATCTCCACCTAGTACTGTATACCTCCACCTAGTACTGTTTACCTCCACCTAGTACTGTATACCTCCACCTAGTACTGTTTACCTCCACCTAGTACTGTATACCTCCACCTAGTACTATGTACCTCCACCTAGTACTATGTACCTCCACCTAGTACTGTATACCTCCACCTAGTACTGTTTACCTCCACCTAGTACTGTATACCTCCACCTAGTACTATATACCTCCAGCTAGTACTGTTTACCTCCACCTAGTACTGTATACCTCCACCTAGTACTATGTACCTCCACCTAGTACTATGTACCTCCACCTAGTACTGTATACCTCCACCTAGTACTATGTACCTCCACCTAGTACTATATACCTCCACCTAGTACTATGTACCTCCACCTAGTACTATGTACCTCCACCTAGTACTGTATACCTCCACCTAGTACTGTATACCTCCACCTAGTGCTATATACCTCCACCTAGTACTATGTACCTCCACCTAGTACTATATACCTCCACCTAGTACTATGTACCTCCACCTAGTACTATATACCTCCACCTAGTACTATGTACCTCCACCTAGTACTATGTACCTCCACCTAGTGCTATATACCTCCACCTAGTACTATGTACCTCCACCTAGTACTATGTACCTCCACCTAGTACTGTATACCTCCACCTAGTACTCTATACCTCCACCTAGTACTATGTACCTCCACCTAGTACTGTATACCTCCACCTAGTACTATGTACCTCCACCTAGTACTATATACCTCCACCTAGTACTGTATACCTCCACCTAGTACTATGTACCTCCACCTAGTACTATGTACCTCCACCTAGTACTATATACCTCCACCTAGTACTATGTACCTCCACCTACTACTATGTACCTCCACCTAGTACTGTATACCTCCACCTAGTACTCTATACCTCCACCTAGTACTATGTACCTCCACCTATTCCTATATACCTCCACCTAGTACTATGTACCTCCACCTAGTACTCTATACCTCCACCTAGTACTGTATACCTCCACCTAGTACTATGTACCTCCACCTAGTACTCTATACCTCCACCTAGTACTGTATACCTCCACCTAGTACTATGTACCTCCACCTAGTACTCTGTACCTCCACCTAGTACTGTATACCTCCACCTAGTACTCTATACCTCCACCTAGTACTATGTACCTCCACCTAGTACTGTATACCTCCACCTAGTACTCTATACCTCCACCTAGTACTGTGTACCTCCACCTAGTACTGTATACCTCCACCTAGTACTATATACCTCCACCTAGTATTGTTTACCTCCACCTAGTACTGTATACCTCCACCTAGTACTGTTTACAGCGTTACGTTGTTTTCTTGTTTTATATTCGGAGGTTCCTGAAGTATTTGTACAAACCTTTGAATCCTCGTCGTAGTGAATATTGTTTTCAGTGAAAGATGGTTGATTTTGTTGCCGTCATCTTAGCTGTGCAGGAGAACGGAGTCTCACCGTTTTCAGGGTGATGACAGTTGTGAGTTTGTAGCTGAGCAAATGGGAAGTAACACATTACTATGAGTCACAGAGATAATGGTGTCCAGCTTCTCCAAATATCTTTATGCAGTTACACATATTTTCCTTGTCAGAAGGAAAGCGTCTCTGGAGGGTCTGAACCACGACGGTTTGATGGGAAACAGACTCGGGGGCCGTCGCCGCGGCGGCGAGCTGATCTCCTGTGATCTGACTGGTCGGCGGCCGCGTTGCTCTCTTCTCTGCATTTGGTTCCATTTAACCTTCGCCGCTGAAATGTGCGTTTGACGGCGTCCTTCGCTATCAAAACGCTCTCCAAACGCACCGCAATTTCATCATTTGTTAGAATAACATTGCTCAGCAAAAGTTGAAATTCTCTTCAGTTGAAGGCGGCGAGATGTTTTGACACGTCAAGGCGAACGCGACTCTGGGGGGGTTAATTCTGTGTTGGACAGCCGACTCTGGGTGGGCTTCAGTTATTCTAGTCTCTCTCATCTACTCTGAATTTCCTCTGTTTTCTCACAAGGAATTGCTTTTTTTTTCTTTCTCTGTAAATAAGAATTCTTCCAAGGAGCCAAATGGTAAAGAGAGAATTCTCCTATTATAAATGGCCTTTCTCAGCCCGGTAACCTCGCTGCGAGTTTTAGCGCCGGAGTGCAACCCTTGGCGGGATTAGATATTTCGGCCACCATTTGTACAGAGTGAAGTTTCTTTGGGAGTCTCCTTGAGACAAGTGACCAGCACGGGCCAAAGTGAAGGCCTTATCAGTCACCCCCACAATGGTGCCACCCCATGAATTATATTAGGGACGGATGTGGCTCGCCGAGCCGCTGCATTGTGGACCATCTGGGTGACAATAAACATGTCGCCACATGGTTTCCTCCATCATTCAAGCCCAGATAGCAGATCTGGACCTTAACTATAGCTCACTATCTGCTGGATCTCGGCGTGACCTGTTAGAGAGATGGAGGTGAGGCTCAAGGATATCTCTCACAGAGTCTGCTCCAGCTCCAGGAGGTTATTATAGCCATGCTGCTCCCCCCACCTCCCCCCAGCTATATGTTACACACAGAGGGGAAGATAGTGGCTGAGAAATAAACACATGTGAACACTGCTATTGATACAAACAGATGGAGTTCAATGCATTGATTTTTTTGCCACTCAACTCAAGACATGTGATCAGCTTCTCACCCCCGTTAATTTATTCATAAACTATCTATCTGACATGTTCTTTCTTTATTCATCTTTTGTTTGGTTTCAACTTTTTTGCAGAAAAAAAATGTTGCAGACCAGAAAACAAACACTGAGCTGAAAGATGCTAAAAGGCTCCAGAGTTGAGGGAATCTGCAGTAGTTTGGTGATAAGTCGCTGTTGGTTCATCAATAACAACAAAACAAAAATAGTATGATATATTAAAGAGACTGGTTGCTTCATGCTTCATCACCTTTTCTGCCTTTTATTCTCTGATCACGTTGCATTCGTTAAGAGTTTTTCATCATCAGGTAAAAAGTTTAAAATTAGGTGTCAAATGTGCAAAAACAAAAAGATTTTTAAGCATTGTTTTTGCTTTTTCATGAATATCATTTAGACATTTGGGAACAAAAGTTCAATAATCTTTTGATGTAAAATCAAAGGGATTGGTGAGACCTGTGACAGTGGAGCTGTGAATGTTTGTTTGATCTGGGTCTGATGTGCATTTGACTTAACTCTATCAGCACGCCGTCAACACCTATAAGAAATATTGGTGTGAGTCCTAATTTCCTCTCAGCTGTCGAGCTCTTGTTCTGCAGGCTTGAATATAAAAGCAGAACGTTTCGTGTTTTCTGAGGTTAAATCCACCTGCTTCTGTTATCGACACTAGT
This sequence comes from Eutrigla gurnardus, assembly GCF_963514095.1. Lineage (NCBI taxonomy): Eukaryota > Metazoa > Chordata > Actinopteri > Perciformes > Triglidae > Eutrigla > Eutrigla gurnardus. Next base: position 2,783,479 of record NC_139936.1, on the reverse strand, counting down.
TATCTCCTGCTGTTGCTACTAATAGAGAACCGTACGAATTAATCATCCACAAGCAAAAAGGATTCAGTGGCCTTAAAAAAAAAAAATCTGATCTTCCGTAAATGTGGCACGAGAAAAAAATTAGCTTAATTTGACTTAACATGCTAACGCCTCGATGATGAAACCTGAAGTGAGACTCAAACGAAGCGTGCTGAGATCAGGCAACGGAAAGAAGAAGAAAAAACCCACAGCCGGAGACCAATGGGGAAGGGGAAAGCCAGGCATAAACAATGGCATTTAATACAATTTCATAAAACCACTTACAGCACATGACAGGGGCTCACATGTAATCACTGTAAGTGGAGACGGGGATGGGGGCTGCGGTGTCGTCGTGGCGACGCCAGAACACTTCTCCGCGACGCGTCCCCCTGCTTCTTCTCATTAATCCCCTAAGCTACATTCATTAACGGTCACTCCCTCCGTTCAGCAAGCCTGAACACCCCCCCCACCCCCCCACAGTGAAGTCACACTCGCCGTCACAAAAAATAACCTGCCCCGAGAAATGCACCGGCATAATTTGTTATAGCTCTCTCCAATCTTAATACTTCCATTTTAATTAATTAGAACACGCTTTTATTCGTTATGGGGAGATTTAAATGGGAAAAGGGGCATTATGCATGGCTCCAGTCCAGGTCGAATCAGAATAAGTACATTTAGACAAGTTAAAAAAGTGCTGGTGTCACGTCTGTATTTCACCGGACAAACAGTGAAGTCCAGCTCACAGCTGACACTGAAGGACAGTTGTGTGAGGATGGGAGTCAGGGGGGAGTCGGCTGGGGGGGAGATGATAAATACAGGAGATTTACAGGTCCTGGGAGTGTCAGATGCACTGTGGAAATAGTGCTGGGTGTGCTGTTATCTAGATGGGCCAGTTAGTGGCTTTTGGAGGATCCCGTGTTCTGAATAGGGCTGTAGTTTGGGAGGGCAGCCTTTATGGCTCACCAGTGCACTGACCACAGCCCATTAACTCAAAGAGCCTCCACAGGAGCACTGGAGCAGGGAAAGGGGCCGTGACCTGCCCGAGACCATCTTATTACTTTAACACATTATGTCTCCCACCGCGATCTTTTTATTTAAGTGACTTCAGCAGAACGCATCATCTCGGGCCAAGTCGGGGACAGACAGGGGGGCTCCTAGACGGGAGGCTGGAGGATGAGGAGGGGGGGTCAGATGATTTATTGGAAGCGTCTGCTGTTGGGGTGCCACGGAACGGGAGTGCAAGGATGGACAGCCAGCTGAAAGTGCGGTGGGAAACGGTTAGCGATGAACCCGACTTGAGATGGGAGCTGTTTATGGTGCAGGGGGGAAGAGACGGAGCTGACCCCGGAACAGCTCCTGGGAGGTTTCTCAAGTTCCTCTCTGATGAGCTTCTTTTTTTTTTTTTTTTTTTTCAGCCTTCTGACGGCCACATGGTTACTGGCTCGGTAAGAGGAGGGGAGGAGGGGAGGGGGAGTGATTTATTTTACCACCACGTCACTCTTTATGGGCCACGCCACGAGAGATGGCCTCAAATGTTAGCGTCCTCGGGAGGAGGATCAACACGCTCTCCTAAGTGTTACAGCAGCTCCGGCTGACTTACTCACCTAATGTGCTCCTCCTGGCTTCACGCGTTTGCATCAGTTCACCATTTAAAGGGGCGGCTGACACACTGTGATCCCAGTGATGCATCAACCGAGGCAAAGGTTAACTTACAGCACAGCATTTAAATGGGGAGCATTTTATATATATATTTATATATATATATGAAGTTCAGTGTTTTTTTTTCTTTGTTACAACACTGATGGAAATGTATATTTATATTTATTGTAATTTAATTCACTAAGTTGCATGCCCTTAAAGCTTTTTTTAGAAACCATAGCTGCAGTCTTTCCCCTAATCTGAAGTGTTTTAGTTCCGTAACCCTGGATCTTAACCATATATTATTCCCCACATAAGCTTAACATTAAACTTCCTTGAGGTTTCAGTCTAAGTTTCTTTGGCGAGACGCGTTGTAGTTTAACACGTACAGCTATTTTTTTTGATCAGAAACACAACAAAAAGACTCAAACCAACAAACGTATTCTAAACCGTCCAGCTGTTTTGGAGATGTATTTTTGATGAACACCCCGCCGTGGTCAGCGCTAACTGTGCTGCTGGATTTTGTAAGTAGGAGTTAAATAATAATAAAATAAAGTTGACTTTTGTTTTCTCACACAGAATATGGGGTCAGAGAAATCCTGCGTTTATGTCGACCCTATCCATCCACCTGACTTCCTCCTTTTGTACCCGTCATGACTTCTACAGCCACTAGAGGTCAGCACACTTTTCTTGTAACCGCATCGGTAGCCATTTTACACATTTAATAGGCTATTAAATGCATAATATTCATTATTTAATAGTAGACAAATGGATTATTCGGGATGATTAAATGAAGAAAGTACAACATTACGTTGCCGACAACACAAGCGTGAGTGAAAACCCGGTATGATTCACGATGCATCGGTATGTTGACGTGAATATTCACACCGGTTGCCGCCTACAGAGTCCTCGCCTAAGGATCCTTGCCTCAGGATCCTCGTCTCAGGGTCTCACGAGGCCCGCGTAGGTTCGTGACATGGGTCATGGAAGTATCCTCCACGGCTGATTTATTCCTACCCATTAGGATTACTGAGACCAATCTCCCCATTTTCAGAGACCCTCTTTCTTCACCCGTTCCCCCCCCGACAACCCACACATCAAAACTACCATTACGTTCTTGTTAGTTCACACTGTCGATTAGAGGAGGGCAACGTAGATTCATGCCAAGGGCTAAATGTGTTTATTCTAATTCCTCCCCCGTCTCCCCTTTTGTCAGAGACAGACACCCACGAACGCCGAACATCTGAGCGGCTCCAACCGCTCACGTCAGAAGGACTCGATCCTTCAGGAAGTGGAAGTAACCGATTAGATTATGTCATTGCCACAATCTGTTACGAAAAATAAACACTGGGCCTTTTCATTAACCTAATGAAGACGAAGCACGTTGATGAGCTCTTAAGTCAATTAACGATATTTAAAAACAGGCGGTGCAGCCCCAAGGTAAATTAGCATGCGGAGAGTGAGGAGGACCCAGGTTCAAACAAATTGTGCGTGGAACCCTCTGGTTCAAGCCGCTTGACTCTCCATCTCCCCCCCCATACCTCCCCCACCTCCCCCCTCCTCTTCTGCTCAAACAAGCTTTCATTAGCCATAATTAACTGCATGCTTTCTGTCTTTGCAACACCAAGAGAGTTCAAGTCACCGAGGGTGAGGATGCAGAAGTCCGACTGCTCTTCGGTCTTTGCATGGTTTGATGAGACGATGCAGGTTAAGAATCATCTATAACAGCATCTTTTTTTTGCAGTAAACTTATTTGAAATCCCCCGTGTTTCCCTCCCTCCTTCGCCCGGTCTCTGGGCTGCAACAAGGTCTGAAAAGATTGCAGTTCATTTCGACCCACGCTGGACGGAGGCCTCATTTAGTGGCTGCTGGCAACTCAATCAGCCTGCCTCACACTGATGAGTGAGTGACTAGTTTCAGAGCGCCAGTCAATATGTGTCTGCCGTGATAGAATGTCAGCAGCCGAGCCCCGTGTTCTCCTGACCCAATGTTATGGCTTTTTTATTTTGTCTAATCAATGATATATGAAACAACACAGACACATTTCAACAATACATCTTTTTTTTCTCTCTCTCTCTCTGTCTCTCTGTGATTTCTCCTCATGCAACTGCTGCGACGTTCACGTTTGAATAAGGAGTGTTTTTTCTTTTTTTTTAAGCTTTTTCTTGGCTGTCTGGATTCAGGCAAGAAAAAAATATATAAAAACAAGCAATAAAGGGTGAAAACACTCACCTTCTTTCAGTAGATGTGCCTAACGACGGTGGCTTCCAGGGATGTTTGATCACACAGCACCATTATGAAGTTGATTGTGGTGAATTTCCATCTGGATAATCGTGAATATCGTCACGAGTGACTTCAATAAACTTTCACTCGCTGTCGTGAAAATGTTCTGATGTAAACAACAACAAAAAAAGATACAAAATAGGGGTTGATTGATTATCTGTGTCGATATTCAGCATTTTTATGATTGTCTGTGTTATTTTTGTAAGCCATTTTGCAGATTAAACTAATCTCATTGTTTAATTGCACAGTCACCACTCTCTGCTCTTTATTTGATCTAATTTACCTTTATGAAACCTCAGGGAACTATTGTTTGTAGTTTGCCATTATATTTCGATATTGGATATTGGATTGTTTTCCAGGAAGAAAAAAACATTGGAGTTGATTTAAAAATGTAATTTATTTTCTTTTTTCCAGCATATATTGTTAAATAGTTGAACAATGTGTGCGTATTTCTATCAACATTTGCTTTAAGATTTTAGTATCCATCATTATTTATATATGTTTTTTTATTTATGAGGGCATGGTTGTGCTGCAGCCATATTGGACTGCATCATGTTGAAAGGTGTTTCTGAGGCTGTGTTATTGTTCTACATCGTGTTGTTCAGGTGGAACCAGCCTGGAGTCATAGCAAGTCTGAGAATGTTGACTTCTTCGGTGCATATCAGGCATAAGGAACAACATTGCATGTATGAATGTAAGCAGAGATGGTAGATCACAAAAATATTCCATTTTGAGTCAGAAATACAAAGATATGTATATCATATATTATTAAATATGTGCACATTATGATGGGATGTGATCTTAAAACATGTTTCATTGTGTGCTCGGCTTTAATGCTTCAAAGCCCAAACAAAGAAGAGTGAAATCCAGCGTGTAGATATTCCTCCCCAGGTCTGTTTGTGTTGTGTTCCTGTGCTGTGACTAAAAGAACAGCCCGGATCCCGGTGGCTGGTCAGAGGAGCCGAGCCGGCGTCCCCAGTGTCCTTTATTTCACACAGCCCACTGCACATGCTCGGCAGTCTGCCGACCTCTTGACCCGCCTGTCACCGTGATGGCCTCAGTTATCTGGAAGTAGTTATTTCATATAGATGGCCTCCCTCCCTGCTGCTCTTTTTATTGAAAATAATAATTAGAACGATTACCCCGGCAGGAGTGTGAGAAATGGACTTAAAAGCAATATTTGACTTAATATAGACGATTTTATTGTCCGCACAACCTTATAAATCCATTAGCTGTCACCCGACGTGATCTTGAATTACCATCTGCAGACATAGATGAGATTCTCACTCACGATTTTCCCTCCAGTTCACAATTTCACAAACGTGTTCACCGATCAGCGTGGATCAGGACCGCTGTGATTTATATAGTACAGATGTTTTCTTTACCTCTCCACCTGGACGACAACGCTACGTTACTCCTCAAGGTGTTTTCATTTCGCCAGTTGATCTCATTTTTGCCGTCATGTTGTGATTGGATGATTTACCATGCATATGTTTCTGCTACTGCATGTCCTGATAATTCTCATATTAGCATAGCCTAACACAGTGTTAGGCAAGTTACCAAGGAATGCAGATAAACCAGGTGGCAGGCTACCTCCAGTTCTTAAAAGTGAAGCCAAGTCTGAAGTGCCCTAAACTTGCATTCTCTCTGCTGTCCACCAGGGGGCGACTCCTCTCTGGTTGTATAGAAGTCTATGAGAAAATGGTCCTACTTCTCTCTGCTGGCCACCAGGGGGCGACTCCTCTCTGGTTGTATAGAAGTCTATGTGAAAATGGTCCTACTTCTCTCTGCTGGCCACCAGGGGGCGACTCCTCTCTGGTTGTATAGAAGTCTATGAGAAAATGGTCCTACTTCTCTCTGCTGACCACCAGGGGGCGACTCCTCTCTGGTTGTATAGAAGTCTATGAGAAAATGGTCCTACTTCTCTCTGCTGGCCACCAGGGGGCGACTCCTCTCTGGTTGTATAGAAGTCTATGAGAAAATGGTCCTACTTCTCTCTTGATGTATTATCTCAGTAAACATTGTAAACATGAGTTTATGGTCTCAATCTCTAGTTTCAAGTCTTCTTCAATCCAGCATGATGTTCATTTAATTTCTCTTTCTCTCAAAAACACAGCGAGTAAAGCGGCGCTACATAATCATCCCTTTCCATAAGTCAACATTTATAAACAAAAAAAAAGATGATTATTTCCTAAAACTCGCAGCATGATTTGGTCGGTCTACGCTCCGGCCTGCACTTGTATTAACGGGCGTTCTGTGACCTCGCCTGTCGGAGAAATAAAATCAATCAATACATCGGCCCGCAAACACACTGTTGTTTTCTTCCCATGGAGCCGCCACGAAAACTGATTTTGGTTCAGTAAATGTCTGCTGTCAGTCGGCCTGGCGAAGGTTAGCGAGCCGCTGACAGACGGAGTCTGTGATTGGATGACAAACCGCTCAAGACTCTCTTCCAATGAGGTTTCAACAGAACCACAAATTACATTTATAATATATATTATAACATCTCAGCACTACATGAAATCTCTGTTATTCAATGTATTGGCTCTGAATGTGGCTGTTTCCACACAGAAACATAACGTTGGCAAAAGTAAAACTACTTTGAATTCAAGGAATTCACTCACTTTGCTCCGAAAGTTAGCGACCGACAATGTGAAGAATCTGTTTGTAGGTTTGAGACATTAACCTACCGTGGTCTTACTGAAAGAAGAGCTGTTTTTTCATCATAAACGTCCAATAATGAATACTTGCATCGTATTATCTATTGAAATGCCACGATAATTGCGAGGATTGACTGAGCGGCTAAATGAAAAACCTGGACCAAACAGTCATGAGATAAAGATGATGTTCTCATTCTCCCCTGGCAGAGCTAATGGTGAGAAATGTGCTGTGACTCACTACTACTTTGTGATCAGAGGTGAGATACATTTGAAGCATTGATACTGGCCGTTGGGTTCAACGAGAAGGCAGAGGTGGAAATTACATAACTGCAGTTCAAATAATTTTCTCCCACACACCAGTCTGATTCATCCCGCAGACCTTTGGGTTTAATTGAGTATCACCAGTTGGCCAGGAAGCGATGATGACTGCAGACGTGCAGGATAAATCAGGACGAGAGGTCGGAGGTCGGAAACCTGCATGAGAGAGACATATGTACAGGAAGACAGCAGTGAAGCTGTCGGCACTAGACTTCAGATGTTTGGACACGGTGGATTCATGGGAATTACCGTGTTCATGAAACGATGCCTGATATCAGAGAACATCGCTGCTCTCAGAGCTAATTTGACTAAATTAAAGCCATCAACGGCAGACTAATGTAATCTTAGGTTTGGGCTGTATCTGTTTTTATTCATACATTCCTGACATCATTAGACAGGCTGCCGATCAAACTATTTAGAACTAATATCAGCTGATCGGGGGATTCACCCATAACCTGATCAAAATGTGCCAAAGCAACGGCAGCAAAGCCAACAGGAAAATAACATAAAAGACGTTTGCAACACAAACGCAAACCTTAAAACTGGATGAATGTCGTTCTTTGAAATGCGGCAGCAAAGATGAGTCAAGTGACTCTTGTATGTTTTTGTCCGAGAGCAAAATGAATCCAAACGTACATCCCGACTATAAACTATAAGCTTTTTAAGGCAACGCTGAGTTTCTATCTGTCTGAGGTCAGATGCCTGTTAGACTACAGAGGTGACCTCTGGTGTCGGCTGCTGGTCACTACAACACGTCACATTAATACAGCATCATAGAAAGAGCAGCGCCTGGATTTACTGTAATTCTCTTCTGCATTAATAAAGGTTGAATGTATTTGTGGAACCTGTGTTTGGCTCTATTTTTCACTTCTACTCTTCTCTACTCTTTTTCAAGTCACTCATGACGATATTTACGATCATCCCAATAACGGAAATTCACCACGATCAACTTTAAGTGAGTTTTTTTATGATCTCTTATAAAATCCCATATCTTCCCCTCCCTGATGTACGTAGTCCTAGAAGATCCCTATAGACCAAATACTTTCTAATGTCCCGCAACTGTGGTGTGAACGCTGGTTATTAAGATATTAAGGAAAAAAAAAACACACTAATAGATTGTCAATCAATCAACTTCTAAAGTCTACAAAGGCTTTTTATGGATGCCCTGCCTTTGCCTGTCTCCTTTAGTGTGTCTATCAGTAGATGCATTCTGCAGAGATTTTCAATTTATTTCTAATCAAGCTTTATCTAATATTCTCCCGACAGGCAATTAAAAATTTAAACCACCCTGAAAAGCCATTGCTCACTTTTCACCCTCTCCCAGTGTTCATATAAGGATGTTATTTCATTAAAAGCTCTTGTTGATGAGTTTGAGGTAATTTGCGAAGCACATTTGATTACCATATTCTGCATTCGCCATTAGCGCCGTCCACCGGTACTGCTCAGATATTTATTTTTGTCAGGGAATTTCTATCATCCTTGCAAATATTTGCAACGTCAAAGAATATCTGTAAACAAGAAAAACAAACTTCTGTGCAGCGGTTGAAACGGTCCGCAGTGTGTGTGGTTTTCTACAGCCGAGGTGAAGGACGGCAGCGGATTTTAGTGTGGTGTTTCCAAGGTTAGGAAAGTGCTTGGATTTAGACTAAAGGTCTTGAAATGTGTGTTCTATGATGACATCTATGATAGAACAGAGAAAAGAAGATCTCCATATCTGAGGGACTGAAAACAGCATTTTCTGACATTTCTTTATGAAAAATGACTTTTGATGATGAACAGATGATGAAAATAGTTGGTGATTATATTTCTGTGGATCTGTTAGTGGAATTAGTTTTCCTTTCATTTGTGGTCCTTCTGTAAAAAGTAGGGATGCACGATAATTATCGGACCGATAATTATCGGCCCGATAATAGGAATTATGACGTCAACCCGATAAATCCGATACAATTATTAATACCTCCGATAATCCGACGATAGGATGTTTGTGTTAAAACAGTCATACGGGTGGATTGGGATGAGGGACGTTAGTTTTTTTCTAGGCGCCTCCCGTTTAGCATGTGATGTGGTTACTGTGGTATCACAGGTTTCGGAGGAGGGAGTTAATCCACAAATCGAGCGCTCCCTTCTCATGCCTGGCTGTGACGTAGAGGCTGCGAGCGAGTGGAGGAGGAAGACTAGTAAACAAACACGCATGGCGTCTGTACTGTGGGACTACTTCAAAGTTTCTGAGGAAACTGAATCGCTTGCCATTTGTAACAAATGCAATGCAGAAGTTCCAAGAGGAGGGAAAAAGGCATCGAGCTTTAATACATCCAACCTTAAAAGTCACCTCGCACATCACCATCGCTACGACGGTGTGTTAAAAGCGTATGAAGACGCCGGCGCCGCTAAAGAAGCAGCGAGCCCGTAGCTTAGCGTTTTGATGCACGGGTGAAGTAGCGGTCCTTGTACCTCGGGTCCAATATAGTTGAGAGATAATACAGTGGCTTTTCCTCGATGTCACCAAAACGCGTTTCCACTGCTTTTAACGGGGTTTCCTTTGATGTTTTCACTCCGTGGTCTGTTGGTAACGTTTGTTTTAGCAGTCGCGTCAGCGCTTGAATGGAGGGGATCACATCCGCAGTAGTGGCTGTTGCTTTGCTGATATTTCTGCCTATTACCGTAGTTTACATTTCTGTGTGGATCAGGACCAACAGTTTAATGTAGCAGCACTTGTGTGTGCATATCCCATGCTGCTCAGGGAAAGTTGTCATTGACTGACTGACTGACTCACTTACATATTTATTTGAAAAAAATAAATATTGTCATTTTATTGAAGAGTCAAAACTGTTCTTGGCTTTCTTTTGTTCATAGTAATAATTATCATGTCACTGTGATACATCTGGTTAGGTGTTTGGTAAAAGGCAAAGCTATGCTAAATCTACCTAAGCTTAGTCATTAGTGTTTTTGACCTGAATTTGATCTGAATATACATTCAAAAACGAATAACAATATTATCGGTTATCGGTATCGGTATCGGTCCCGAGGAGCAGAAAGTTATCGATATCGGTATCGGCTTCAAAAAATCAATATCGTGCATCCCTACTTTCATTTGTGGTCCTTCTGTAAAAAGCTGTCTCCAAACATCATGTTGGTTGTTTAGAGGACAATAACATCTCCTTTAATGTGATGAACAAGTGACATCATAAGTAGACTGAATACTGACCATTGGATTGATACAAAGATGGAGTTTACCACAGCTGGAAGGTGCTGGAAAAGCATGGAAATGCACCTGGAAGTGCTTGAATTTGACTTTGGAAAAGGTGTAGGAACCCTGCCAGAGCACGGCGTTTCATTGTCAGCAGTAGAAAGGATTTCAGCGTCCTACCAGGATAGAGCTTTGAAATGGCAGAGAGAGAGAGGCGTTGTCTGGTGGTGTGAGAAGACACTCCGTTTTAAAACCTCATAAAACAAAAACGCCACAACATGCTTCCCTCGTCCTGAGGGATCGACCCGGCGAACTCTCTCTTTTATTTTTATTCTATAGCTCACTTGAACTTGTTTATTTGGAGAATAATTGTGTCCTTGTTTATCCCCTCGGGAGTAAAATAATGTGGCTTGAATTAAATTAACCATAAGTCAAGAGTTGGTTTTGGATTCGTAGGGAGTAATCAGCGGAGGCTAGACCTTGTTAAACTCTGGGTTTTACTCAAGACGACAGTTTTAATCTGTGTTTTGCTTTGGGTTTTTTTTTTCGTCCCCCCCCAGATTTTAATCAGATATCACTGGAGTGGTAAGAAAAAAAAGTCCACATGGGGAATGTTGCTGAAAACAAATGGATAGAGAGTAGGTCTGTAATGTTAAATCTGTTTATCTTACAAAAGTAACGCATGTCGTTAAGTGTCACTGAAAAGGGGCGTGGCTTATTTATATTCTACTACTTCTGCGGTTACTTTAACTCCTAATACGTACATTTAAAAGTATATAAAGCACTCAAAATAGCATATTTCAACCATAAACCTAAAGTAACAATAAAAAAAACACAATAATACTTTTGTTTGCATATTATATGGGATGTAAAATGATCTTCCCTCTCAGTGAAGATGAATTCTTTTTCCTGTCTACACAACCCAAAATCATGACGTCTTTGCGGCTTGACAAGTATAGCGTGAGATTAAATAATGTTTTCATATCAAGCAGCCTTCCCTCTAAAGTTGGAGTCTTACGTCACTAAATCTCTGTCCGTCTTTGATTTTCCTGCACCGCCGTGTTCGGCCGTGATGCTGATGAGCACGCGAGGGACGTGCGGCGCCTCCAGCTGATGTGAAATAATAAATAATAAACGCCTGGAAGGGACTTGATCAGAATGTTGCCGGAGGTTCACCGATAGAAGACGTAGGAAAAAAAAAACACATGGAAAACAAAGCACCCTTGAGTGCTGCACGCTCTCCGCCTATTTAGGGCAGCCATGTCCAGCAGTGGATTTGAATATGCATGACTATCCCAGCCACCCTCGCAGCGCAGCGCTGGAGACCGGGCACCAGCCTTTTCACAGAAAGAATCCGCATGCATCACATTTGAATATGTTACAGGCCCTGTCATACACGATGAACGCAACGTCCGTGAAATGTTTTCACGGGCAAACGGCGGTGAAGAACCCCAAAACAACTCGGAGTGACACTGAGTTCTTAGAGCACACCAGTGGACGATCGCCCATAACTAACGCTTTATAACACTTTAATTACATTTTGTTTTTCACATTTTATTTTTTTATGTCTTTAACAATAAACTAACCCTTCTGGCGGATCGTGGATCAGCGTGACCTCAAGCACGGCGGTCAATGTCAAGAGACAAATACATTTTTGATCCCTACGTCAAGAAAGTCACATTTTGTAGTATAATTTGTGTATAGTTACTGAAAACGCGTTATGAGAAAGTGTGTTCGGTACCAGGATGAAACATTAACAACAAGTCTTGCTGCTTCTTTCTATTCCCGGACGATTAAAAGAGTCGCTCGATAAAAACCCATCAGGTGAGATAACGTGACATTAGTGACGGAACAAAGCTAAGTTAGCTAGCTAGCAAGCCCAGCTAGCCGCTGTGTTGGTGACGTACGTTGCGTGAGACGAGAGTTCGAAAGTTCACTTTTCTTGACTTGCTAAATTATCTTTAAAATGGAAAAATCTCACGTTTTAAATTCATGGTACGAATGCAATCAAATAAGGATTTCTTGCCGTTGACTACTGAACATATTTTTTGTGAAATAAACATGAGAAGGGGCGGCACTAAGACTCTTGGTTCTCTTCCTGGCCAAGAGACGCTTGATACCACTAGCATGTTAGCTTAGCTCATTCATCCTTTGTGAAACCACAACGTGATCCCCTCTTTATGCTAAGCTAAGTGTTTGTAGTCTCATTTTTATGTTTACCTCACAGACACTTTTATTTGTACTTTTAAGATGGTTATCATCAATATGACACCTTTAAAGTTGAGCTGAAACGTCTTCTTTTTTTTTTTTTTTAATATCTAGCTTCCGTCCGGTGACGTATTAATGAATCACGACAGGAGGCGGGACTTAACGTTGGGAGGAATTAGCTCGCAACCTTCTGTGGTTGCAGATTCATTGATGCATGTCATTATCTTATTAATATTTGATCTTCCAGAAAGAAAAGAATATATGATTTTGACATAAAATTTATTTTATTGGTTATGTTTATTGTTGAATAAGAGAACAGTATGTCAGGGAATATGATGTAAAAGGGCATAAAAAGTTTTTCCATTCAGCTGGACTTTAACTATACGAGACAACGCTTCATAAAACCGTATCATAGACAAACACACTGATTCCCTGCTGTTTAAGATTGTTGTCAATTTTGTGCTCCGGTGATTTCCTGAAATCCCACTTGAACACGAGGCATCTGCACGTTGCCGTATCTTTTTCCGAGAGGAAGCCAAGTCGTGCACATTGCACCTCGGAGCCGCCGGGTTCCTGCAGAGCCTCGCTCCAAGCAACAAGTACTGGTGTGATGATGCACTGCTTGTATGGCGGGGAGCCGGAGACCTCCGGTTTACATCTTGCTGGATTTGGAAGGTGGCAACATGGTGGATGTGAAGCTATCTTCCCCCGGTCCCTGTGCTAGCCCAGCTAATTAAATACTAAGGAAGGAATAAAATCTTAATGAGAAACACAAGCTTGTTGTGGTGTTTGGCACTGACCAGCTCCCTCTTATTAGGTGTACTTGCCCATATGTGCTTGGGTGAAGTGCCCATTAGAGCCTTCCCTAATGGATCTTCATCCGCCGCGCCGAGATGCCAGTGGAATGTACATTTCGGCAATTTCCGAAAACTTGGGCGCGGGGCTCCCGTGAAATTTCTTACCCACGATAAATATTTTATGCAAATTCAAATTAAATTCTTTGCCCAGTTTGAACAATTTCTCCTGTAAGTAGTATATCCGCGGAGGAGATTACAACATTTGCGCGGGGTTTGTTTATAATTTAATTTTTTATGTTGTGGCTGGCGGTGGGGAAAGACAGAACACCTGTGAGTGTTTATAATGTCCCATCTCCCTCACAGCTGCTCCTTTTCAAAACACCTCACTGGTGCAATAATTTCATAAAATTTCATGATTTACCATCTGGTAGACTGAGCTATAAGCACACGCAATAAGCATTTGTATGGCGCCGGTCCCAGAAAGGTACAATAACTGTATATTTTAACTTAATGGCTTTTCGGGGCATGCAAATTTACCACGGAGCAGATTGCAGAGATGCTACGATGTTAGTCTGGTCCCGTCTGTCTGCCTCCCTCACACATCCCTCCTATACAGTACATGCCTCCCCCGATCACACGCTATAAAACATCCACATCCTCTCCCTCTCTCTCTCTCCCTCTCCCTCTCTCTCTCTCCCTCTCTCTCTCTCTCTCTCTCTCTCTCTCTCTCTCTGCGAGGCGGCCTGTGTCAAAAAAATCTAGATATCAAACTCTGAGAGAATGAGAGACTCAGTAGGAGGTGCGGAGCGGATCATTTTCCTTTTAGCATCTAATGTCTCTGCATTTCGGGTAATTAAAATGATTACTACAACAATTACACCAAGTAATTAGAAACTAATTACACTGGCATTTCCTTTTTTTTTTCTTCTTCTACTTCTTTTTTTTGTGATTACAGGAGCAGATGAAAATAGTGTTTCAAAATTAAATTCATTGCATATTCATGGAAATGAAATTAAATAGTGCTGTGTGGATGAGATAATGGGAGGCTGGGAGAATGGTGTTCTGAGGGGGGAAACCGTCTGTGGCTAATGCTCCGAACAGGCATTTTGTTAAATCAGTGATAATCTTTTAATGGCCTTTAAAAGAAGTTCATATTTGGAACGCTGTCGAACGCACTAAAGGGTGTGATGTTTTCCCTCTCTCTCTTCTCCGGCTCTGGGATTGATTAAACCTTTCAGCTGTACGGCACAATAGAAAACATTTAATCATTATCTTCTCAAATGAAGGAAGAAGCAAGACTCTTTATGCCTCCTTTATGTTGCTTCATGCACAATGATTAAATTAAATATCCATCCCTGAATTCATTTTTTTCCTCTTTTTTTCTCTCTCTGCGCATCATCTTCTTTCTCTGCGAGCCCTTCCTTTCTCCCCCCTCCCCCGTCCTCCTCCCACCTCCCATCTATCGACAATAGTCGGGGCCTTAGCTGCTGCCATGATCGTGTAATGAGATTCTTCAGATTGAATAGATTTCCTGTTAAACTTGGGGCTTGGTAGATAGGGTGTCAGGAATGAATGGTTATTAACATTTAAATATATCACAGAATAAGAGAGAGAGCAGGGTGTGAGTGAGAGGGGAGGGAAGACAGAGAGGGATGGGGGGTGAGGAGGATGAGGGGGGGTGGGAGAAGCAAAAAAAACAACAATATGAATTTTTCATTGTTATCGAGTATGGATTTTTCCTCTTCTCCAGATTTCTGTAGGACCTGATGAAACCGGAGTAATTAGAGAGACGGCTCAGAGCCATTACAGCAGAGAGCTCATTGTAATGGAGGAAAGCTGGCTTCAGGTGGAAGTCCTTTCCTGTTTTTATATGCCGCTGCACATTAGTACACACCATATTAACAATGTAAATGTATCTCGCTGGCTTCTGAAGGGACTCCTCATGAAATTGATGGTCTTGTGATCCATCACCGGCTTCTTTTCATATTTCACTCTAACTCAAGGAGACGATGAACCTGCAGGAGGAAGTGAGAGTGATTGTACTTCAGTATCAAAACTCGACTGTGATGGAGGGTGACAGCGTTTGTCTTTGTTAATGCCATGTTGGAATGCTAATAGACGTTATTGCAGCTGTACGGAGCGGCGCTGGGAATCGGTGCCGCGACACGTTCAGGTCATTAGATGTCAATCACGAGTGTTATCGTCGGTACGAGACGGGCTGAAGAACCCACGCTGATGTCACGGAGCCCATGATGATATATATATATATATATATATATATATATATATATATATATTTCTATGATACAAGACGATACAGTGGAGGACAGTCTCTGGACAGTGCTTTCATAATTTTTTCTATTTTTTATTCAGTGTGATTTATTTCAGTTTCCGTGGAACTTTCACTTTCTTCTATTGAATACAAGGATGTATCGCTGCAAGTCGTGATCTTCTGTCTCATCCCGGCACTCTGAAGTCTTTATCACGTACACGTGAACTTACAAATGACCAGGTAGATATTAGGGATGGCAATTGATAAGATTTATTATCTCTCCATGGCCACTCCGGGGCTGCGTTCTCCATACTGATCCATGTCACGTATCACACAGCTGCTCTCTTTGCTGCTGATATGTTGGACTGTTTTTGCAGCTGTATTAATTGTGTGTTATTTTATAGGTTTTGTAGTTTTTTTTTCCTAAATCAAGGGGAGGGTGCAGAGAAAATATTATTAAGGGAGCACAGCGCCACTCGTTGTCATACAGTCCCGTCCTCAATATCCTCACAGATGGTCCAAAAGGCCACGCTTTATACAATATCTGGGCCCTAAAAGACAGATTCTCCATAAGCCCGGCCCGTCAACAGGCAGACAGGTGTGCTATTTACATAACACTGCCACTTGCCGTCGTAAGTAAATGTCACATATCTGCTCTCAGTTGAAGTCTGGCCGTCCCAGCTGACACCCATCAACACCGAGTCCGGTCCGGTCTGTGAGGCGTCCGCCGAGTAAATAACAGCTTTGCTATTTTGATCCCAGCTGGTCAAAAGTAAATGTTTCTCCCTCATATGTCATCTGTCAGAAGCTGAGCTCATTTCTTCCTCTGGAAGGTTTGTGTCAGAGGAATATATACGGATTATTATTTGAGATTATTTATCTGAAAATATAGAGCTGCTGCTTATGGCTTCTTAAAGGGACAGTAATGTACATGTGAGTCTTATTCTGCACTATAAAGCATGCAATTCATCCCAAATCGCCAACGTCAGCTGTGTGTCAGGTGGTTACGTCTGGAGCTCACAGCTGATTGGTACGTTTGTTTATTTACGTGATGCTTGATCTTCACGTAAATGCAAATTATTTTCAAATGATGAGACTACGCAGAATTTGCTTCATTCGCTTCTTCGTGCGATTTGAGAATATCTCAGAGACTGTCTGTCCAAACAACAAGGTTGCTGCCGTATTTATGTCTAGATGAAGTTATTTTTTATTATCGTTATTAAGTGTTAAGTGTTTATGGAGCAGCTACAATGTTAGCGTAGCCTAGCTCCCAGTAATAATCAAAAATCACTTTACATTTTGTTAAGAAACAAATATTTCTATTGTGTCACAGATTAGATTAGATTATTATACTTATCTTCTAATAGTGAACGTCAAATCATAATCAAATAATCCTAAATAAGTTAAAGCCATAAAGCCTCCCATAAATACAGGATAATTAAATACATTTACTTTTGTATCCTGTATGTTTTTAAATCAAACTTTATTTTCACTCCTCTACCATTAAAACAAGCTTGACAGTTTATGACAGTCAAAATGATCTTGATATGGAAATCAACTCACTATTACTATTTTATTAATTCCCATCCCTAGCATTAACTAAACTCTAATTGCATTAAAAGCTCCTTTGAAAAAGGTCCCACGTTGGCTTTGCTGATGAAGACGAAGCTGCAGCGTCCGGTCTCTTTGTGCTTCCCGAGCTGCAGTCCGTTGTCAGAAACTGTGGAATTATCAAACAAACAAGACAGGAGAGGCGGCCGGCCGGCTTTCCCTGGAGTTCGGCGGAGCCGCGAGTCATCCTTCATGCCGGGGGCCGGCGAGGCCCCGTGAATGTGGAAGCAGGTGCGGTGGCAGGGCGGTGGGAAAAGGCCCCTCTCCGGCTTCCTGCCGTCGCCTGCTGCCCACTTGTTAATGACCGGGCTGTGGGAAGGCGAGTCCTCTGTGTACGCCGTTATAAAGCACTCAAAGCCTCCAGGATGGCAGCAAGCTCACTCCTTGGCCCCAGGGCACTCTGTGGAGAATAAGACACACCTCATGCTTTGTTTTCCTGCTCCGAGCATCCCAGACCAGAGGAGAGGCCCGGTGTCCTCCCCGTCCATTCACAGTCAACCTGCCTGCATGCATTCTCTCAGGGAAGTGAAGGTGGAGAGGTAAATCATCTAAAGTCAATTACTTCCCTCTGTGAGCTCAGATTGATCTTGACACGATACTATTTGTTTAATAATTTAGGTTATCAGTTATTATCGTAACACTTAACGTAGCGTAAAGCCTAAAAACGGAGAAACTGTCCTTGGGTAACAAAACCAGCTCCTCTGAATCTCTCCAATAACAATCAATTATTAATTGATTGATACATAAAACAAATACAGGACCCGTTGGTTTGTGGACTACAGTTTTGAAGCCTCAAGTTTGGCATTCTGGCCGTCGCCCCTTTGGATTTTTAGCAACCAGTGAAGGAAGTGACCATATTTGGACTGTGGAAGAGCGACGGGTGGATCTGACGAACACCTTACTGGATCTGGATCCATGTGGATTCTGGTTTGAAGCTGCTAACAAAGTTAGCTTCTATAATTCAAGGTCAACTTTACAGCTAAGTGTTAAAGTCATCTTAGTAGCTAACTAGCATTGGTAGCGACCTGTCAATCAGCAGGTAAGCCCCGCCCCCTAAAGCATCCCCTGCTTTCTGGTCTGGTGGACTCTAAATGGACCATAATGTACTAAATGAACATCATGCTGGATTGAAGAAGACTTGAAACTAGAGATTGATATCATAAACTCATGTTTACAATGTTTACTGAGATAATACATCAAGAGAGAAGTAGGACCATTTTCTCATAGACTTCTATACAACCAGAGAGGAGTCGCCCCCTGGTGGCCAGCAGACAGAAGTAGGACCATTTTCTCATAGACTTCTATACAACCAGAGAGGAGTCGCCCCCTGGTGGCCAGCAGAGAGAAGTAGGACCATTTTCTCATAGACTTCTATACAACCAGAGAGGAGTCGCCCCCTGGTGGCCAGCAGAGAGAAGTAGGACCATTTTCTCATAGACTTCTATACAACCAGAGAGGAGTCGCCCCCTGGTGGCCAGCAGAGAGAAGATTTCCTACTCATTGATACAAACTGCTGACTGGACTCAGGGCTGGGGAGAATCCATAACGTAACGTTTCGTGATGATGTCCAAGTGCTCTAAAGTGTGATCTCATCTGATTTCCAAACTCCCTCCAACATTTTTCTCATTTTCTCTGGATCGATAAGAGTTTTGTTTATACAAGTTCATCAAGTTCAGCTCTGGTTCTGTTTGCTAACCTCCTTGTTTTCCACCGAGGACCATCTTTACAGAGTTTATTCAATTCATATTTAGACTCTCCGAATTACACCCATACATTCATTTGACATTGTTATCAATATTTATCGTATTTATCACACAAACGTACAGGATTTCACTGGTCAGTTACAGAGACAATAAGACTGCGGACCCAAGAACTCATAATATTTTGGTTCCAATTACTATTGATTTTACAATTGGTTTGCAGCAGGATGTTGTTTTATTACTAATATATTTAATGTGCAAATCAATAAGAACACTTGCTCGGCTCGTTCGTGGGACGGCCGTAAAAAAAATCAGAGACGCGGACGTTGAAACGGCTGCTTTCTGATCAGCAGCTTCACCCTACCTGCTGGTGATGAACTGTTATCTGTACTTTAATTTTATTTATAGTGTCGTATCACAGCAGAAGTCATCTCAGGACACTTAACACATGGAGCAGGACGAGAATACGCTCATGATTTCAAGAGTCAATACAATTTCAAAGTCCCAACATCACCAGGGGCGTCACAGCGATATTGTTTTAAACATGTTTTGAGTTATTTATTTTATTTATCTTTTATTTTTCTTTATCAGAATGTACTTTATTTCTCAACCTGCAATCGGACTGTCATTTAACATGTTTCATGTAATTAGCTTCTATTTCCCTTTAATGCTGAGACAACGCTTCTAATTATAAATAATAAAAAAAAATAATAACTTCAGCTAAATTAATTAGCTTTTCTGTGACGATTTTAAGGTTAAAAGGCTTTAAAATGCTATTGTTATAGCTTCTTTTACATCATTTTGTTATTAAAGCATTAGCATTGTTAAAACGTATCTTTTATTTGTGGACTTTGTGAGTTAAAGTCGAGGATAAGGAACTTTCCGGCGTATTTAGTGTTGGTGAGGCCGTGTCAGCGGCGTCTCCAGGGTTAAGTGCCTCCTCCTTCCTGTATCGCCGTGCAGCGGGGGGCTAACGGAGAGCCAGCTCTGTGGTTTTATCTCGGCTAAAAAAGGGCCGTCAGACGTGAGTGCAATTACTGCCACAAGCAATAAGACGGCCGCTGCATTGCGTAGCAACGGCGAGAGGGCACGTAGGAACCGGAGCGCCGCGGCGGCGGCCTTCCCGTGTGGGCCGCCCGTTTGAGTGATGACGGCACAACATGATGGAGTAAGGCTCGGAGAACCCGGAGCACGCGGAGTACATTTATAATCTGTAATTGATAATGTAATAAAGACTGTGAATGGGCTCCGGAGTGACTCCTCTCGGTTCTCACAGTCACTGTCATGGCAGGCTCCTGTTTTTCATGCCTGGATGGGGAGGGGGGGGTCGCTTGGAGATGTGGGTTCATTCTACCAAAATTACCCGCGTTTTCTCCCTCTCCATCGCTCTGCTCGCTGTCAGCTGGCTCTTTATCACAGCCCACCTCTACCTCTTTTTTTGGCTCGGTGGACTGTGTGACACGGAATTGACATGTAGGTTGGCGGGCAACACGATGCCGTTGAGCTGTGATGTAAAGGTAGCTACCAGGCTTCCTAAATACATCCATGCTAGAGCGGGCACGGTGCTTTGGGCCGGCCTCACCGCTGGGTTTAGCTCAGCTGTAGGCCTGTTAGATCAAATCAACCGCTCCATGCTTCCACACCAGCAAGGTCAGGCCGGGGATCTGCAGCGGGAGGAGGTCACGTGACCGCGTGGGATTTGAGGCTGCCGAGATGGAAGTCAACGTTTATGAAAGCTGACAATGATTAACCGCGTAGGGGCGGGCGTCCACGCACACACACACACACACACACACAAATATGGACTTTCAAAAAAAGAGGGTGACGCGATACACGGCTCTGTTATGTAATTGGAGACATTTGGATACGATGACGTTTAAATGATCATTAAATAAAGGAACAGCTGTGTGAGTGAGCGAGTTTGCCGGTGGACTCTTTGGAGGCTGCTCGCTACTTGATAGCATGTCACGCTAAAGTGTGGAGGTTGGTGGTGGTGGTGGTGGTGGGGGGGGGGTGTTGGTTGTAGGGCTCCGGAGTGAGATGGAGGTGCACGCTGGTCAAATCGAAGGGTAAAGTGGGAGCTTTGGCTGCACTCCTTCCCTTAATGCCCCACGGCACCTCCACCATTAGCATTCCCCACTGCGACTGGAGTTCATAAGACTAATGGAGTCGCTACCTGGGGACATTAATTGTGCGTGACACCACTCGGGGGCTTTTGTGCACTCACACTAATATCACTGCGCCTGCCTGACAAAGCGCCCGAAAAGATTACAAACAAACCCCAAATAACTGCCAGTGTTGTGTTGCTGTTTGACAGCGGAGCGTGTGTGTGTGTGTGTGTGTGTGTGTGTGTGTGTGTGTGTGTGTGTGTGTGTGTGTGTGTGTGTGTGTGTGTGTGTGTGTGTGTGTGTGGTACAACCTGAGGAGCCGCTGACATGTTAAAGAAAAAGAGAAAGTGTCCCCCCCCCCCCCCACCTCCAGAGTACGGATGACTTCATCATCGCAGGTCAAACTCTCTGACAGCGTGACGGCTCACATCGAACTTCTGCTGCCGCTGTGACACGTGCGTGACATCATCCAGCGGAGGGGGGGCGTGTTTCCGTGTCTGTAAAAGTTAAAGTGTATTAATGCTCACTGCTGTTCGTGTTTATTAGGACCAACTGAACAAATCTAACGTGATCCGTCTCACTGCGCTGGGAAGGTAGAATAAGTACTGATTCTACGTCTGTACTCAAGTACAAGTGAGAAAGTACAGCTCTGACATCAGAGTATAAAGTATCCCGAGGAAGGACATTTCCTCTGGCGATGCTAACTGAAGCTCTCGTCATATTAATAATAAAATAATAATCTAGAATTCCCCTTAAATGCATTAAAACTAAAGTAACGAGCCTGTTTTGAAAATGTGAGGAAAGAACAGATGTTAGTTTAAATGTAGGGAGGAAAAGTTAAGTTTTCAGAAAAATACATACTCAAGTAGAGTACAGATACCTGAAAAGTATTTGTACTTCGTTACCTCCACCTCTGGGTCGGGTATGAACTTTGCTTTAGCTGCTAATAAACTGTTTTATTGAACTCTCCCTCATTGTTCAAATAAATGAATAGATGTTTTCAGTGAAGTAGCCTTTAGTAGAATGTTGTTCATTTCTAATTACATTATTAGTCACAGAAGCTTATTTACATAATTTAATGCTGCTGTGTGTTGACCACAAATACCATTAAAGTGTGGGGATTTATTTTTGTAAATTGATAAACTTCCTGCAGAGAGATTTCGTATCGCTGCATCTTTTATGGAAAAATGCAGTTTGAACAGATGAAGTTGCTTCAGTGGTTCCTGACATCTTACTGAAGTAGTAGTAGTAGTAGTAGTAGTACTAGTAGTAGTATTAGTAGTACTGGAGTATAAATATGACAACTGTAGAATCCAACAGTTCTTAACTTATTGAAATGAGGAAACATGAGCCTGTGATCGCCTTTACTGTTAAAATAAGAATTATGACTGATTCATTTTCAAAATTGGTGTTTTCATTGTGCTGAAAACCGTAGTACACACCGTACTGTGTGTTTTGTGTACTGTTACCATCCTAAATCTGTGTTGCATTCAAAGTCCGGTCCACAAACACTGCGTTTAGTTTCAAACTCAATGCTCTGATGTCACCTGGACGCTGTAGGATTTGACTTAATGACCACCTTCTATCGGCCTCTAAGCGTTTGCTTTTTGTTTTTTATGATTTGATTATTTTTTATTACATTTTTAACAGGTTTTGGCTGAAACATGTAACTTATCTGTTCATCTTCAAACCCTGAAGTAACAACGCTGACTTCCTGAATAACGGACTAAAGGTCCGTGTCCTCTCTCTGGAGAGTCGAGCCAATTTTCACTTCCATAATTACATTTGTATTTACATTAGGACGCTGAAAGTTGATTTGTCATTTCTGACCCCCCTCCCCCGCTTCCCTCCCCCTCCACGTCCATTCTCGTCATCACTGGCACGAAAATCATTATCCCCTTTTGTCACAGCATGTACTAGCAGGCCACAATAAAGCAAAGAGTCGTGTAATGAATGTCAAAACTATTTCCATCAGATATCCAGAAATATGGCTTCAGAAGAGCCATTCAAAGAGATAATATGATAATTTGATTTCTCAGATAGGCTGAACGGAAATGCCTTGTCTGGACATTTTGAAAAGCAGAATCCATTACTTATTCTTAATTCACCCTGGCATAAATTAAAGGATTTCTGCAGGCCATTAACTCATCCATTAATACCCAGGGTCAAGATTATTGAGGCCCCGGGTAAGGCAATATGAAGGGCTATTTCTTCCCGACGTGTCATCTAATGATTACAGGAGGGTTCTGAATCCTCCGCCATTAATTGTAAAATGATCTCCTTCCTCTTTTCCTTTGCTCCAGATAAACAGCGGGGGAAGATAATAGTCACACGGGTAGATAATCCTGTTGCTGCAGGAAAAAAAAGAAGAAAAAATTGTAATTTCCATTTCATTTGTTTTGTTGTGTTTCAGGCAATTTCAAGGCCGCGGTTGATTGTTTGGGAGGATATGAAGTGTAAGAGCAGGGGAAACTTACTGAAAGGAGGTGTAAAATTAGGTTGGTGTCAGCACAAAATTGAAACCCGCTGAGCTATTTTTAATTTGGACTGCATGATGAAGGCGGCTCCGGAATGCAGAGGGGTATGAAGGGATAACAGGGAAAAAAACCGGGTGCACAGATTGCCGTCCCGCTTGCCACCACGTAATATAAACTCCTTCCCTAATTTGCTCCACGCGTCCCCGCGGTGAAACCCCGCGATGAGCTTCCACACTTCCACCGACGACTTCGGAGGCCCCGGAGAAGCCTGCGTTACAAACCGGAGGAACGTGCTCAGGTGCTCGGCTGCCGATTGGGGACCTGTGTAAAAAAGAAGATGAAATTAAGGCAAATAAAAATCATATTAAGGAATATTACAGCCTAACAGCCATTAGTCTGCAGCTTCCTGTCAGCTTTTGATGGATTCCTCACTTAGTTCAATGAATGGTCTAATGACATTGATAAAATCACTTGCAACCAAACAGAAAGCGCCGGCGTAATCCACTGATGCACGCGTGATGCAGGCGGCAAATTCACTTAAAAAATGTTTACAATCATTCATTTCTCGCCACACATTTTTTTTGTGATACAATACTTACATTTTGAATATGAAGCCCCCCCCCACCGCAGTATAACTGGATGGATCTGCAGCCACACTCTGACACACTAAGGGGAATTAATTTTACAAGCAGGGAGTTCCTCCTTATTGCTTCCCCGGCAGTGCCGAGGCGTCTGGCTTCAAAAATGATCCTGACACACACATGCACAATAGATGAGCT
Source organism: Eutrigla gurnardus (assembly GCF_963514095.1). Lineage (NCBI taxonomy): Eukaryota > Metazoa > Chordata > Actinopteri > Perciformes > Triglidae > Eutrigla > Eutrigla gurnardus. Next base: position 2,759,423 of record NC_139936.1, on the reverse strand, counting down.
GCACGGACGCTCGCCGCCCGCATGAATACAGAGCCGGACCTGCAGCCGGGGGAGTCGACTGGAGCGGGGGGGGGGGGAATCCTTCAGTATTCACTGACCTCTTTGCTATTTCATCCTCTCGCAACTATTTTTCTAGTTTGGGGAAAACACTTTCTATCACTGTCAGGGCCGGGGCGAGGATAAGAAAACTCTCTGCTAGCCGATTAGCTGTCGTACCGCAGCAATAAAACACAGGCTTCGCACCGCTCCCTTACCTTTAGTTTGAAAGCCGGCTTGGGAATTGGATTTATTTTGTTTTATAATTTTTTAGCAGACAATGACTCCCAGCGTGATGGAGCATCAAATTGTGATCAAGCGGGTCGCACACGTAGAGGATTTATACGTATATACTTTAGGAATTATTGGCCAAACAGTTGGACTTTTTCTCTTTGTGGCGGGACGCCTTAAAGACAGGAAGTGTGTAACCTTCCCTTTTTATTACCAACGTTATCTGTGATGACTTCCCACGCTTGGAAAAAAAAATAGGTTGAGCACGTTTCTACCAGCGAACCTGCAACATGACAGTGCAAAAAAAAAAAAGATGTGAAACCGTTCAATCCATTTAATTAAGACGGCTTAGTCGTGGCACCCGGTTGCAGGGTGTTTTAAGCTAATTACAGTATTAATTACAACATTAATTAAATGACATAATTGCCTTTCAAAACAATGACTCCTGGTATCCCCGGTAAGGTAAAGGGTTAATTTACTGTGGAAGCAGGCATGCATTATTTACATGCTCGGATGAATAATACATTTAAGAAGTGGGCTTATAAATTTACTGGCACAAAGAAAAGCAAAGCTTAGTAGCAAAGAAAGGCTGATTTAAATATCATGTCTTAAATGAATATTTCTTTGAGTTATGGTCGCAGCACAGTGGGGTAAATCTGTTTGCTTGCTATCTGTGTGTTCGGGCTCCGGGGAATAAACTTCACTGTATAAAGAAATCCAATGTGTAATTTCATTATTCCCCAACGCTGTAAATCCACTCAGAGCTGTATGATGAATTAAAATATTATGTGCAAACGCAGGGTTAAGACAACAACTTCTGTGATTCTGCAGAAAGTCCGGTCCGTCTGTGAGTTCATCATCAAGTATAAATGAAGAATTGCATTGAAAAAGTTTGCTGAATTTTGTATCTTGAGATCTGCAGCATAAAGGAGGAGAAATCTTTATGTATGTAAAAAAGCAAAAGCAGGCGAGACTCAAACACACACAAACACACACAATCACACACACACAATCACACACACACACAATCACACACACACAAATGAGAAAAATGAGTAAAAAAAAAAGAGAAGGTACCACACTGAGCCAAAACACTTTCAATTTCCGCGGACCAGACACACGTAGGGAGAAAAAAAATTACATCTCAGTCTGACGAGTGACTAATCAAGGCGAGCGAAATGCTGCTGCAATAAATTACTCCACTGTGAAATAAACCACACAAACAGACTGATGATAATAAATGTAAATTATTTCTGGGGAGAAATTTCCCTGCTACATGAGTAATACGAACCATCAGGAAGGAGTCTTCCTTAACATTAATTACAGAAGATGACAAGTGAGCTGACAAGCAGGAAGGCTCATTATCTGAAAACATATTCACAACTTCGCAATTTGCGCAAGATGGACTCCAGCTAAATTAATCTCCTTTCTTTGCATGAGCCCCTTCTAATTTTCATGTTATTAACAGGTTTGCAGTATCACTCAGTGCTTGTCACCCTAATCAGGTTTTTTCGGCGTGTTCGGGAAACCGTGGTGTCATTTGAAAAGGATCAGGCCTCATAATGTGCTCTCCATCACGCGTCTGAATCTACAAGGTTGCTTTTAATAAGGTTCCTTAATCATTTCTCCCTTTTTTGCTCAACTTTTGGCCCGCTTGGCTCCTATTATCACTCTTTTCTGTGGAGAGGTGCCATAAAAGAAGAGCCGGCTTATCTCACAACAGGAAGTGTGGAGGAGGGATTCAAGGGGCTCGCTAGGTGGTAGATCTACGTGCAAATGTGGGATTGTTTTCTTATTTCAAACCATCACAAATAGTATTTTTGAGGATATTTTAGATCAAACGGCAACGATTTGTGTTTTTTTCTGCAACACAAGAAAATATGGATGTTTCCTTCTTTTATCGTCGACCGACAGAATAGACGTACACTTTTAAAGGAAATGTGTTTTATTTCAGATCCTTTCAAAGTAAAAGTAGAAATACTACAGTCTAAAAATACTCCAATGCAAGTGAAACCCCTGAATTCCAAATATTACCTCAGTAAAGGTATTATCATGTCTAAGACCATAGCTTCCTAGGAGGCAACTAATAATCATTAATTAATAAAAAAATCTGCAAGAACACAGACCATGGATGTGTTATCGACCAGTCCTCTGGGCCTATTACACTACAGTGGCTCACTAGCACCCCTCCAGGTCACAAGTGGTACTACAATACGGGACAGGCTAATTCAGCCTTTGAAATGTTGTAATTTTCTGCATGAATCGGTCATAAAATAGTTTAACACAATGTCATTAACCTAATACCACACGTAGAATTGTATTATTTTATTATAAGGACATTTCAAAGGGTTCACATACTTGTTCTTGCCACTGTATTAGTAGTATAGTACTGCGTCAATGCGTTTTTCATTTTTTATCTTAAAATGACTCGAAATATCCGAGTACTAGCATGACGTAGGCCAACATTACTCAAGGGAGTACTTCAAAATTGTGCTTCTACTACTTTAAAAAGTACCGAACAACACGGCTAAAATGCACAACTCGAGGCTTCGAAACCAACGGGTGACGTCACCATGACGACGCCCACCTCAGACACACGGTCGATGACAACACAAGCAACTGCCTAAAACACATGGAAGCTTTAAGAGAAATTCATATTTCTTTCCATCGTCTCCATATTCTCTGATGCAGCGATCTACGCTCCTTCCACATCTCCACCCGTCTCACCTCCCACCCGTCTCACCCTCCTCACGTCAACACCGCCGGAGCTGCATGTAACGCTGTGAGTTTTAGTCGGGCTGGAATTAATAAATCATAGCAAATATGAGATATCTGCGTGTCCAAAGTGTAATCTGTGAATTTGCTGTATTGCAAAGCCGGTTTAATTCACAGGTAGCCTCATGATAGCTGAAGCAGAAATGCAATATGTCATGCAGAATTAGTTCAGAGAGAATAAGTTTCAGGGGGAGGCAAAATGTTATGAGGGGGTCCATAATGGCAGAGGCAGCTTTATCTGCTCTCTCTCTCTCTCTCCCCCTCACACACACTCTAATT